>NC_134864.1:52853541-53154947 GCF_049852395.1 Peromyscus maniculatus bairdii | reverse complement strand
AGAGGAAGGAGAAGAAGGAGAAAAGCATTGAAAGCCAGAGAGAGAGAAAGTGGGTGGGTGGAGAGAGATGAAGCTGGTGAGGTAGAACACCATCAGGTTTCAATAGTTCCCTCACACACATTATGCTCAGGCGTTTGAACTTTCCCTCAGAAGCAAAGGGGAGCTGTTGATCTAATAGCTGTGTGTGTCTGGGCACCTGTGAGAAAGACAGCACTCTTTAGAGAGAACAGTGTGAGTAGGAAGCATGTTTGTGGGGACAGAGAGTTCTTCTGTGTACCTCTGAGTTTCAAGAGCGTGGGGGAACTTCGGGAGGTATCAGTAGGTGGTCAGCTGAGGAGAAAGATGGGCTCAAGATGCTGTAATCTTAGAGTAAACAATCTAAAGTTCATTGAGGTGGGGGGGGCGATTTCAGTTTGATGTAAAAAAAATATAGAATGGGAAGAGAGTATGACATCAGAGGAAAAACTGGAAAGGGATGATCAGAGCTGTGAAGGGGAGCAGACACCTTAGGAGGAAAGAAAAAGTTCAGGAAAGTGTGTGTGTGTGTGTGTGTGTGTGTGTGTGTGAGAGAGAGAGAGAGAGAGAGAGAGAGAGAGAGAGAGAGAGAGAGAGAGAGAGAGAGAGAGAGAGAGAGGATGAAGGGAGGGGACCATCTAGGGAGGATCAGAAGAGAGTGGCAGGGGTGAACTTGGCCTAGAGGTGTGGTCATGAACAAAATATAATGCATACATGCATGGAATTATCAAAGACTAAATTAAAAATAATCTTTGGGCTTTGTTGTTTGTGGTGGCCTTTTTTTTTGTTTGTTTCTTTGAGACTCAGTCTCAGAATGCAGCATTGGCTGGACTGGGAACTCACAAATATACATACCAGGCTGGCCTGGAACTCCTAGATATCTCTCTGCTGTTGCCTCCAGAGTGACAGGATTAAAGGCTTCATTATTAGTGACAAAATCCAGTGGGCTGGGGATGTCAGAGGACTGGAGAGGACGCGCAGATGGAGGACTGGTGGATTTGTTCCTCCTCTGAGTCTTAAAGCTGAAGAGATTGGCAAAATATGGGACACATGAACACATTTAGCTTTGAAGGAAAGGGAAGTCGGAGTAGATCCAAGCAGGGTTCTGTCTTGAGGCAGGGGTGGGGAGTGGAGTGTTGTAGAGTGCAATGTGGTTTGTTTGATTTCCTGTAGTGTTGCTAACGATGCAGTTGGAGCCAGCGTCTCTGGAATTGAAGTGGCATTGAGGGCAGCACTGGCCCTTTTACTGTGAGGGAAGAGGGAAGAGCCATCTGAGAATCTGTTTGCAAAAAGATAGTTACGCTGGATTTTCTACAAGGCCTCTTTCAGCTCTGAAATGTTATGATTCCATGATTAATTTTTTAAATAAATTAATAGGGCAAACAGTATTTCAAGAGGAATGTTTAAGTTACTTATGAGAACAAACTTTTTAAGTACCCTTAAGCATCATAAACCATCCACTCTCATGGAAATAATTGATACACCAATTATAAGTCTTTCTTAGCTGTTCATTCAGGCAGATTTCCTGAGAGCTATGCTTGGCCGTGTTCTGTTTACCTAGTTCAAGTTCTTGTTTGTATTTCAAAGCCCAAACTACATATCTTTCAACAACATGTTTCAGCCTGGTCGATCCCAGAGTGCGACTAAATTATTAAAGTTTTCTATTATGTGCAAGAGGAGTTCTTGATGAATTGGTTCATCTCTGGAGAAATGCCCATCTTCTTCTTAATTTAGGACACAGCTGTCAGAATTGCAAACTTCATCAAAAGTGGCCGCGTATAACTCAGACACCTCTCAGAAACATTTCCTCTCAATTGGCATGGTCTTTGAGGACAAACCACACTCTGAAATGTTTGTGTAACAGGAAAATGTGGTGTCAAGATGATCAAAACAAGATAGGAAACAATATATTTTCACAAAATTTGCATACATTATTAAAAGTAATAGCAAATCACCTACAAAATGAGAGCCCAGTGTTTGAGAGAGAGACACTGTTGAAAATGCACGCTGATTAAGTGCATGTGGAGTACCCAGACCTGATGCTGGCAATAGTGAGGTTGGTCCTTTTTATGTTTAGAATATCAGCAATCTCCCTACGACAGTGAGAACAGATGTGACCTCTGTTATTCTCCATAAATTGTTACCTGATATTTGGGTGAAATGTGTGAAGTTACCACCCTGAACTTCAGTTTGAACTCCTCTTTAGAGGAGACTATAAGGAAGAGGCTTGGCAAAAATCAAATAACATAATGTAAACTGAAATCAAATAACACAATGCAAACTGGATTTTTAAAGTAATTTTTTTAAGATTTATTTTTAATGATGTCTCTGGTGCGTGTGAATGTGCACTTGTGTGTGCGTGTACATGTGCGTGTGTGTGTGCGCGCGCGTGCATGTGTGCGTGCATGCGTGCGTGCGTGCGTGTTTGCGTGTGTGTGTGTGTGTGTGTGTGTGTGTGTGTGTGTGTGTGTGTGTGTGTGCACCTGAGTGCAGGTGCCTGTGGAGGTCAGAGGCATCTGGTGCCCCGAGGCTGGAGTTGTATGCCATTGTAAGCCTCCCTGTGTACTGGGAATTGAACTCAGGTCCTCTGTAAGAGCAGTACATGGTTTTAAGTGTTGACCCACCTCTCTTGTCCCTACAAGAATAATCGGAGGGCTACGTGGTGATGTGTAGGGAGGATTCCAGAACGACACCAGGTGACAGGACAACTTCCAGGGGTAACAGGAACATGGAGCTTGTGAGCAAGTTCTCTGTGGCATTATCTGGTACAATGTGACCTTACGAGACCAGGCAGTCAACCTGTGATAACATGGGAGAGAGAGAGATGGAGACTTCACCCTTTATGTCTCCTGATTGTGCCTCCCATTGAAACTCAACTGGTACCAGAGGTCAAGGGATCCAGCTGAGGTGCTCTATAGGAAGGCACTTTCTGCGGTAAAAAGCAGGGCATGGGAGGAAGGAGAGTGGGTTTAGGGGTTAGTGATGAAGACATCCACCTTGTAGGGCAGTAAAATAACCAACATTACAAGTCACTGGGAAGATGCAGGAGTGGAGACAGGGTTGGCGATGTTGACACAGAGATGCTTGCTCATTGCTCACTATGTATTAGTGTGACTGTCATTTCTGTGATGAGGGGCTTCCAATTGCGTCACTTGTCATGTGCTTGATCTTCTTTGTTAGGAGTCAAATATGCTGGAGCGAATGTCACCAAGCTGGGCTGAGAAGATTCTGCACTAGAGCTAAAGATAATCCAAGAATGAGATGGTATGTTGATTTCTTATTACTACTGTAAAAAAAAAATCACTACTGATTAAAGACCCATTTATCCTCCTAGAGTGTATGGGTTACTCTTTGTTGCTGTGATAAAACACCAAAGGCTATTTATTGAAGTAAGCTTATTTGGGCCAATTTTCAAAAAGATAAGAGTCCATCAAGATTGGAAGCAACTGTCACAGCAGCTGAGAACTCACATCTCAGACCCTAAACACAATGGGGAAAAGGGTAAGGCTTTAATCTGTCAAAGCCCACCCCCATGACATCCTCCAGCAAGGCCATGCCTCCCCAAACAGCTCCACAAACTGGGGACCAATTGAGATTATGGGGACCATTTCTCATTCAAAACACTACATAGAGTTCTTGGGATCAGGAGTCCAAGGTTAATTTAATTGGGCTACGATCGAGATATTTTCCTATGGCCTCTGCAGAGAATCTATTTTCTTATGTTTTTCACCTTGGAGGTGTCCAGAATTTCTTGAGTTGACTTGTGGTCATTTCCTTCATCTTCAAGGTGTCTCACTCCAATCTTTGCTTTCATTGTCATATGGTCTATTTATTATTATTATTATTATATTATTATTATTATTATTATTATTATCACTCTTTTACAATGACTTGTGAATACATTTAGGGATCACTTGGCTAAGTCAAGATAATCTATCTACAACAAGATCCTCATCTTAATCAGGTCTACAAAACACTTTTTACCATTTTAAGTAAGAGGGATTACAATATACACATGAGGTCATTCTTATTTAGACACATTATTTAGACCACTGTAGGGAGGAACCAAGTTGAGTTCACTTGCTGTATGGTTAAGTTGACTGCTACTGTAGACTCTTACAAAGTTCACGTCCTTATCTTAGACTGAGTCTCCATCAGAATGAAGACCTAGCACAAGGGTTTATGTACAGATCATTTCTTTAGGGTGCAGACCCTGAAAACATGAGTGACAGACTTAAAAAAGAGAGGAGGAGAGAAAGTCAATTCAAGGATACATTACTGGATTGATTGTTATTGGAGACATCTGTGGCTAAATCTAAACCTTGAAAAGACCCAGGGAACACGTCAAACTAACTGACCAAGACAATAGGGCAGGTGGAAAATCATTATTTCTACCAACCATTGATGAAGTGCTGCCCCTAGAGAGTGTTAAATCCCTTGAGATCCTAAGCTTCCAATTTCCTCTGGGTTCTTACAATACATTATAAAAGTCTCAGGACTGAAAGCTAGAGATGCGTGAGCAGCTACAATACACCGGCTACACCACTAGAGTGAAGAGTGTTCCAGAAGAAATGAGATGCAGAACCAGAGCTATCTAACACCTTCTTTGAGGAGACTATCATAAGAGGGGTGACTTTATATTGGGACTCACAACTGTAGCTCACTGAATAATTCTAAATGAGAGGTCAGCACCACTACAATGTTTGCCTAAGTCTATCCCTTTCTTAGAGGAAGCATTGCATCCATAACATGTGGTTACAAAAAAGAAAAAAAAAAAAACACTGAAAGTGTTTTAATAGCATAAAATACAAGGTTCTTTTTGAACACCCACTCATGGTTTGTTTTAATGTCTGGCAGATAAGGCCAACATTAACACTAAATGAAAGATAATACAGACTTTCCTCTTGAATGTTCTAGACCTAGATTGAAGTCAAGGAAGTTTCTCTGAGAAATGATGATGGAGCTGAGACTTGAAAGATAAGTAGAAGTTATAAAACAAAGGGAAGAACAGATAAGAAATGCCTGAACTGGAGCAGAGCATGGTATGCTTAAATGGCGTAGAGAATCCAGGGCGACTGGAAAGAAGAGGAAGAAGAAAGAAAAACGTAAAAGGAAACTGACAAAGTAGGAGGTGGTACCAGCAGAAAGAGATTTTGAAAGGGCCACTCAAGACTATGCTGTGGTTTGAATGAAAATGGCCCATAGGGAGTGGCACTCTTAGGAGGTGTGGCCTTGTTGGAGGAAGTGTCACTGGGGGTGGGTTTTGAGGTTTCAAATGCTCAAGCCAGGTCCAGTGTCCCTGGGAAATTTAATGGTTTACGAAAAAGCTAGGAAACATCACATCAGCTTATGAACCACAGGTGACTCAGCAAAGAACATCAGGTCACAAACTGAGTTTGTATACCTAATTTAAAATACAGAGGCACTTTAGCAGTCGGAACCATATCAAGTAAGATGCATAGACTCAGAAACAAAAGTATTTGGGTCTATCCCAGCAGAAGCTAGCTGGCTGGCTAGATGTGGTGGAGGCTACTCTAATATTTACATCTTGAGTTCCTTTTCAAAAATGTTTCTTGGGCAGAGTTTCATCAGCAAAGTAGGAACTCTAAGAGCTCAGTCAGTGTCTTAGTAGACTGCATATGCTTTCTTTTTTTTTTTTTTTTTTTGAGACAGGGTTTCTCTATGTAGCTTTGCGCCTTTCCTGGAGCTCACTTGGTAGCCCAGGCTGGCCTCGAACTCACAGAGATCCGCCTGCCTCTGCCTCCCGAGTGCTGGGATCAAAGGCGTGCGCCACCAACGCCCGGCCTGCATATGCTTTCTTAAAGGCAAGCTTTAATAATGGGAAGGCAAGGGTTAAATGCAACTGGTAACTTGGGTATGTAAAGAGGAGTAGTCCTGTGGGTCAGATTATATACTACGCAAATAAAAAAAAAAAAAAAAAAAAAAAAACAAAAAAAAAACAGGAAGAGAAGAGAATGGGGAGGAGGGGGGAGATATGATCTGGAGCACAGTTCAATACAGTTCTAGATGAGAGAGTTTAACCTCTAAGCATAGAGAACCTTTGTTACTTGAAGCTGAGAAAGTCTGTTATGTGTACTGTAGGATGTTCAACATGAATATCATTCCTGTTTTCTTCATACTAGATTCTCCTAAAAGTCCCCCATCCTCCCCCCAAAATAATATGATAATCAAAAGTGGCCCTTAGGGAAACAAAACCTCCTTTGTTGAGACCATTGTTCTAGACCTTTGGTAATTTTGGTGCCATCATAAAGAACATGAACAAATACAGTAGCCTAATAGGATGATTTCTTTTATTTAACTCCATTTTACAGGTAGCCAACTTACCAATAATCTTTGAGAATAATTTTTTTCAAGTAGTTTTGACTTTAAATCAAGCAGGAGCTATATTTTGCTACAACCTGACTGCTGTCTGAGCCAAATGTTTCACGTGTGGAAAATAAGTCAAGTTGAAAAACAGGTTGAGTCAGTAGGTTACCAAAACTGTGTGTGAACAAACTTTTATGCAAATACATCTGCATTTTGCCACCGAAAAAGATCAAAAGGCTGGCATTGCTAAGACACAAACATCCAGTGTTGCCCTTTCCCCCGCCCTATAGACCAAAAAGAGTTTAAATGACTTTTCCATGACGCAAGAAAGCATTTGTCTTACTTGCAAATCATCGGATTACCCAATGCTCTCTTTTTAAAAGAATGGTGTAGCTGTACCTGGAGATTTCTCTCATTGTGGTGTTACATGCCTCTCTTAGTTTCTTTTCTGTGTCTGTGATAAAATACTCTGGCAAAAACAACTTAATAGAGGAAGAACTTATTTCAGCTCACACTTCCAGGTACCCCTCATGGTGGAGATGTCAAGGAAGCAGGATCTTGAAGCCGCTGATAATATCGCATCCACAATCAGGAAGTTAAAAAACAAACAAACAACAACAACAAAAAAAAACCAGTGAAAGGATGCTTGCTAGGGCTCAGCTTGCTCTTCCATCTTGCACAGCCCAGGACCTCAGCCTTGAGAATGGTCACCACTTGAAAGGGCAGGTCCTCCCACCTCAATTAATAGAATTAAGACAATGCCCCTAGGTATGCCCAGAGGACTGTCTCTCAGGTGGTTCTAGATTCTGTCCAGTTGACAATCTACACTAACCATCATAATGTCTATCTCCATTTCATTTTAATACTTAGATGAAGGCATAATTATTTTAGCATGCAAATGTCATTATATTTATGACCGATTATCAGTTTACATTGATTGCTCTTAGACTAAGGACCATCATCTGCCACTAGAAGCACCAGCCTCTTTCATCATTTCATATCTGAATCCTTAGACCACCAGGGAAGCTTCCTTTATCACGTCTTCAACCATGTATCTCTGAAACATGTGCTTTGGCCACATTCCATTCTTTACATATTCCACCCAGAGTTTTGCCCATGATCTACTTGTTTGGGAAGCCTCTTCCACAGCTTCTTAACTCATCCTTAGATTTCATTTCTTGGCTCAAGCAATACTTCTCTAGCCAATTTTACCAAATACACAAATAAGCAAACACTTCGTTATCAAATCCCATATCTTTTCTTCATAGCCTTAATGATGTTTATAACTTTATATAGGTGCTTATTAGATTTATAGCTACATTCTCTACATAGTTTTCATTTCTATTAAGCAACGGAAACTGTACCTGTGGGTTTTGCCACTGTATTCGCAGCACTCAACACAATAGGTTCTATGAAAATTTGTTAAAATAATAAAGCAAATTTTAGTGATGCAAAGCAAGACTCTCACCACAAAGGAGATAAGAGCTACCTTTCTCTGTAGCCAAATGTGGGTGAGTATGGCCCAGGAACACAGATTTGGATCACTTTGAACTCCAGATTCTAACATGGAAGCTGTTTTGTAAAATGTGTATGGTAACAGAACAAGAAAAGCATAAATCAAGATGCTTTTCTAATACATGTGTGAGTACATTCGGTCTGTAGGTTGCAGCAAGGCAGGGCAAACTCTGCTATAGGCTTGAAATGCTGTTTGACAGCATTCTTGGTCCTTTGGTGGAAAGCAGGGGTCTGTTATTACATTCCAAAGGATTCTTATCTGTTAGTTACAAGATGTTAAGTCTATCACAAGGGTAGGTAGGAAATGATTATTTAGGGGGTTAAAGTAGGCTCTTAACCTGCAGCATCCAAACCTCCCATATCATTGAAGTTCTTTGATCAGCCTTTGAAGGTACAGACTCTCTCTGGGAATTCACACACTTTTTCATTGCAGTGACCAAATACTTGAGGCAACTCAAAGAAGAAAGGATTTAATTTTGTCCCATGGTTTTAGAGGGTTCAATCCACGGTTATTTGGCTCCATGCTTCTGGGTACATTGTGAGGCAGAATATCATGGTCTGTATGGAAGAGGAGGCTGTCCAACTTATGGCTAGGAAGGGGAAGAGTGTGTGTGTGTGTGTGTGGGGAGAGCTAGAGGCCATGTATAATCTTCAAAGGCATGCTCATGAGACCTACTTCATCTAGCTAGGCTTAGTTTCTCAAGTGTTCATGATCTCTCCAAACAGAATCACTTAGACGTAGATCAAGTGCTCTCAACACATGCCCAGGACAGTTCATATTAAAACCACGACAGTTAAAGAATCCATTAGTCATTGCAGCCTCACAGGAAACCATGTACAGACGGTCAGACGGTCCCTGGCATAAGTTTCGACTTATGATCTTTAGACTTTTGTAATAGTACAAAAGTGATGTGTATGCAGAAATCATACTCAAATTTTGGATTTTGATCTTTTTTACTAGGTTAATGATATCCTGACCAGTGGCAGTGAGCTGCAGCCTCTAGAGAGCTACACTATCATGGATGCAAATAGCCAATAGACACTATTTCTACCAGGGTGTGCCCCCATTGCAAGTTGAAGGACATCTAGCATGTCGAAGGTCAGCTAACTAGATCTTTCTGACTCTACACCTGCTTGTATAAAGTCCTTTGAGAGACATCCACATCTGTTTGTTTACTATTTCTGGTGGCTAACTATCCTCTTTAAAGGCAGCATGGCATTGTTAAGACCGACACTGTTGCCTGGAAAGTCTAAAATGTTCACTCTCTTGTCTTTCATAGAAAATACCGGCCACTGCTAACCTAAACTGCTTACCTTTTGCTCAGCTCCTTAGCCACTTATCCTACAACCTAATCCCAGGAAAAATGCAAAGAAATATCATGAATCTGCGTATTTCCAATGCTGAAGTATTTTGTAGAAGCAACCCTCCGTGAGCACTGGCTGCCTGGGGGTCAGCTATCTGGCTAAGGATATTAATTACTTACATCCTCTCCTGAAACATGGTAGGCTTTCATTGTACCCAGAAAGGAAAAGTGTTTAAATGTGGTTTCCCTGAATTGTGAAGCTGAAATGTAAAAAATGTAGGCTAGCATTAGCTTCTGTTTTGTTCTGGCCAGCTGTTACCAAGATGCCAGGGAGACTGGCACATAGGGGTGACTTGTACTTGGAGGTTTTCGGGTGCTTCATTCCTTTAGTCTGTTCAAAAGGCTGAAGAGAATGTGCTAGTACATAACTAATATAAAACAGGGAGGGCACTCACGAGAGCGCTGGGAACTAGGAAAAGCCCACTGTGTCTCATTTAGGTTGGATGAGTTGGAGTATGACAAAATCAATGTGTTGAAGGGAGTAGTGGACTGGATCAGAAAGAACCAAATGGGGAAGCTGGCTTGAAAAACAGAGGAGAGGGTGTTACAAGTGTCCCTATGGTGCTTGTGAGTCCCAAGTCCTTGAAGAACCTAAAAAAGTCAGATGTAGCAATGGGGGGATGGAAGGCAAGGGATTAGGGAAGACAATTTGAGAAGACCAGGAACTTAGAGTGGAAAGTTGAACACGAATGCCAGATGGCAGAGTCTGTGTGATGCGGGTTCAAGAACCCTTGACGAGGAATCTGAGCAACAAAGACTGGGATCGAGGCAAAGAACCTGACACAATATTATGGGGTGCAGAAATGAGAACACAACATGCTGGGACCTTGACATTTGGTAGACCCCTTCCCAGAGCCAGAATAGTTTCTCAGAGCAGAAGTACCTGATTATGATTGTAGAAACAAGTTTGTCTATGGGATTGCTTGAAAGAGAGATGAAGGATAGCTCTTGGCTGGAATAAACTGAAACTCCAGATGCCAGTTTCTCTGGGACCATCAACTTTGTCTTAACCTTTCTACATGTTCCTTTTTCCCCTCTCTCTCCATCCTTCATACTTCCAATACATGCCTCCACTGCTCAAGTTTGGTGTACTGATATCATTGCCTACTCCTTCTTTAGCAACCAAATGCTCCCTCAACCACTTGCCATTACAGCCACAACACCATGCATCCTACCGAGTCATATTCCACAGGCACAGCCAAGCTCTACCCACTGACCCCCCCATCCCCGTTTACCTGTTCAGTTTCACCACATAACTCACTCATCTGACAGAACCCCACACAAATGTCAGATCCTGGCAGTACTGTCAGACTCTCACCTTTCAGGAAGATAAGCTGCATCCTCCTCATGCCCACACAGGCTTCTTATATAGACCTATCATACAGGTTTTCCATTACTTTCAGGATGATGATTAAAAAAATTAAAATCCTCCATGTGTTTACAAGTTCCTCCTTAGGTCTTGTCCCACCTTGTCCATCCTGTATCCTAACTCCTCCCTGACCTCTCTAGACCTGCCTAGACTACTTCCTACCTTCTTTATGCCAAGTTAATCCCCAGTTCCTCCCTACCCCCATATCTCAACTGGGGAAGCCCTTCCTGGGTTCTGTGTCTAGATCAAATCCTACAGTGCAGGCTCTCACAGCTCTCTGGGACCCATCTTCACAGCCTATACCAGGCAATTCTACAAGTGTTTGTGTGCTTATTTGTTTGGTTATCTTCCCCAGAGACTGTATTTTCTGAGAGCTGAGGAAATGCTCCTGTTGCTTCTGGCTCACATTTCCAGTTGTTCAGCACAATACCTGGCTCAGGGTAGGCACTGAGCACACAGTAGTCGAATGAGTGAATCAATATTATATTCGTTTGGATTTGGTTCTTCTCTCTTCCCATCTGGAGAGCTCCTGGGAGGCAGGGCTGTAACTCTTTCTCCTTCAGGCCCTCAGTATATGTTACAGTACCCGCTCTATGGTAGATGCTCAGTGTATCTTGATGACATTGTATTAAAGTTCAGTGACAGAGTAGTCTCTAGCTTGATCAGGAATTGTATCCCAAGAGCTTCTTTAGCTAAAAGGCAGCAAGACAAGAATGTCTCCATGAAGAAAGTGTGTTTCTAGGGATATTTCTTTATTATGCAAATATATATATATATATATATATATATATATTCCCTGGTCTTTACAGGCCTCTCTTTGACAGTGTGCTTCTTTCTTTCTGACACTCTTCAGCCATGGGCGTACTTAGTGAGTGACATTTCTTCTTCTCTTGGTCTTAACAGCCAACCTTTCTTTCTTAGTGATTTTATAATAATCATTCTTCTGTGCCTCCCACAACTCTACCCTTAGGCCTCAGCGTCTACAGAGACCATCGTTTGCTTTTCTTACTCTGCCAGCTTCATTCTACTCTCATCCTCCCACCTAGATTTCCTTCAAGAAATCAGATGCCTGGAGAAGAGGGTATGCTCCCCCACCCCCAGTTTAAAAAAGGAGAAGATGTTGTTTCTCTACTTAAAGCAGAATTTTAAAGGCAGCTGTAGGAGGCATAAGTTTTCTAGAAAGAGAGAGCTGGGCAACTTGCCGTTCTTTTTATTTTAAAGTCGCCGAAAAATGATAGATGCAATTAAACATTCTGGTGGTTGGGCTGGGCAATACTGTAGGGAGTTTTACCTCTGATCACAGGGTGGTGATGGATGACAGAATGGGCCCAGGCCCCTAGGTACCTTGGAGCTGCTGCAGGAGGTTCCGGGCGCCTCTTGGCACCAACAGGAGTCATTCTGATGGATCTTGCTTGATCCTGCCTTGTGTTATTGCTTAGCTTGGAACACAGTTATTTGCTAAATGAACGACATCCTCCTACAGGTGGGATTTTCTTGTAGGATTTTATTTGGGGAAAATAGAGAGATTTTACTAGTTTTTTTTTTTAACAACATGAGAACCATTGTGCTAAGAGCTCTGTAATGCTCTGTGTTGTAAGAGCAAATCCACGATGCTTAGGGTGTGATACAATAAATAACCTGAGGTTAAAAAGACTCCAGATTATTGTGCAAGATACATTTTCTACATTTTAAAACCATAGTCAACAAAACACAAACTGAGCACTTAGACAATACGTTCAATAGTAGGACCACTGTCCTCCCACCTCAAGCTCTTTACCTCTTTGGGCCTGCCCACCCCACAAGCTTTTGGGGGCCAGTACTGTTTTGGCTCTTAGGCTTGAACCATTTTCCAAACATGCCTCTCAAAAATGCAACTGTTTCTTGGACCAGGCAGTGGGTGTGAAGCGTCCTGCTCTCCATGCTGCTTGTGTGTTCTTGTTACAATAGAACTTGCTTCTCAGACTCTTCTTTCTTCCATGCAATATTCTGCTTCGCCCACTTGTGGGCACAGAAGCACTCACTCACATAGCACAGATTATCAAGAGGGATGGTTTACCTCAATAAGTCAGGCCCTTCAGATTCCAGAACACCAGTCTTTGACTATCAGCTCCTGGCTTGTTCTGAAAATGATTGGGGAGATACATAGATTGATATGCATTATCCGTGTTTAGCCAACATGGTACTCAGAGGAGGCCACGCACAAGATGGGTGAGAGTCTATGACGGAAGGACTGTCTAGATCTGTTCATGGCATCTTTTCTTGGAAGATGCATAGGTAAATATCTGCACTTTTTATGAGTGACAGACCTCTCTCTCCCCATCATTGAGATTAAACCTCATGTTCTTAGTCAAGAACAGTGTGCATGTTACATTAGGAACATCAGCCTGAATGAAGCTAGGATATTAGAATCAGTGCCCTCTTTTATAGATCTCCTCTCTGTTTATTTTAGCAATAGGACCCACTCTTCATTGGGAGACTATGTAGTATGTTTATGTTGAGGAGAGGTGGCAGTTATAACTCTGTTCTTTTAGGGATGCTGAGGGTCTTCTCCCCACCCTACAGCATAAATCCATCTTCCAAAAGATCATAAGAACAATAATTGAAGAAGAGCATGAGGGAGCAGAAACCTGAGAAACAGCCCCATAGAATTCTGAGTCACCTTGTGGACTCCCTTAGCTATGGCTCATGAGTTAAGTTTGCATTTTGTTTGGAGTGTGTCTGTCATTTGATGGCAAAGGGGATTTGGCCAACATAATAGTTGCCAGTTTTTGGAAGAACTTAGTTCAGTGGTTTTCAACCTTCCTAGCACTGTGACCTTTAATATAGTTCCCCATGTTATGGTGACCCCAACTATAAAATTATTTCCATTGCTACTTCATAACTGTAATCTTGCTACTGTTATGAATTATAATGTAAATATCTGATATGCAGGATATCTAATATGTGACTGCCAAAGGGGCTGTGACCCACAGGTTGAGAATTACTGCTCTAGTTCATAAATTGGGTCATTATTATGTTTGGGGTTTTGTATTATAAGCTCACACATTCTGTAGCAATGGGACACTTGCTAAAGAAATGTCAAAATACCAAAAACCAAAGTGATGCCTACTTTTGAAGTCTTCACTATTCCCTTCAAAGAAAGGGATAAGTTGGAGAGCTAAAAGCAGAGGAAGAATGTCATATAGAAAACCTAGATCACTAAGGGTAAGATAATTTATATATTGAGGAGTTATGAGTGTCAAAATACTGGCCCAATCCTCACTTTAGTGTATAAAAAGACTGAAACCAGAGAAAGCCCAGAGCATGTGAGAACACTTCCCAAATGTTCCCTTCTCTATGTTACTATGCCAAACACAGCTAATAATTAACTCTATACAAAGACTTTATCCAATGGGAAGCTCAGGGTCCAGGGACAGATTATCTGTACCTTAGCATCCCCATTTATTACCTCATATTCTCAAAACAGTGACTAAGATGGATGCATGGAACAGAAACTGGGAGCATAAGCAGGGGACCAAGGCTTGTAGCTAAGAAAGTCAGGATTCAGATTTATGAATTGTGACTGGCCAAGATTTCTGGCATTGGTTCCAAGAACTTTCCCAGAACTGATTCCATTTAAAATTTACTAGAGTTTTAAGGAATTATGCTAGTGTAGAAACCCCACATCTAGAAAGAGGCCTGTGACAACTCTCTCTGGAGAAACCTGTGGCTGCTCTGGGGTGTGTACTATGTAGATGTCACCAACTGTCTTATTAAATAAGAAACACAGAACCAATGCAAAGAAGAAAGCCAAGAGGTCAGAGCTAAGAGCCTTACCAGCGCCTGCTGCAGCTAGCCTCTTAAGCCAAGAGACCTCTCCGAAAGAGAGCTACTTCCTGTGTGGTTGTCTTTATATAGTCTTTCTGTTCTGCCTTCTCATTGGTTGTAAACCCAAACACATGAATGCCTCGTCACTGCCTGTCTTGAACACACAGAGATCTACCTAGCTCTGTCTACCAAGCGCTGGGATTAAAGGCGTTCACCGCCACCGCCACGCTCTTGCTATGGCTCTAATAGCTCTGACCCCCGGGCAACTTTATTTATTAACATACAATTAAAATCACCTTTCAGCACAAATAAAATACCACCATAGTACTACTCTCCTTGTCTTACATATCTCTTCCCCTCTTAACGTCTGCACTTAAAGCTACATTAGAAGTTAAAAAAATGAAACTCCAACTTTGCTTCACACTGACTTGTTCAGAAATTCTTTCCTGTGGCCTAAGCCCAGAATCCTCGATTCACCCAGGTGGAAGTCTCTGGAAAGAACCCCTCAGGATGCTACAGGCTGCAGCACAAGGCTGTGTCCCACAGTGTCACTGACAGTCTTCCTTGGTGACTCGTCTGAGGATATTCCAAAGCGTTTGCTGGGATTCCCTTGTCTGTTGTGTAGCTCAGATGCTCAGCTCTGCTTTTTTGGTATGTTACTTTTGACTATCTGCTTTGCTGTTTTCTAGCCAGAGACCTACTTGGTGTTTAATGAGGACCACTCGCAACAAAGACAAGAATTCCCTATGGCATTTCTCATACCCTCTTTCTGGGTCAGATGGGAGCACCACGGCTGTCCATGAGAATATCACTATATAAGGACTGATGGAAAGGGCCCCATGAAGGCTCAACCCCTGAGGCAATTCCCAGGCCTCCATAATTAGGTCATGAGAATTAGGCTGCTAGAGAGATAGTAGTAGCTATTGTCTACTGAAGGAATGGTTTGGCAACCCATGGTCAAGCCTCTTTATAGAAGGGGTAGGGATGGGATTAACTTCCCATAATCCCCCGTCCTAGAGCGCACATTCTTAAGATTTCTGTTCAACAGGATATGGCATGTGATATTTGTGTTCTTTTATGTGCTCACTAGATGACAATTTCCATTGCTGTCAATATGTGCTCCTCTACTACTTTACATGAGGATGTTGGGGCTGGGTAGGGTTCTAAGAAACCATGTCTGAACCTAGTAAGAGCATATGATCCAGAGATGCCAAACTTGCATGAGATTTCTAAATGCTGTTGATTTTTGTCAGCTCGACACAAGTTGTGTTTATCTGGGAAGAGGGAACTGCAATTGAAAAATTACCTCCACCACATTGGCCAATGGCAAGTCGGTGGGACATTTTCTTGATAACCATTTGATGTGGGAGGGCCCATTTCACTGCGGTTGGCACCACACCTGGGTGGTCCTGGGTTGTATAAGATGTGAAGTAGGCGAGCCATGGAAAGAGAACCAGTAGGTAGACAGTATTCCTCCACTGCCTCTGCTTCAGTTCCTAACTTCAGCTTCCTGCCCTGAGCTCCCTTCTGCCCTGGCTTCCCTCAGGGATAGACTGTGCTTAGAACATGTAAAGCAAATAAGCCCCCTTTTTCCCAAGTTATTTTTGGTCATGGTGTTTATGAACAGCAACAGAAAGCAAACCATCTTCTCTAGGAAGAAATGGACCAGGTTTTCAGTTAGGCAAGGGCACTTTTGAAATTACACATGTCAGATAAACATGTATGCTGGGAAATCAGGAGGAAAATATAGTTAACATCTATTGCTTTTGTCAATCTAAGATATCTTCATCCCAAATGGAGGAGGAGTGGATCTGGGGGAGAGAGGAGGTAGAGGAGAGGGACTGAGAGGAGTAGAGGGAAGAGAAACTGTGGTTGGGATGTAATGTATGAGATCATCATCATCATCACCACCACCACCACCACCACCACCACCATCATCATCATCATCACCAAAAATGTCTTCATCCTGTTTTCTCCTAGCAACAGTTTGCATCTTTTTTTAGACAGAATTGCCCTTTCCTATTTCTTGGGGTGCTAGTGGAGCTACTGGTCACAACATGCTCTAGGTAATCATTGCATCCTCCCTCCCTCCCTCCCTCCCTCCCTCCCTCCCTCCCTCCCTCCCTCCCTTCCTTCCTTCCTTCCTTCCTTCCTTCCTTCCTTCCTTCCTTCCTTCCTTCCTTCCAGAAACAGTGATTGCTTAACAATTGGGTACAGAGAGTGTCATAAGACCATTAAAGTCCTTCTGAGATTACATGGACTCTTAGACAAATAAACTTGCCCTTCTGCTGGGGTTTTAGTTCTGGAATAGTCTATGAGTGGGATTATGTTGGCCAGTTCCCCAACCAAACTAGTGGGAATGTCTACAAAGTTGGGAATGAAGTTGACTTAGAAGGAGAAGCAGAGGCAAGAGAAAGATGGAGAAAAAGGAAAGACCAGGGAATGGACATATCTGTATTTAAAAATTGTATTTAGGTTCTAATCATTAATTAACAAGAACTCTACAGCCAGTGGCTAGTACCAGAGACTGGTATACTCCTACTTCTATGAGGCTTCTTTGAGCTGTGTTTCTGTTTATTGAAACTGAGAGGAGCCTGACCAGTGGGTTCAGCCATGGTGCATATGAAGCCAGGAAGCTACCTGAAGCTTCATGGAGTGGCCTTTATGCTACTCACACAAGGAAGGTTACCACTCACTGCCTTAGGGACTGGCCTATCTCTGCCCCATCCTGCTCCATACTGGGTTTATAAGTATATGTCAATACTCATGGCTTTTTACACAGGTTTTAGGTCCTAATTCAGGTCCTCATGCTTCCTCAGCAAGCACTTTACCTGCTGGGCCACATCCAGCATCCAAATTACCATTTTAAGTGTTCTTACCTCTTCAAGTTGTTCCCACCGTTTCTAGTCTAGGACAGCAGATCTTGACTGTGTTTCCTAAACATGCTGTTTGTCCAGGTTTTGAGGTGGTAGTCTGCTCTACAACCTTACCTAATGGTAGATCCAAGGAAAGTGTTTCATTTGTCTGCTGTTTTCTGGTCATAAAAATAGTAACGATGGTTTTCAAGCTTTATAATAGCTGAGGCTGGAAGTCACAAGAGGATTTTGGTTGCCAGTTCCTCCATCCCTTGATATCTACCGTGGTCACCACACAGCAGACAGGACAAGCCCTGGCACCCCTTTCAAACTTTTGCCAATGACTCATTGAGGCCCTGGGAGCCAGACATTTGGCCAAAGGAGTCAAGTATTTCTTCTCAGCTCAACACCCTGCCTCACTGACCATAACCCAGGGCACTATCAATCTCTCAGGTTCCTTTCAGCACTTGTCAAGTTCAATAACTTATTAATGAATCAAAACATCTTTTACTGCAGCTCCAATTCTGAATGATCATAATTTACCCACAAATCACTCCTCTCAGTCCCTTTCATCACAGACCTTGATTGATAAATTTCTCTGTCATGGTTGTTATTGTATGTTTTGGGACTTAACAAAGCAACAGAGCTCAAAGAAGGGGAAATAATTGGAATATTTTAACTTTATGATTGCTGTGTAGGATTTGTTTGTGACCTGAGCTCATTTTGAGGAAGTTTCATACTTGAAGTCTTTCTAATAATTTGTATGGCCAGTCCCACCTAAGGGAATGTATTCAGACTTCAGATCATGCAGGTAACTCTAAGCACAATACATTTTGAAACCTTAGATGATGTGAAGTTTGGGGGATAAAGGCAATAGATCCATTGCTGATATATTGGTATAAGGAGGTGCAGTCAGGCTGGGCATGGAGGCATGCATCTTTAACCTTGGGCATTTGGGAAGCAGAGGCAGGTAGATCTCCCTGAGTCCCAGCCCAGGCTGATCTATGGTGAGTTCCAGGCCAGCCAGGGCTACATAGTGAACTCTTTCCTTCACAAGGGAGGGTGTGTGTATGTGAAATCAAATTACAGTTTCTACAGATGAATCTTCAGTCATTTAGTCTTGTCATTTAACTACGGCAGTTGAAGTCAAATTCTTCACAGTGGTTGTGTTTTGAGTGTATTCCTACCAGTAGTTCAAGAAATTGTGTGTTCTGGGTGTGTTTCTAAATCTTTTTAGGTCATGTAGTTTGGTGGCTTGTACTTTTTCTGGCTTCTCTGAATGCTGGAAGGATGTGGAAAGAAGTTGAAGCTAATCCTCATTCATGTCATTGTGACCATATTCCATTCGAATGTATTTTACATGCAAAAGAAAAATACCGAATGTTTTCTACAGGTCTCTGCTTCTACCTAAACAAGGGAAGGGGTTGAATGATCTCTGTGGTGATATTAATCTGACTTACACATGACTTACAAAGTGTATGCTTGCATTGGTGGGTGAGCAGTTATGATATGAAGGGTATCTGCTATCGCTGCTTCAGGCTCAAGTCAGAAAGTCAATCAGATTGGATTTTGTTCTCCACTGCAAGCTGCCAAACAAGTGTAAGAGCTGCAAGTGTGAATCATGGAGAAACTGTGTTTTCTCGATAAAGCTCTACAATGTTGCTAATACCTAGCCATGGTATTTTCTACCTACCCCATTGATGATGTGCTTTCAGATTAGATCTGAGTGTATAAATTGAGTTCAAGGATAAATGAAAATGAAGGTTTGGAGGAGGAGTAGATGGAGTGGGGGTAGAAGGGAGGTAGGGGAAGGGAGGACAGGAGGGAGGGGAAACTGTGGTTGGCATGTAAAATAAATGAAAAAAAATTAATTAAAAAAAAAGAAAAGAAAGAAAATAGCCAGGTGGTGGTGGTACATGCCTTTAATCCCAGCACTTGGGAGGCAGAGGCAGGCAAGACTTTAAGAACATCTTTATTTTATTTATATTTATTTATTTGTATTTTATGTGTGTATGAGTGTTTCACCATCATGTATGAATGATCTACATGTGTGCTAGTAGCTAGAGGCCAGAAGAGGGTATCAAAGTCCCTGGAACAGAAATTACAGGCAGTCGTGAGCCACCACGTAGGTTCTGGAAACCTAATCTGGGTCCTCTGCAAGAGCAGTAAACGCTTTTAGCTACTGAGCCACCTCACCAGCACCCGAGACCCTCTTCTTTCCAAGTGTTTTTACTGATCATTTTTACTCCAGGGCTGGGGTAAATGACTCTTAGCTGCATCTGGATTGGAAAGTCTAGGAATTGTCCCTGGGCTGACCCGGGGTAACCCATTATAAACATACACAGCATAGACGCCTGTGTGTCAGAGAAGAGCCCAGTGTAACATCTCACAAGTACCCACTCTCCACTCAAGCATTCATCCTCATGCCTGAGGAGATGTGCCAGCTTCTCATAACTGCTGACTGGGGCAACTCCTCTGCAGATATCACAGCAAGAAAGAAGGTTCTCTAGTGACCTCACTTCCATACACATGGAGACTAGCTCTCCACTGGGCAGGGGGAACAAGATGTCCACTTACTCAGACTACATTTGAGCCAATCTAGGTCTGTGGGTGCTTTGGCATCCTCTAGACAGCTGCCATTGGATCTCCTTTCAGTCCCATGTCTACAAGGCTTTTTGTTTTGAAGCTTCTCGGTTGTTGTAGCATAGAAATCCCAGATACAGATCTAGCAGTCTTGAATGTTTGACTAGAAAGGCAGTGACTGCTTGAGGCCATTCTTAACCATTGCAGAACCATTGACAAATGCTTCCCCTCTTGATGTCCTAGCCTGACGGATGGTCTGAGTCGCATTTGTAAGGATCTCGGGTATTTATGAGACCGCATCCCAGTGGCCTCACCCACCTCACTAGCTCTTGTGTGTGTAGGCTTTGTGCCCCCTGTCACGTTCCCTCACCTGGACTCCTGCTCCCTGGTGTGATATTCAGAAATAAACCATCTGTAAGCAGACCTCTGTCTCAGACTCTGCTTTCAGAGAACCCAACATAAGATGCCTTGGCACAGTGGTTTACATCAACATTTTTTTTGAATCTCGTATTAAGAGGGCTTTGCTACATCTGCACCATCTGTTTCCTGGGGAATGAGAATGTCACTGGATTTTTCTTCCATAGAATCTTTAGGGAAATCTGAAAGAAATCATGTATGAAATCTGGGTATGGTGGTATGAAATCAGATGTGTAATCCTAGCATATAGAAGCTAAGGCAGGAGTATGGTGTGATCCACACACATGGAAGCTGAGGCAGGAGCCGGGAACACATAGCAAGACCCTGTTTCAAAAGGCCAAGATTCAGAGGTGTAGCTCAAAGGTGGGATGCTTACTTTTCCAGCATGTGCAAGGCCCTGGGCTCAATCTTTAACAATGAAGAAGAAAAAAACTACTAGAGGCAGATGAGAGGAAATAACCTTGACAACGACTAGCTGAGGGGTGTGATGACTGTATCAGGATCCTGAGGGAAAACAGATGGTACTCTCAAATAAGGACATTGTGAGAATGGCTTAGAGACAAAGGGATTTGTGTCAAAGTAGGCAGGAAAAGAGAAACTATGAGTATAGCAAGAACTCGGGGCTAGCAGCTGACAGATTAGGCAAGGGTTACCAAGATGTGCTGTTACATTTGAATTTCAGGTAAGTAATGAATGATCTCTTTTATGTGTATAACTCAAATACTGATGCATACTCATATTAAAAAGACATTATTGGAGGTTGGGTGGTGGTGATGCACACCTTTAATCTCAGCACTCAAGAGATAGAGGCAGGTGGGTCTCTGAGTTCAAGGCCAGCCTGGTCTATAGAGCGAGTTCCAGGACAGGCAGGGCTACACAGAGAAACTGTCTCAAAAAACCAGTGTGGGGGAAAAAAGACACTATTGGGCTTGGGAGATGACTGAGCAGTTAAAAACAATCACTCCTCTTCCGGAGGATCTGAGTTTGGCTCCTGTAATCCACGTCAAGTGGTTTGCAACTGCCTGTACTTCCAGCTCCAGAGAATCCGATATCCTCTTCTGGTCTCCATGGTTACACACACACACACACACACACACACACACACACACACACACACACACACACACACACACAAATACACGTGTCTGAAGTTCAAATTTCACTGGGCATGTTCTATCTGTATTGCTGGATTTGGATACTTACCTTGGACTCAGAGAGAAGAGAGTCATGTTCAAGGAGAGTGGCGAGCCTCTGTTTGGAGATGCAAACAATTTAAGGCACCTTCACGGGGCAGGGACTGGAATACAGTGACAGCGCTGTGGATCTCAGTCTCCTTTGGTCACTCTGTCTCTCTATAGGGACCGCCAACGGGTGAAACCAATGAGAGGTAAGAGGGCAGAGCAGCCTGCAGATGTTGGCTACCATCAGGCTAGCATGTGAAGAATAGACATGGTAGGAGGGAAGCTCCTCCCTCCTGGAAGGGTCAGGAGCAAGAGTCCTCTCTTTCACTCAAAGAGGATGTTCTGAGCATCTCCCATGGTTCAAAGTGGCGTCTCCAGACTGGGAGCCAAAATGTCTAATTGTATTTATTACTCCCTCTCAGCCACCCCCTTTCTTTTGTGATTTTAAAAATATATATGCATTAATTCTCTGAGAATTTCATGTAATGTATTTTGATTTTTTTGTACCGCCTCCCTCCCCTGAATTCCTCCCAGATCTACTCCCAACTTTATGTCCTTTTTTTTCTTTTAATGAAAACATGATTATATCATTTTCCCCTTCTCCATCCAACCCCTCCCATTTGCCCCCCCCCCATGTGTCCTCTTGAAATCATGAATCATGGCCTTGTTTTTGTTTTTCACAGTTGTTATTTTTACACACACACACACACACACACACACACACACACACACACACACACACACTTGGTCTGCTTAGTGTTACTTGCTCAGTGTTATTTTTATGTCTCTGATTTCAGGGCTAACTATGTGGTATTGGATAGCCCATTAGGAGGTTCATCCCTGGGGAGGATTATTTCTCCATCTCTCTGTAGTCCTTAGTTGCCTGCAGTTCTTTGTCTAGGGGTTGAGCCCTGTAGGATGAGGTTTCCTTCTTCCGTGTTAGCATGTTTATGGGTGTTGTACTTCTTTAGGTCTTGTTTAGGCAGGCATATTGTAAAGCATCATGGGTAGCATCCCTGTCATTTCTAGGAGACACAATCTCACCGCCGTCTTCCTGATGCTTTGACTCTGACAGTCTTCCTGCCCTCCTCTCTGCCACATTCCCTGAGCCTTTGGGAGGGGGTAGTTTTGTTGTAGATATACCCATTCGGGCTGGGCACCTGATGATCACTTGCTTTCTGTAATTTGACGGGTTATAAAGTTTCATAACGGTCTCCTGTCGCAAAGAAGCTTCTCTGAGGAGAGGCAAGAGTTCATTTATCTGTGAGTATAAGGATAGATACTTAGAATGCTGTTAGAAATTCTGCTGATTTAGCAAAGTGGTAGCAGGTTCTTCTCTAAGATCCATGACCTCCCTAGCCCTAGGAAGTTGGCTAGGTTTCCAAGCACTAGGTATGATTTCTTTCCTGTTGACTGTGCCTTAAGTCTAATCAGAAAGCTATTGGTTACTACCAAGATGTAAGTGCCATTCATACACCCTTAGGGCTATCATGCTGTGGTGGTCACCACTGAGGTTCACAGGCATTGCAGCTGGCTGTGACACTACTCCATTTCTCCACTCATTTCTCTTGATTTCACTAGTTATATCCTTGTATTCATTCTGTGCCTCCCATTGTAAAATGTTTCCTGGCTTCGGAGGAGCAGAGAATAAGTGGATATAAATGAAGTAAGTGGAAGCTGCTTCTCTTCTGGAACTCATCTGAAGCAAATGGACATGGCATTTCCAAGCCTTCATAATCCTGCAGGTTCTAGTCCATCTTGATTCCTTCACTTTGCTGCCTTTTGGGTTTTGCCTATGGATCCTACACCGTAGTAAGCCTTTAACATTTGCTAATGAGCCAGCGAGGGATATTTGGAAAGAGTCACGTTTGAGGATCTCTATGAGCCATTGTTTCCTAGCCATGGAGCCTATGGCAGACATGTTCACATCATGGCTCAGAACCACAGCTACAGGGTCAATTTTCTCACTAGGAGACACTATTTCATACCCTCATTAGAGTTTTAACTGTTTTCATTATTGCTGTCACCGGCGCCGCACTTGGCTTTTATGTTTTAGGGCTGTTTACACGAAGAAACAAGGTGTTAGTCATATCACGAGTGAGCCAGGGCCTAAATGGAAGGCGACCGTGTAGGGCCGGTAGGAAGATGCCAACCTCCCTGGCTAGCTAAATGACTCATTCCGTCTCAGAAGGCATGGCTCACTTTCATGCTTCAAAACCAAGGCTTGGCTGAGAAATTCCCCAGGCTCCCTCTCGGTTGTTGAAACCATTCTGTACTCAAATGTCAGGCACGGAGTACAAGATCAGTAGCTGGTATTTGCTGTGTGATTACCGTGTTTGGTTTCTTTTACAGTTGCCGTGATACAATACCCCAACAAAAGCAACTTCAGGGAGAAAGGGTTTATTTGGCTCACAGTTCCATATTATAGACCACCACTGTGGGGAAACCGAGGCAGGAGGAGCTGGAAGCAGCTCATCACATTATATCCACAGGCTAGAGCAGAGAGCAAGAATTAACAGGTACATGCTAATGCACACATGGCTCTTTCTTTTTCTTTCAGTGCGGGGGGGGGGGGGGGGGGGGAGTGGGGGGGGTGGGGGTCCGTCTCAGGAAATGCTGCTGCCCACATTCAGGCCGAGTCTTCCACCTCAGCCCAATGGAGACAATCTCTCAAAGGCGTGCCCACTTTGTCCAGATAATCCCCCTTTGTCCCTTCCCTTCCGAGATGAGTCTAGATTCTACCAATAAAACAAAGTTTTCACCACAGGTGAAATCACCACAGGTTCCTACTTTATGATTTGCACATAGCTTCTTATCTAGTGCCTGTAGGACCTCTAAGCAAGATACTGTTATCTTTACTTTTAAGTTATTTATTCAGTAGCACTTTTTACTTAGCATATACTATGGCCAGTCTCATGGAAACTTTCACATACATATATTAATTACTATGCTTCTCTCATGCACTTTCTCTTCTGTCTACCTTCTTCCTGCCAACCTGTCCTCCAGAGCATTCTCCATTCTGTTTTCATGTCAGTCCCATATGTAATTGTGTGTACACATGCACACATACATGTACATTATATAGAATATATGCATTAATCTAGATTCTAAGTACAGAGGAAAAATGAGATGTTTTCTTTCTCCTATCACCCTTTCTTGTTCTTTCCTCTGTCTCCCTTTAGTATCACCACATAGTTCCCCTTACACACACACACACACACACACACACACACACACTCAAGCACGACTGAAGACATGTATATTTATCATTTTGAGTCTGGCTTCTTTGGTTTAACATGATGATTTCTAACTCCACTCATGTTTGCCTGCAAGTGACTGAATGAGTAAAACTCTACCAAGTGTGCAGATAATAATATAATATAGTATATTATTATTAAGATATATTATATTAATATATTACATATAATATATTATTGATATAATATATAATACTTGTATATATAATGCATATTTATAGTTCATAGTCTTTGATTCAGGAAGCTGTTAACAGATATCTATCTGATTCCATGACTTGGTTATTGTTACTGGGCCTGTGATAAACATGGGTGCGCAGGTATGTTTGTGATATGGTAACTTAGAATCTTTGGATATGTATCCAGTGTAGTACGGCTGGGTCATATAGTAGTAGTTATATGTTTAGCATTTAGAAGAAACTGGTGCTGATTTCCGCAGTGGCTATACACGCTGTCATTCCCACCAACAATACCTAAGGGCTACTTTCTCCCCACCTTCTCACCACTGTTTGCCTTGTCCCGAATCTGATACCGAGCACATTGCAGATGGTGAAGGAGATTGGCTTGGCGTGAAAAGGAAGGAAGTGCCTGCATGTCATACACCAGCTTTATTCTCTTTTGATGATTTCAGCCTACAAAAAAAAAAAAAAAAAAAAAAACCCACCCCACTCATCCTTAATTCTGTGCAATTAAAAACATATATATATATATATATATATATATATATATATATATTACTATTTATTTTCTTTTCTTTCTTTCTTTTTTTTTTTTTTTTCGAGACAGGGTTTCTCTGTGTAGCTTTGCGCCTTTCCTGGGACTCCCTTGGTAGCCCAGGCTGGCCTCGAACTCACAGAGATCCACCTGGCTCTGCCTCCCGAGTGCTGGGATTAAAGGCGTGCGCCACCACCGCCCGGCTAAAAACAGATATTACCCGCACTTAAATTTATCTTCCTTTTGCAGAAATGTGGACTGAGGTGTGGAGACTAACTTATCAAAGGCCTGTAGCCAGGATGCTAGTACTGGAGCTCCTTGGTTCCTGTTGCTAAAGATGCTGGGCAGGAGGCAGGGAGGAACGGGGATGGCAACGCCTTGGGGACTTGGGGGACTCCAGTTCTAAATTCCACACGCCATCCTAGCGTATCACGGATCACTTCTGTTTTCACAGCTGCCACGTGGTTCAGAATAACTGTTCAGGTTGGGAGCAGGGGCTGTCTCCAACTCTTTTACTGGCCTTTGAGACCCTACTTCTCATACTGGGTTGCCTTGTCCAGCCTTAATACATGGGAAGGTGTTTAGTCTTACAGTAACTTGATAGGCCATGTTTTGTTGGTAGCCATGGGAGACCTGCCCTTTCCTGGACAGAAATGAAAGAGACATGTATTGTGGGGATGGGGGTGGGGATAAAGGGAGGGGTAGGGATTTGGAGGAGATGAGGGAGCAGAAACTGTGGCTGGAATGTAAAATTAATTAATTAATTAAAAAAGAATAGCTATTCAGAATAGCACAATCCAACTGAACTTTGGATTGCATTATTTATTATTATTATTATTATTATTATTATTTCAATTGTAAGGCATTTATTTGGAAGGAAATTCCAGCAAACTCCATTGCAGAGACAGGAAGTGAGAAGTCCAAAGGAAGGAAGCCAATAAACAGTGTCTTATCAAACAGGTGGTAATAATAATAATAATAATAATAATAATAAATATATAAATAATAATAATAAAGAAACAGGTAAACACTGAGGTAAGAGGGGGCTACTCCCATGTCCAGAAGAACATTTCAAAGTGTCTAAAGGATTTTTCTACAAGGAGTGGGTTAGTGAGGGGTTTCTCATTAGCCAAGTCCTTTACATCTTGTGGCTGAGGCCTTTAGATCCACTGATTACTTGTTCTCATTATCTTGAGGCAACTGCTGAGGGTGACCAGCATGGAAATAAAAATCTCAGGATGAAGGCTAGAGGCTTTATAGAATGCTCAAGGAACACGTGTGTAAATATTCTGACCTAATCCACGGTCCCCCTTACCCCACCCCCACAAAAAACAGAACCAAAATCCAAAAAGTTCAAGGAAAGTATCAAATGTTAAATCTTTTAAAATTTTTGTTTTTCTTTGGAAACAGGGTCTCTCACATTGTAGTTTATCCTAACTAAAATATTACTGTATAATAATTTTTCAGGCTGGCTGTAAACTAGTAGCGGTCTTCCTGTCTCAGACCCCCAGTTACTGGCAAGGCAAAAGTAGCTCCCCACAGGAAGTAAGAATAGACCCATGGTGGTGCATGACCTAGTTGCTTTGTACATGTGACCAATCCCCTGATTGGATGAGTAATGATAGAACATCTCTTCCATTAGGTTGGTGGAATGTAAACCATGTGGATTCCGTCCTGATTTAGACAAGATATGGGAAGCAAAAAACAACAAAACCCAAAAATAGACCCAGTGAACATTCCCTCTGTCTCTATCTAGTATCCACATAAGATCCACAGAAGCCACTGGGCAGGGCGACACATCACCAGTCCTTCCTAGAACCACCCTCTCTCAAGAGTTCTTCCTCGTTTTTTCCTTCATAAGTTAATAACAACATCAATGATAACATTTTCCCACCCAGTCCTTTTCCATATTTCCTTATTGAATATTTTTGAGACGATGAACTTGCAATTCACTGGCTGGAGGTGGCTTTGGTCACTGTCAATTGTCCAGCACCATAGCTCCACACGTCCAGCTCACAAGCACTGAGGAGTGCAGCCTCATTCTATGCCCATATACAAAGTCTAAGCGTGAATGACCATGCCTTGCAGAGTCTCAAATCTTATTTTTTTAACATATTATTTTTCCTGATGATTTGGGAATTTCACGTGAACTCCAATGACACTTCCAAGTCCTCCCAGGTCCGCCACCCACTTGTGGCCTCTCCCTCAAGGAACAGGAGGAGGAGGAGGAGGAGGAGGAGGAGGAGGAGGAAGGAGCCAAACAAGTTCAATCTGTGTTGTACATATACTCACTGGAGCATGGCCAAGCTCCTAGTGGTCAGCCCCTTAAAGAAAACCAAGTCCTTCCCCACGTGCCCCCCACCAGAAGCCATCGACTGTGGAGAGCTACACTTCAGTATCCTTATCACAATTTTTAAGAGTTCTCTTTGCTGGCTTTCTGTCTAGGCCGTTCCTTTTTGTGGGGACAGGGGAGGGGAGGGGTTGTCACAGAAGCTTTCTATATCCCTCTTTCTCAAATGTGGGTTTACTGTCATTAATACCATGGCAAAATAGCTTCCTTGTCCTTTATAGTCAGAGAAAGATCATGGACTTCCACATGGTTTCTTATGACAGCAGGACTATGGAGATCCATAAGGTCTCCAGTGTCAAAAGGTGCCATGGACCTCAGCATGGTCTCTGGTGGCAGTAAGGTCATTGGACATCACCATCATAGTCCTCAGCAGCAGCACAGGCCAAGGATATCAACACGGCCTCAGGTGGCAGCACAGATCACAGACATCTTTATGGCCTTTGGTGGTAACACAGGCCATGGACGTCAATACAGCCCCTGGCTGTAGTAGGCATAGTACTATATTTTAGTATCCTAGCATTCTTCATTGTGGATTCCCATCCCCTCTGCCCAAGGATGCTCTTATTTTTGATGTACAGTATCTTACACATGGGTCATCATTATCAAGAGTGTTAAAGTCACATCAAGAGAGTCTGACAAAGACAAACTTCTTTGAAGAATAAGATTTCTGAAAAATAGCCTGTGAGGACTTGGAGTGAGGTTAGCGTAACAAGAAGGTACAGACCAAGAACTGGGTTCAACCTCCCTAGGTATCACTTTTTTTTTTAAGAAAAAGCCCTTATAACATAAATCCATTGGGCCTCAAAGAAGCCAAACATAGTGTATACGATATCAAATTTCTGTCTTCATTTATATTAATCGTTTCCTTAAGTAAACTAATTCTCAAAAGAAAATACAAAATGCAGAAATTTCTCAAAACTCATGCTGGTAGCGGTAATGAAAATTCGAACAGCAAAAGCACATTTGATTAATCATATACATGCATGATTTTCCTCTTATACCATCTGTTTAAAAGATGAAAAATGTATTCTGCTGGTAGTTTGGCATAAAGTGTATTTATAGAAAGGTTTTATTTATAGTCTGCCAGTGGATTCTGAGCCTGCCACGACATAGATTTTAGAACTAGGTATGCTGAAATGTTCAAATATTAATGCCAACAACATTCTTATCATTAAAACATGAAAGTTAAAATGTTTTCATATTCAGTTCATATTTTGGAGTCTGTGGCTGTGGACTGAACAGTCTATTTGGAACTCTGCTTAAAAAATATTAGAACAAAACTGGATTGCCTTGTTTAATTTTCATGATTGATGGTATCTAAGTGATTCCAGTTAGCCCACTTTATTTTGTACCCATCCAGCATTAAGGCAAACAAGGCTTACCTCAGAAAACACTTCCACAGACTGAACACATGTGACCACTAGTTTTTAGTGATGAGAAGCTATATTATGGGAATTCCAAAGCGATATGGAAAACTCTACAGGGTGAAATTGAGATCTTGGATCCTTTGAATTTATGTGCTAGAACCAGAGAAATGATTAAACAATAACAATAGATCCTTTTAAAAAGGAAAACAGCCCCTAACCCCTTGCCACATTCTTATCCATGCACGTACTGCATAAGTTAAAATTTCATTTACACTTGGCTGTATTCTCAACCCCAAGGATGCCTGTGTAATCTAATTTGCCACCTGAGGCAAAAGAAGAGCCTTCTTGCTTTTGTGGGTTTTATGAGAAACAGATGGGGCAGTTGGACACTGGGAATATTCTGGAAGGTGGTTGTCCTGCTCTTCTTGGCCAGCTGCCTCAAATGCCTCTGATACATAGTACAGAGGGTTTTTACATTTTTACAATCTCCCGGCCTGACATGTTTTTACACAACCCTCAGGATGAGTCAAATAGGCAGTAGACATATATATACGGGGAGGTGAAAGGTCACTTTAGGAATATGGAATGTTATTTGTTAGCAATAAAACAGGATCTTCTCTAATCATTCAAACAGTAAACTCTGTGGGCAAAGATACACTCATCAGTGACAATGTGAGGAAAAGTTGTTTTGTGCTGCATTCAAATCCAGTGCATCACAACCTCCAAAAGATTTAAGGCTTCTAGGGAGGGGACAGATTGCCTTGTTCTCTCTTCTTTGAGAACCCAGAATCGGATCAACAAAATTGCCAACAGCGCACAGTGGCTAATGCGTGATTCTGCGGGTGTTTGCTAGCAGACCTAGTGGGAAGGACATTTGGACTCATCTAAGTGGTGTCTCTTCTGGCCCCTCGAGGAAGAGGACTGGTCTGAGAGGAGTCAGAGACACGGTAGAGTGTTCTTAGCAGCAGAACCCTTGGGCCCACGTTGAGACAGGCCCTGCCAGAATGGTCAACTTAGCAGTGTAATTGGGGGAATAGACAGTCCTTGTGTTTAACCTTGCCTAGACAGACATCCTGTCTCTGTAGAGTTTGCAGAGATCTCCTAGCACAGTGAACCTGCGGATGCGGCTTAGTCTTCTCCTTCACCTGCTGAGACACTTGCAAGACCCGGAGAGGAAATGATCGCTAACGGCAGTGACGAACGTCTACAGAGTGCAGTCATTTCACAGGCCCTGGCCTGAGCACGGCAACATGACCTCACTGAATCACAACTATCTACAACGATCTTTTAGGGGAATTTTATTTCTTCTACATTAAAAAGAAAAGACTCTCTGAGCTCACATTCCTGGAATCAGAATTAGGCAGAAAACTGGACTGAGTTCAAAGAAGTGTAAGACGAGTGATTACATATTTGGCAGAAGCGAGTCACAAGGAAAAAAAAAATGAAATTACCGAATGTGCTTAGTTAGAAGAAGGCATAGCAGTAAGAAGTAGAGAAGCTCTTAGAGATTTGTAGTGCTCAGGCATGGCCAACGGTGATTGGATGGCAAATATAACGGCAGAGCGGCTATGTGGATTTAATCGTCAAATATCGCTCCTAAATGAGAGCTATGAGAACACAATGAGACACTCCTGCCCTGAGATGGCATTACCTTGGGAAACACATCATAAATAAAAAGCTGGAGCCAGGCAGGCTGTACTTATAAATATTACAATGTGTGTGTTTGTGCTGAAAAAAAAATGCAGAAAGATTCTTGGCTACATCCCAGGCAGAACTGAATTGTCCTTAGAGATAGACAGGGTCTGTGTGACACATAGAATAGGACTGTTCTCCTGGTTTCCGGCTGCTTTCTATAACTTTCTCTTTCCTCCACCTTGCTCTCTCTTCCTCCAGAGGGCACCAACACCCCGTCCTGAACCTGTGGTTTCCCTGCTGAATGTTGAAAACAACTTGAAACAGGAAAGAACCCGGTTATAGACCAATAAACCAATAATGAGACTTCCTATTTTAGTTTCAAATATCTTTAAAAACAAATTACATTTTGTTTAAACCCAGACTGATCGTTAAGCAACAACAACAACAACAGCAAAAACCCGGCGATTCGGAAAGAAGAAAACTGGAAGTCTGTGTTCATGGTTTTCAAACGGGAGTGGCCATGTTCCATGAAGTCCCAACAATTGCATAGGACTGTGCATTCACACTTACGGGATGCTTTTCTTATGTCTTGGTCTGAGCATGAAAAGGGACCTTATTTTGCATGTGGGAGTGATATATAATTAGAGATCATGAATTATCCACAAATAGTCTTTTTAAAGCCCAGGCAGCAGGCACGTCTGGGGTCTGCCAAAGAAAGCTTAACACTCCTCTCTTGAACACATGACACTTTTATTTGGGGCTGGGAATACCACGTACAAAAGGTCACACAACATCACAGTGGGCTTGTCGTGTTCTTTAAACGTTTGCTTTCGTGTGGAATGCGTTTCGTTTCTCCTAATACTTATTTTTAAATCCTGTCTGGATGGTAAAGTTCATGAATAACATACACATCGTGCCATTTTCTGTGCTTGGTTGAATGGTAGGGGGCCGTGTTACTGACTCTATTTGTCAGTGTGTCTGTTTTAGATTGTAAACTAATGGCTGCATTGTGGAAGTCCGTGTTTACAGGCTGTTTATATGATAGAGTCTAAATGTGTTGATCAAATAAAATTTACAATAATTTAAATCTAACATTGACAGACACACTTTTTATTAGGTGCCCTCCCCAAAAGTAATTAGCCATAAATAGTAAGCAAGTCGCATAATTAATAGTTTTACCTAACAGAGGCAGATTTGGATGTTCCAGCTTTGACTCAAGTCATAGATACAGAGCCATAAGAATGCTGTTCTTTTTCTTTAAAACCATCCTGTTCTTCACAACCCCCTTCCTTCTTTTGCCTTTATCCTCTCCTGTTCCTTCTCCCATTCTTTCTCTTAATAATAAACGTAGTCACCACGGTAATGTCGTCACCATCCTCTCCCCTGTACACCGACACTTGGATGTTCATATGCATTAGTAGAGCAAGGAAGGCTTTGGAAGGGCTCCCCACACTGAAGAAAACTTGAGGTCAGCTCCTCTCTCTTCCTGCTCCAGAAGAAGGTGCTCGAGGTGTGTGGCTTCTCTACCTGGGCTTAATCTCCTTGACACACTGAATTAATTTCCTGGGGTGGCTATAATAAACGACCATGAATGCGGGAGCTTAAAACAACAGTGTATTCTTGTAGTTCCGGGAGGTCTCAGCAGGGCTGGGCTTTCTCCAACAGCTCTAGGGGAAGATTATTGTTCAAGAAACATACTTGGGAGGGCGTTGGATGCTGCAGAACTCTAAGACATGAGACTCTGCACGCCCTGTGAAGAGAAGTTGTGTAGAATTGGGGACTCTGAGCTAGCTGTGACTCTGTAAGGGATGAGGAGAGCATGGTCCAGTGGAGGTGAGTGTGGGCTCTCCTGGGAGCTTGGACAAGGATACTGAAGCCACTGACGTCAAGGGGTTAGGATCACTGGGATGCAATTCTCTAGTGCTGGGTCTGAATGAGAAAGAGTGCTAAAGCTGAACCACCTTCTATCTGCATATTTTCTAGATAAGAAAAATCTACACGAATGTATTGCTGCTTTTAATTGGAATGAAAAAGAAAGAGACCCTAAAGCCTAAATATGAAAAGAAAAATTAGATGTGGTAGGTTCGGTAAAAGGGCACATGCCAGTGGTGTTTTCTTTGTTCTTTCTCTCAGGGAGAAAGGTACGAAGTGGGTTCTCTGGGAGAAATGGTAGAAGCCAGATAAGAGAGCCAAGGTGAGGAGGGAACTACAGACCTCAAGGCTGTTGGAGGCTGACCTGCTTACCTCTCTCTACAGGGGCCTTCTAAAACTGCTTCCTATTTAGAGCAGCAGGGCTGGCCCTCATCTCGGCAGGTGTTTCCTGTGAAAGGGGTCATACCAATAATCACCAAATGCTCTGCCCACTGTGCTAAAATCCATGGAGGAGTCACCCTGGGAAGGCCTGAGGCCACATTCATTACAGTCACCACAGAAGACCCTTAGAATGATGCACATCCAGTGACGAAAAGAAAAGTGTAAGTCGTATTTGAAGACTAGAGTCGAAATCTTACCAAACCAGATACTCTGGGCAGGCTTCAGGCGATCTGAAGGCTAGCATCAGCTGGCTTGTACCGGCTCAGGGTTGTTAGACCAGAGATCTGAGATCCCTCCTATCCACCTCTACCTTCCCCACTGAGAACTGATGACCTAGAGGCTCACAACCCCTACTTTGGTTCAGGATTGTTACTTTCACCAACTAGATATTTTCAGGTCCTCCTGTTGTCATATAGAATATCTCATATATTATTATACTAGTGGACATGGCCAGGGCAGCATGCTAGGTGTTGCCCAGATCCTTGATAATCGGGTTATGAAGCTGCGGTTGATATGGGAGTTCCTGGAGGCCAATGGGACTAACATGATCTCATTAATTTTTGATCCCTCTGTACTGTAGACATGTGGAGTTACACTGTAGACGCTCACCCTCATTTCAAAAGCTCTCACGAAAAGATAATATTTGGACTAAAAAGGTAAACACTGCAAACCATTCTTTGCACTGTTCGGTCCTTTTCCCTCGTTCTCACTTTTAATTGTTAGCATGTGTGGGGTGAGGACAAGCTAGCTAGTTAAAACATGGACGCCTCCAAAGCCCAGCAGAGCTGAATTTTATGCACTCTTTTTAAACTTACACTTGCACATCAGTGGCTCTTTCACTACCTGGCAGAAGATCTAGGGGTCACCTCTATGCATTTCAATCTAACACCCTATTTCTATCGCAAAGTCCCGTAGACTCTTCCTTTAAATTAGCCCAATACTTCTCCTATTCTCTGTTTACATCTGTGACTCTAGTTCAGACTGTGCTGGTCATGTGGAATGTGGTCATCACTCTGGGTTGGATTGTATTATTGTTCTAATCTCCATCATTTCAGACATAAGTGGAATCTTCCTAAAGCAACTGAGTCATCATGACACATTTGCTGATGTGCCCAGAATGATGCCAAGACTGGACTGTGTGCCTCGATGGCTAAGGATTCCTTCATCAACCTCACTTGAACTTTGAATTGCCTTCCTTCCTATCAACCGGAATCTCAGCACCCAAGGTTTTTCTTTTAAGAGAAGTCTCTTGTCCAACGTTTTCCCAAGTGTGCCTCCTCTTCTGATCAGTTTCCACTGTCAAATCTTCTTATCCAGTGGCCACTGCCTTGTGCATACTTTTATGAATGAATTTTTACTTTTGCTTATGCAACTTTTTCCTATAGTGCTCAACATCCCATCCAGACATTGTTTCATGTCTTACAATCTTACATGTGTGTTGAAAATCCATTCCGAGGACCACCTTCTTTTAAAAGCATTTGTAAGAGTCTTTCATATAAATGATTTTATCCTTTCCCAACTATCTATGCTACTCCCTAAGACTCAAACTATTGAACCTGAGTATGTTAATCAAGAGACTTCATTATATACTATCATGCAATTTTGCAATTGTTCCATTCACATTTCATTCATAAAATCCTAATGCCTCCTTTGAAGCATTGCCTCATTAAAGATAAAGTGCTTAGAACCATGTCTGGCATGGACTTGACCTTTGATAAGTTTCCAACTTCTCTCTCTCTCTCTTTTTTAATCAGAAGGTTGTCAGATAATGTTGTCTCCTCCTTTGCAAGTATTACATGCAATCATACAGTAGTTCTTAATCAATACTTACTGACCAGAACATAGTTCACCTAGAAATCCACACCCTTGAGCCTGACATCAAACATGGATATTTATGAACTCTTGGTTTATAGTATTAGTTTCTGAAATCAGTATTCTAAAATCATGAAACCTAGTAATGTGTTGATGGAATACTCATCTCACCCCACTCCCTAACAAAGCTCAATACTGGTCTGGAATGATTCTGTCTGGATACATCGTCATTACCTGTTTCACACTTGGTCTTGAGACGTGAGGACTGAGAAGCTGAGAAGCCTCATGGAAAGTGTCGGTTTTCTATTCTCACACACGCCTTGCTTTTCTCTTGGCAAAAGAGGAAGCCAGAACTACAGAAATTAGGAAGCTGGGCTGAAGGGAGTCCAACTTTTCAGTTCTCAGAACCCTCTCCTGGAAAGTTGCCCTTCTGAGGGAGTAGTCCGTTTTTTACTCTTGCTTTCAAGAGTGGCCTTGTTCTCCTCAGATGTTCTTTCACGAACTTTTTAACTCACTAAAATTAAAACATTTGTTACTGACTTCCCGGACATTGTTTATAGTTCTCAACTGCTGGCCAGAGTGCACAATTACCCCCTGGAATAAAAGCACTCCAAATCATGTTTATTTCAGCTTCAGCTATTATCCATGAAAGCTTGTTTGAATTTTCTGTATGGTGATAAGATTGATGTTGCACACAATTATCGTCAGCCGTGTATATCCTGAAAACAATCCGGATTTGGCAGTCGTCATTCCAAAAGCGATATTCCACTTCTAGTCTGTATGGTACCGTGAAACAGATCCTTGCAGAGTGTCTTAATCATCCAAATCTAAGACAACATACTATTTATTTCAAATGGTCAGCAGTGTTCCAAATGCCACTGCAAATTAGATTAGAAATTATCCAGTTCGAGTGTAAACAGCCCACTAATTTACCTAGTGTCTGGTACTTTTATTTGATACTCGGGAATTTAAATAATTTAATGTTGTTTACCTCTCAGGTCAACCTTTGCTTTCTGGACATTCAGTTGGAACTTCTCAGTATTTATTTAAGGATATTTGACATGCTTCGGGAAGGTTTTCTGAGCGGCCAGCAGGCTGAGGCAGCAGTACCACAGCGTTTGTGAAAAGAACCGGGTAGTGGGTTTCCAAGACTTAGTTGCTTGGTTACAGAAGAGACCCCCTAGATTTCCGATCCCATGGACCCACCCAAGTGGCTCAGATTACCACCTGTGACACCAAATTTAGCAAAACTGATAAGATGGCCAAATTCTGTTTGAGCATCCCCAGTATTCCATTGAAACACATCCCCCTGTGTGCTTGAAAGCTTTAGAATAAATGAAATCTCTTCCACTTTTTGCCTGCTAGTCCTTTGACAAGTTGCTTAACCATCTAATACTTAGCTTCCTATCTGTAAAATGGGCATAATGAATATCTTGCTTGAGAGATGATTGCAGGATTTGGGTAAGAAACATCTAGCACAATATTAGAAGTTTCTGCTCTCCAAACTTCTCTTCCTTTTTTTTTTTTTTTTTTTTTTTAATTTATTAGGAATCTGCTTAAAGACATGACAACTTATTTAAAGCTGCAATCATTTGCGGAAGGGAAGCACGTTTTCCTCCTCCTCCTCCTCTTCTTCTTCTTCTCATTTATTTCATCTTTTTTTTCTAAAGACAGTTTTGCGTTTTTTGCTCAGGCTGATCCAAGCTTCCAACTCCTGCTCATGAACCTAAGTACCATTGGTGGGTTTACAGCCATGTTTTTTTCTTCCTTTAGACCATCAGTCTTTCTCAGTCACACTCATTCTCAAGGATCCATATGTTGAAGCAGACATTACTGATAACCTAAACTTTTAACCTATAAATGGAATTTTTGCTCAAATATTTCTCCTAAGACTATGCTGTGAAAGTGTAACTGAATGGATATGGAGCCTTAGTAATGTGTTGAATTAGAGATCATTTCCTACCCTGAATTATGTGAGGACCTACTATGTGTTAGAGGTTATTCTAGTTGCTGAAATTATTGCAGTTTAAAAAAAAAAAAAGATTTAAGTTCCAGGCAATCTTCATGCAACCTAAATGAGGTAACAATTATAATGACTAATTTAAGTAATCAATAGAAAAATAGCAGCATAATAGAATGTGACAAGAAGTAAGAAAATTAGGAAGCCTAGGCATGCTCCAAGCAGAGGTAGCCTCTCATCCCAAAATCCCTACACTCTTTGCAGCCTAACAAATAGCTCCTCTGCAGCCAGCTGGGGTTAATGACTACATTTACAGTTTAAAATGCTCAAGATATAGCTGGTAGTGATGAGAGTCTTGCTTTATTAGTTCATTTTTATGTATGAGAGAAAATGCATGAAAAAAAATTCAGTATTCATCTTTTTTCAATTTGAGTCTAAGAGATTTTTGGCACCAACCCCTTTTCAGTTTCAAATGTTCCAACTCTGGCTGTATTTATGTGACGCCAAACCAACTAGTTGAAAAATTACAAGTATGGGAAATTAGCCAATCCCTTTGTCTGCAAACTGCCAACCAACCAGGTTGCCTAATTTTTTTAAAGTCATTGAATTGTCCCATCATTCAACTGAATTGACTGACAATGGCTCATGAGATCCAAACAAAACATAAAATCTGTTTTGTCTAATTCAAAGTATTGATTCATTGGTGCCTGGCAGAATGCACTCATTGTAGAAAACACAGATACTTAGAGAATGTAAGAAAACAAAAGCCACCCCAAGTCCTGCCACACACAAATATTGACCTTTACCAGTATGGACCCGTTCTAGAGGTCCAACAGCACTGCATGCATCATTTCCATCTGCTTTTCTCTTGTTTAATGGCATATTATCAACACAGTCCTCAATAGTCCTTAAGATCCTAATTTTATTTTGCATATTATTGCTTTGAACTAATACCTTATTCTTTATTTCACAAATGTCATCATGGGTGGGCATTTGGATTATTTCCAGTTTTTGCCTGCTTGGGGAAAAAAAAATTGCACTAAATCTTTTAGATTGTACCCCTTAGTTTATAATTCCATTGCATTCGTATAAAACTTTAAAGGTATTTTAAAGCTCTCAATGTATGTCACCAAAACTTGCCACCAACAATGTTATAACTAAAATTACAGTGAATTTATATCCATCTGTCCAAGATTGTTTATAAGAATTATCCCATCATTATGTTGCCAATTTTCAATCCTTGCTTAGCTTGCTAGGTAAGAAAAATGATATTTCATTGCTTTATTTATATTTCTTAAATTACTAACGAGAAGGGACATTTTTCATTGTTATTGGCCATGAGCATTTTTTGGTGATCATTATTTCTAAACACCTTTTCTTTAAAACCAGGAAAGACAAAGGGCAGCACATAATAATAATGTTGGTGGGGGTTCCATTTCCAGAAAATCCAGGAAAGCACCTTACTTTATTATTTTTTTTAATTTTAGAGATATAATTTAATTACAACATTTCTCACTTCTCTCTCTTTTAAATTCACGGCCTCTTTTTTATTTTTAACTAATTGTTATTCCGTGTGTGTGTGTGTGTGTGTGTGTGTGTGTGTACATATATATTCCTAAATACAACTTGCTCAGTCTGCATACTCTTACTTGTATATATGCTTTCAGGGTTGGCCATTTTCACGTTTCTGACTTTTTTAGCTATCGAAAGAAATGAAGCAACCGACAGCTTAGAACACCCACTGGCCGCGCCCCTGAGGTTGTTAGTAGAAGCCCCGTCTCCTGCGAGTGGCCATCTGAAGATTATATAAGGCAGAATTAATAATTATGCTTAATTATGTTCGCACATGTGTTTGTTAGAACCCAGTGTCGTCAACCTACTATTACAGGGTCCTACATTTGATAAGGCCACTTCCTTTGATTCTTCCTGAATTTTCCTCTCCTTTGAGCCAAAATCAGCAGAGCTCATGCTCATTTATAAAATGTAAAATCCCCTCACAGCCTAAAAAGAACAGACTATATTGCCTCGATGAGGCCTTTATTGAAAATTCATTTTATTCTTTGAGATAATGTATTTCTTTTCTATTTTACTGAAAAAATCTTAATCAAGAAAACACATCAGAATCAAGACATAGCTAGTGTGTACGGGCCAGGCCCTATGAATAACTACACCAGCCAGTTCTAATGTGGAAAAATGGAAAACCAGACCCTGTTAACAGAAGGAAAATTCCATTTTTCATACACAGTACTGTTCTTCCTCCTGGCTCAATGAGAAACAAACTCTTCCCTTTTCTCCATATTTATTATATTAATGTGCTGGCAACGCAGGTATTTCGATCTTTACAGTGAAGGCACACATCTGTCACCCAGCTCGTTTCCCACACAGCTTGGTCTTTGCAGGAGAAAGCTGACTCCATCTTCCCTCTTCTGTCACATCTCAGCCTTTCTCTGAAGTAGTGTGACATTTAAATCGAGGGCTTGCCTCCAGCTTAGACACAAACAGCCAAGGCTCTGCTTTTCCACAGGACCTGGCCGAAGGGCACAGGCAGCAAGTAGGATGTGCAGAAGGAAACATGAAGAGCAAAAAATGGCAAGGGCGTGGGATTTGAACCACCCCTATCGTTGGGGAGGTCTTTGATCACCTCCTCTCACTCCTAGACTCCTGTACATCTGATATATCCCTTTGATCAAACTTTATTGAATAACTTTCTTTAATAGAGCAAGACTCCCATGACCGACCAAGGAATGCTTCAGAACTCCCCTGTAGATGAGGAAGCATTTCTACTACCATTATATTTTCCCAACATTTTATTATAGAAAGTACCAAACATATCACAGTGTTGAAAGAACTTTACAACAAACAGCATTTTACCCTCCATCATTTTACCCTACCATTTACTTTATCACTTATCTATTTAAGGTTCTATCTACTGCTAACCCATCATATTTTTTATTCATTTCAAAATAAATTGCTGATATCAGTATATTTCCCCTTAGGTATTTTTCTTGTGTCTAATTAAGGAAAATGTGACATCAAGTCAGAGTTTTAAGTTAAAGATGAAGATTACATCCAATGAAATACATAGATCTTAATTATACATTAAATATTTCAGACGCATATGTCTGTCTAGCCTCCGCTCTTACCAAGGCATAGGAGGTTATTATCATCTGGGGCTAGAGAAATACCTCAGCAGTTAAGACCACTTGCTGCTCTCCCAGAGGACCCGGATTAGATTCCCAGCATCCTATGGCTTACAACAGTCTACAACTTCAGCCCCAGGGGATCCAATATCCTTTCTGGCCCCTGTGGGCACCAGGCATGCACATGATACACAGGCATACATTCAGGCAAAACATCTAAGCAAATAAAATAAACATTTTAAAGTTTATCATCATCGACCCCAAAGTTCCTTCAGGGGTCTTCTCATGCCCCGTCACTTCTAACAAAGTATCACATGAAGAGACTCCTGTACTACATTCTCTTTAGAGCAAACCTTTCACTCAACATGCTTTTGAGATTCAGCCAACACCAGTGCTGTTTTTAAAAATTACTGTGATGCACAGTTGATCTGTTTTCCTGTTGATGGATATCTGGAATGCTTTCCCAGTTTAGCTTAGGTAAAATGGCATGAATATTTTCATACTGCATTTTGCACCTATATGCTTTCATTTCTTTTGGATGAATACCTGAGTGTCCTCTCTGGGTCACAGAAAAAGTGACCCGGAAACTGTCAGATCATTTTTCAACGCGGTCTTATCATTTTACAGTGCCACCCACAGAGAAAAGGTTCACAACCTCACCACTATTTGCTGTTGTTGTTTGTAGTTTGGGATGTTCTGTTGGTGGTTTAGATATCAGTATATCTTAATACATAGCTTTTTAAACCTAAACTCCGCGCAACTGGTGCTCCAGGTCCCCCCCCCCCACCTCTATCAACTCCATCAACAGTGGCTCTTGGCTTTAGGCAATGCCCTCTCTTTCTTGCGTTTTAGGCCTGAAGTGATAGATCTAAACAGAGCAAAGCATGGTATGCCAACAAACTGACAGACACCGCTAACAACATTCACTATCATCACCTAGAGAGCATGTTCCAGACAGCCTGCTCGGCTGACTTGTTTATTGGAGACTTTGTCCTTAATTCCCAGCAACAATCTTGTGAAATGAGTGGAGTTTCTTCTGCTACAAATAAAAAAAACCGAAGCTCAGAATATTTTTTTTTTAAATTGCCCAAGGCCACACTGCTATCAAGAGGTGTACCTAAATCACAGAGAAAAAAGGGATTAAAGGCCAGCTGAAAAATCTTCTTTAACTTGAGTTAAATAAGTAATTAGGAAGTTATATTTTCCACCAACTTGGAAAGACATTCATAATTTCAGTGACCCTCGAAAGGGCAAACAGAGGAAGAGAGTGTTTTCCTCAGCATTATCGGCAGCATTCACAGGGCGACGAGTTAATTCATTATCAGACCTTGGCGTAACCTCCTAATGGGTAATTCGGCTTCCATGGAGTTCATTATCTTTCACTTTCTTTTGTTTGCTTCACAGATGGAGTACTTTACAACGTCTCTGAGAAATTTTTCCATCTGGATTAGATCACTCAAATGAAGTCAGGAAGAGAGAGGTACAGGCTCCCGTGTCTCTACTGGGCCCATCAGGGTGGAGAGATTCTTCCAAAAACAACAGAAGTTTGCTTTCATAAATTGGACAAGTGGGAGAAGCAATGCAATGAATAATAACCACTGATGGACTTTTCCTTAGGTAGCTCCAGGCTGGGTCTTCCTCAGACGTTATTAGGCCTTTGGAAGTTGGCTGTGGCCAGTGAGCCGGCAGCTGGATGTTCTTTTAAGTCCCCTTACCTTGGTCTGCTCATGTTCCATATTTATCTTGGTGTCACCGTTCCTTAAGTGATTACTGATGATGCATTGCATTTTAATGACACTTTTACCTGCTTCCATTCATTTTATGCACATAATGGTTCTTCAATGGGGCGTTTTCTGAAAGAGGGACCCATCACGCGGAATGTTCATTCATTCGTTTATACCTTCACTCACTCAACATTTAAAGATCTCGGCTGTGTCAGCAGCCACCAGGCTGGAAAAAAAAAAAAAAGACAGACTTTTTCTTTTAAAATCTTAGAGTTGTGGACAAAGACAGATATATTAAGAGTTGATTACCTTCATATGGGAAAAGTGCTATAGAAGTCTTAAACAAAGAGAGTGAGGGCAGCCGAGGAAAATGAGCAGCCAAGGGCCTCTGCAATTACTCCCCAAGTCTAGATCTAAATGCCAGGAGGGTTGGTTCTCCCATTGTTTCTTTCAGAGTTTGTTCTTTATAATTCTTTAAAATATAATTCTCTCTCTCTCTCTGTATATATATATATATAGATATATTATAATACATATATATATTATATGCTCTTTCTCTCCAAAATATTTAAAGAGGCTCCCACACACACACAATAGCAGTTATTTATTCAAATGCTTTCAACTCTTTAAGAGTGCTTTTATGGTCTTATACCTTCAGATGAAAAGTGATTTTCTTCTCCCCCTTTCTTACATTTTTTTTTCCCTCTCACCAGTCAAACTACAAGGAAGGCTACCCCCATCTTGGAATGTCAAGGTCCATGGGAAATTTTCCAAAGGAAAGAGTTATGGTTGTCTGATTGCCAATTATTCTCTACAGTAAGGAGCATGCCAAGCAGTGTAGAAGTCTCCATAGGCCAACCGATATGCGCTCTATTGCCCCTCAGCTTAGTCGAACCCTGAGCCCTTCCCCCTCAGCTCCAAGAGGTCATTTGTCAACTGTTGTCATCAGATAGACTTTAGTGCTTACTTTATTCTTAATGCCTTGAAGATGGACAGGGGAGTGGAGGAGGCAGGGAAGAGACGCCGCTCATGTTGTAGGACCCCAGGGATAATTTCACATGTAATTATTTCACCATCTTCCACTAGAATGGCTTAGAGTTTTCATTTTAGACCTGGTGGCCATCCAGTCCCTGGTGCTGGGTAGAGGGCATTCAAGAAAGGCAGAAAGTTTAGTGCCTGCTTTGGGAAAAAGGAAAAGAGTGTGGGTTCAGTGTTGTCGAATCTCATGACCCTTTAGGATGAGAGTTGGATACAGAATGTTATCTGTTGGATTAAATTAAATCAAACGAGAACGAGCTGTTAGAAAGCTTTTAACTCGGGTGTTCACTTTTTGTTATTCCTCACCTCCTTCCTTGGGAGATAAATGCATTAGAAACAGCTCTTCTTTTCTTGGAGGGGGTGCATGGTTTTATGTTCTGGTTCAGTCTTTCATCTGTCTTCACTTCCTGTCTGTCTCAGAGATTTGAGAAATGTTTTGCTGCCTTGCAAAGCCTGTCCCCTCACCCAACCAACATTTCACAAGTCCATCCATCTAGACTTTAGTCACTTGAGTTATAGGAAGCTATTGGAGCCTTTTAACTACCGTATCACACGAATGCCAGTTTCAGTAATAAACTATGTTGCTGGGATTACACTTTACATTCATGGAAAAGCATTAAAAATGGTGTTTGGAACATTCTGCTGGCACATAAACTTCCACTTCTGGTATTTTTCAAGACAAAAAAAAAAAATCTATCTGTGGAATCTTTTTCTCTTCTTACATCTCCCTTTTCCTTTCCACCTTAAAAACATTGGAAACTCTGTAAGTTCACTTACCATTCCATATAATTTCCTGTTATAGAAGACACGGGCTTTAGTACTATTTTTTTTTTTCATGGAAAAATAGCTCACTTCTGTTTGTGAAGTTACACCCTTGAATTATGAGTCTGGATCATTGCTGAATAGATTTCTTCGGAGCCAGAAACCAGGGTAGTTGTGGGAGAAAGGAGCTGGCAGCCAGAAGGGAGGGAGGGAGTTTTCCTGGGAATGAGGGCCAGGACAGGGTTTAAGGAAAGCAGGAATACCTTAGAGACAATGGAAGGACAGTGGTGCCACATGGAGAAATCCAAGAGGCCAGGAGAGATACAGCGGCGTTCTGGGTGAGGCTTACATCTTCTATGCGACCATTTAATTTCCAACACTGTTGATGAGTGGAAAATGCCAAGCTCCTAACACCTGTCAGGAGAGAATGCAAACTGAGTTGTCAGGTGGGAAAATGTGCAGATGAAGCAAAGAAATTCTACTCGTGGGACCACAGGCTAATAGTGGTCTGTAAACACTGGTAGGTCTGTGCTTATATGGCTTTCCAAACTCACATCTAATCTCTTAGGTCTGGGAATTAAGCCCACATGCCAAACTTCCACGTACTGATTTACCTGTTTATCCTGATTTAGGTCAGGTTGGGTGGCCATTCAAACAGGGCTTATCTAGTGGTAGATTATTAGTGTTTACATTGCCTCCTGACCCAGCCCAAATACAAGTGCAGAAATACTTACTTAAGTTGGTGGGATTCGGTCTTCTAAACTTTCAGGGACTTGGGGTTTAAGTGAGGCCAATATTTGACAAAAGGGTCAGGTTGGTTCTGTAGATGGATCTCTTTTGAAATAGTCTTAAACTCGATTTTACTGTGAAGGGCAAGATATAAAGATATGAAATGTCTGTTGTGTCCCTTGTTAATCAAACAGTAGCATGCCATAAATTTGACCACACAGGAGTATTTATGGCTGGGAGACAGGGAGAAGTGAACCCGATGTCCATGTTGTTTAACTGAAACTCTTTCTTCAGAGATTATTTACTTTACAAAGACAAAAATGCCACAAGGAAGGATAAAAGGGGAAAATGTAGAATAAACAAAGTCTACAGCATTAAAGGGAAGAGAAATTTAGGAAAGACCAAAGGCATGAAAATTGGGGGAAAATGGGTCCTTGGGTCCTTGTTCACTTGACACAGAAGCAACCAGCAGAGTGACATATACCAAGAAGTGTCATCCATCTATACCAAAGCCACCTTTCTTAGTCTTGCCGCTGCGGCCACTTTGGACCAGATCATTTTTTGCCCATGTGTGATATTTGAAAAATCCCCGACTTCTGTCCACAGATTGCCTTTATTACCTCCCACGCCAGCAATAATAAGCAAACGTGCCTCTAGACATCACAACAATTCCCTTGGTCAAGGACCGCCACACCTGAGGAATCACTGAAGGAATCTGGATGTAATTGGACACTGGTGGGATGGTATCTCAAGAAAAATGTAAGGAGCAGGGGAAGTGAGCGCCTAGAAAGGCGTGGACTTTAAGGTCAGACAAATGTGAATTCTAAGCTGGGATTATTTTATCAAAGTCACAGGGCTTGTCAAATTAGAGGCTCTAATGGTTGTGGAATATGAGATGATGATTGAAAAGGAAAAGATAAAAAAAACTTTAAATGTTCAATATGCAAGAAATAGATGCATTTAAAAAATGATTCCAAAGGGTACATGTATTGATATTTGACCCATGCTTCTAGCACATACCACTTATAGAATAAATCACTTGTCTTCACTTATCTGGATTATGGACTGACTACCATGTGCCATTCATACCCTTTGGCATCCAATGGTAGCTAGCAGATTTGGTCCTTGATTTTTTCTTAGAAATCTTCCTGGCCGGAAACCGTGATGGGGTGAATCTAAGGCGTTCAGGAAGTGGGTGTGGTTCAAATAGGTTTTGAGAAAGGCAGTCTTCATGGACCATAAGTATCCCTGCACATCTAAATTATGCCAAGAATGCAAGGCTCTGATCCTTCTTCATAAGGGCCATTTTGAAGGGCTCCGATTGCAGCAGGCAGTCTTCAGGGATGAGGTGATATCTCCCCCTGGGATGAAGAGCGGGCTTGCTCACCACTTCCTGGTAAAATTGCAGCAATAAAGTGCAAGTTCAGTGTTCCTTTATTGTAAAGCAGCTCACAGCGTGTGCAGCATCTACCTGAGCATCTCCATGCCATCCCCTTGGGACTTGGGAGCACAAGGAAAACAGATAGAGTGTTTGCTGTGTTGTGATATTAAAGCCCTTTGAGACCTAAAGGCCTCTTTCCATCTCCTAACTTCCATAGCACAAAATCAGACAAATGGATTACTTTGTGTGTTGAGTAAATGGAATCCCAGATCCTGACAATGGGACCCAGGAAACGGGGACTTTATAACATCAGCAAGAGAAGGAGATTTTGTTTGTTTTTTTTCCAGGATGGATATAGAGGCAGACTTCAGTGTTCCAACTGTGCAAGACCAATTAGACCCAAATGAGACAGGAGAATGTGGATCCAGGAGTGATTTCTTTAGGAAAAACACAAAAAGGGGAATAATGTGCTTAAACACAAAGGCAGTTTACATTTCTTGTGGAGAAATTTTAAGATGAGATATGAATGAGAGGTCTAAATTTCCCCCATTTTACAACTGGGTCTGGGTTTCAGATTTTTAAGAGCAAACAAGTTTTTTTTTTTTTTTTCCAACAAAGGGTCATTAGTCAATACCACCCCTGACATCAGAGGAGGGGCACACATATGAGGACTGAGCCAGCCCTGAGAGTATCACAAAAAATCAGGGACCAAAGGACAGTTCCTATAACCCCCTGAAACAGGCATGGACTTGCCCCAGTATGCCCAAAGATGGAAAAATTGAAACCTCAGCCAATCAAAAATATACTAATGTAACTGCTGCTTGCTTAACCAATCATGTTTGAGATGACCTAACTGTTCTTAAGATTCCCCTAGCTGTCCTTAAAAGGAGACTGTATGCTTCTCTCAGGGCTGCCGCCATTTTGTAAAGGTGAATGACCCTGAATATGCTGGTAGATAAATGCTCTTTGCTCTTGCACACTATTTGGACTCCTACATAAAGAGACTTGAAGAATTCTCAGCTACCCAGGATAATTCTGCTATAGCAAAGACTCCACTAAAGACTCGACCTTCCTGCCTAAGCTTCGGGTTTTACTTGATTTCCAGATAGTTACCCCGAGTTGGGAGTCAGAAATGAAGCCAGGATTGAGAACTCTGTCTGGGAATGAACTTTTGAGTAGATGTGAAAATGTTCGGCAACCAGGAAAGCAGAAGTCTAAGGAATGTTTGAGGGAGTTGAAGCAAACGCAGCATAAAAATTTAGAAAACATCCTGAAAGGTTTTGGGTAAGTACTGAGTGATTCTGAAGTTGAAAGTGTCCTTTTAAACCCACAGAATCCTCAAAAAAAGGCAGACACAACACCTACTTCTGCTGTGTCAATGGAAAAGAATGGACAAGGAAAATTCCCCATAAGGTAGATTCAGAAGCCATAAAAACATGGATGAGGATGTTGTCCCACAAAAGAGAATTGGGGTCCAGGCAAGGAATTTGCCAGTGCCTGGGGACTCAAATCCTGCCTGTGGGCAGGGATTCCATTATTGAAACGTGCTAACAACTGCTGAGTGTTTTCTATTTTCATTTTCACATTTCCTGCTTTTCCCCAGCGGCTGCTCAGTCCGTGTAGATGGACTGGAGAGTGGGACCAGATGATTATTTGTGTGTTTGGCTCCTAGGTTCTTGAGCTTGAGGAGTCATAGCTGGAATTCTGTGCATTACCTAAGGGTCTTAATCTTTGATTTGGAAGCAGTGGGCCTTTGAGTTACTGCCCCAGTGGAAGGACTGATCGTGTGTTGATGGGAGGGAGAGCGAAACCCAAATACATTGGCTGAACGGCAGGGACAGCGCCAGACTCCCATGTGTTTTCTTCCTGCAAACGGAGATTCTGTTTCTAACCTTTCTGGTTGTTTGGTTTGTGCTTCATTCTTTGAATCTGACCAATGAGAAGTAAGTGGAAATTGTGCATACACCATTCCCAATCTATCTCAGAGATGTGTCACTCCGGCTTCCCTGAAGATGTGAATGATTCCACAGGGGTCCCAAGGTTCCAGAAGGTAGGAGGGAATCAGCATGAGAGGGGCGTGGGTATCTGAATCATCCTCTAGAGAGCTTACAAGGACATCTGCATTTAATTTCTGTGTGTAAGAAATAAACTGGTACTGTGTTAATTCATTGAGATGCGGAAGTGTCTGTTATAGGAGCTATTATTACTACAAAGAAACAGTTTTGGAAGAAAGGACTTATGATATGGCATGTTATACAATTTAGTCGTGAATAGTATTTTTAGTATTTAGGGTTTATTTTGTTTATTTATTTATTTTGAGAGAGGATATTCTAGGTTGCCAGAATGGCCTGGAACTTACTATGTCATCCAGGATGACCTTAAACTCACCCTAATTCTCCTGCCTCTGCCTCCTAAGGGCCGTGACTACAGGTAGAACCCACCACACTCAGCTTCTGCATAATATTTATGTAATTGTTCAAAAGTAAATATGGTGAGGAAAAAGAGATAGATTGAAACTGGGAGAGGGGAGAACAGACAGGAAGAAGCAGTATATTTTGCAGGAGCAGGAAATGTCAGGGATTTCCATGCTTCTCTTTCTAGACTGGAAATCCCCAGCCACCTCTAAAATGGAGAAACGCAGAATTAGCAAACCGTCTAGAAACGGGGAGGTGAGCGTGGCATTCCATATCTTCAAGAGTGGAGACAGGAAGTCGGGAGTGGAATCCGTGCACTTGCCATCACAAGCTTTGGGTGATTATTTGTTAAACTCTGCATCGCACAACTCCTATAAAACTCGAAAGGAAAAGAAGGGGGAAGAGAGACCAGCAATAAGGGAAAAGCCACTGAGGTGGAGGGAAAACTGTTGGCCGTGGTTTAGAACCAACAAGAGATCACACTTGGGATAGAAGAGGATAGTTAGAAGAGTGAGATGCTACTGAGGTGGTCATCAATATAAAGACTAAAAAGTGATTCTGGGGACAGTCACCCCTGGAAACCTCAGTGAGAGAAGCCTCACAGTGAGGGGCAATCAGGAGGAGGAAAAAATAGGTGAGTGTTAATGAGGCAATTCCGAGGAGTTTATCTGATAATCAAAGGGGTTTATTTTGGGTTAACTCACAACAAGCATAAGGGAGTTGGTTCCAGGATCCAGGAGGGGTGAGGCGCAGTCCAGCGCTGTTCTCTGGAGAACTCTGCCTTGATCTGCAGCACCAGCATCCAGCATCCAGCATCCAAGACCACAAGGTAGCCAAGAAAAGGAGCACATATGCATCCCAGGTTAAGGGGTCCCCCCTTGGCCACACCCTGGCAGGGGTGGGGGGGCAGGTACCTAGCAGTTACCTAGTTGCTGCCTGCTAGGGGTGGTGTTTCAGGGGTGAAGCACAGACACCCCACCCCACCCCACTCACCCCCCACTCCCACCCTCCACCCCACCCCCCCACCCCACCCCCCACGCCAGAGTGTCTTGTAACCATGTTAGAAAGGGTTACATTTTACTTACATATCGAGAATTAGATTATTGATTTCCTAAGCTCCAGGAGCCATTTTTTGCATAGTAACTTCACACTGGTGTGTAAAGGGGAAGAGAAAAGAAATGAACTTCCTTGATGTTCTCCTTCATCTTCTCCCACACCACAGGTTCCCAGGGACTGCACAGTCCTGAAAGGTTAACCAGGAACCCAAGCAGGTGCAATCCATCCGGAGACCTGAATCTGAATGTTCACAAGGATGTTCACTAGGTGTTTCTGCCCAGTGATGATTTTTTTCATTTTTTTTCCTATTTAAATGAAGGCGAGATGGAGCCACTTAGAATGCATCACCTTTAACAAATAAAATATGATTAGATACCAAAACACATCATCCATCTTCACGGTAATTAGTCCTTGTGTGTATTAGCTCTGATTGCTTTTCATAGTTGAAAAAAAAAAGATTTTCTAATCACTTTCTCAATTTTACACACACATCAGGAGAACAGGAACTCAGGGGAATCCCTGCCTAACATGGAGAGAGAGCAAATTAAAAATTCAAAGTGAAGAAGAAGAGGTCTTGCATATTTTAAAAAGGGAGGAAAAAGCAAACCACAAACTTCTTCTATTATCATAAAATATGATACATTTCTGTTTGTTTCTACTTTAGAATTAAGGAATACACCTTAACTCCTTAAAAACAGGTTTGTTTTCCATTGTTAGGAATGGAGAGGGTATAAGGGAGTTTTCAAAGGTAAGGGGTATGGTGGTTTTGTGTTCCCCAAAATATTGTGCACCCTAATAAACTTATCTGGGGTCAGAGACAGAACAGCCACTAGATTCAAAGGCTAGAAAATGGTGGCACTCACACCTTTAATCCTAGCATTCCAGAGGTAGAAATCCCTCTGGACCTCTGTGAGTTCAAGGCCACATTGAAAACAGCCAGGCATGGTGACACACGCCTTTAATCCCAGGGAGTGATGGCAGAAAGCAGAAAGATATATAAGGCGTGAAGGTCAGAAACTAGAAGCATTTGGCTGGTTAAGCATTCAGGCTTTCGAGCAGCACAGTTCAACTGAGATCCATTTGGATGAGGACTCAGAGGCTTCCAATCTGAGGAAACAGGATCAGCTGAGGAACTGGCAAGGTGAGGAAGCTGTGGCTTGTTCTGCTTCTCTGATCTTCCAGCGTTCACCCCAATAACTGGCCTCAGGTTTGATTTTATTAATAAGAACTTTTAAGATTCCTGCTAGAAAGGGGAATGCATGTTTAGTAAGCAAGAATATGAAAACAATCTTTGGCTTCATATCAAGCTGACCATTAAGAAGAGGAAGGCTTCTGGAAATGAATTTACAGAAGTAATACAGGCTATTGTGGAAACTTGACTGACTTCTGAAGACTTGTCTCACTGGGTGGCCTGTTTCCTTGAGATGAATCTTCTTGTAGGTACCTTGGGAATTACTTTCTCTATTTACCTCTGGGGAGAGTGCCACATTAGATATTCCTCGGGGAACTACCCCATGAATTCTAGCACAATCTGTTTGAGCAATCATGATGTCCTAAGAATAACAATAGTGACTTTACCTGCTTCCTTCTGTTGAATTATCCAAAGGACCAAATTAAATGGGCACCAGCATGGCGACTTTCTAAAGAGTTTACATTACTTCTGTAAGACCAAAGTATTTGTAAGTAGTAAAGTTGGGAACCAAACCAGGCTTGGCAAGTCTAAAGTCAGTGATCCCAAATATCACACTCCAGGGTCCTCACCGAGTCAAAGGTCCACCTTCTTGTCACTCCTGGGCTACTTGCTCCCAATATTTCTGAATGTATCTATTGAGAAACACAATGACCACTAAATATTGTGTTTCATCTCTTTTTTCTTCTCGCCACTCAAACATTGGTCCTATGTTTTAAAACACGGTCCTTTGTGAAAACTTTAATAGCACAAAGTACTCCGACATTAGTCATTGCTTCATAGAAGGTTACATGTGGTTCTGTTAATGGGATCTGAGAAAGACAATAGGCAGGGGGACTGCACATGTGGATGGAGATCTATACAGGCTTTCCATAGAGGATTTGTGATATCCAACTCTTGCTTACTTACCATTGCCTTGACACACATACTATAATTTAAAGGTTCCTTCAAGTTGAGGAGCCTCTGATTCTTCTCTGCAAGGCTCTCTCTGGTTGGAATACTCCCTGTCCACCATTTTACTCTCCTCTGTGGTCATCCAGACATGATGCCCTCAAAACCTGGTACCCTGAAAAGGACCTGTTCATGTGGCTCTTGCCTTTCTGGCCCAGAGTCTGGTAGAGAGGGTGACACTAAGGATGAAGTGCTAAGTACTCACTGGAGTGGACAGTAATTATTTTGGTTTCATCACACTCTCTCAATTCGGTGACCCTGGAACTCCATCTGACCCCTGGTTAGCTTTGCCTGGCCTCTGACGACAAACTCTGTCTTAATAGATCTCCTTTCTCTTGATCTGGATTCAATTTTAAGACTTTCCAATCTACTTACTGTGCCTTAACTCGTCTAGAATGTAATATTATCATTTTCCTTTTTAAAATCTTTCTTTTTAATTTTTTATACATTTTAAATTAAAGTATAATTACATCACTTCCCCCCTTCCCTTCCTCCCTCCTACCCTCTCAGTTTCTTCCGTGGTCCCCCATAACCTTCAACTTCTGCAAGGTAACCAAAGGCAACAGCAGTAGTCCATATTGTTTCGGGAGTCACTTGCACTACAATGACCAACCAATGTAAAGGAAATTTCTCGTGCCCGGTGGTGGGTTTTTTGTTAGTTTATGGTTCCTTGTGGGAAGCACTGTCAGCTCCAGGGGCATAACTTCCTTTAAGCCATATATATGTGCACACATACACTTGTATGTATTGTGTATGATCTTAGGTAGATACATAATAATACGATTCCTTGAGGTTTATCAAAAAACATTGATTTTTGCCCCTCAGTGTTACCTCTCCCGCCTTCTCCTTCTGTATTGATGCACCCATACTGAGCTGGCGTGCTGCAATCTGACTGCCTTTGATTATTCGCTCTCCTAAGATTTGCCTCATTGCTAAGTCAACTTCTCAGCTGGCAAGATAAGTTTCACTGATGTTAACATTAGCAGTTAATGTTCAAGGAGTTCATAGTGTAGTGATTTTACATCTGCTTCTTCATTTAAAATTTATATCATCCTATGTGGTAACTACTAGGATTATGCCAATTGTTTCATATTTTTATAATTATTATTCCAACATTTCATGTTAGTTTTGTCAATTAGATTAAAATTTTTAGTGAACATGCACTTTTCAGGCAATGGGGAGACAGCAAAGAACAAGCCAGATAAAAGTTTCTTCTGTTAACATGGAAATTACCATTTGGTGAGGGGATATAAACAGTTAAAAATAAATAAGCATAGATGACACAGGGTGCTAAGAAATACAAGGAGGGAGAGGGATGGAGCTGGAGGAAGGAGGTGATGTTTCACACAGGAGCATTGTTAATGCTACTCTTATTGTGTGGCATCTGGGCAGAGCCTTGAGGAAGACAGAATCAGGCCTATGCCTCTCTAAAGAAAGGTAAGGCAATAGAACCGTTTGCCTTGGCTTATCTCAGTATGGTGGTCTGAATGAAAACTGCCCCTTACAGGCTCATAAGTTTGCCTGGTTCCCAGTTGGTAGAACTGTTTGGAAGGGTTAGGAGGCGTGGCCTTATTGGAGGAAGTGTGTTACTGGGAGTAGGCTTTGAAGTTTTAAAAGCCCATACCATTCCAATTGGCTCTCTTGCCTGTAAGTTCTCAGCTACTTCTCTAGCACCATACCTGACTACCTGCTGTCGTACTCCCTGATATGAGAGTCATGGGCTAACCCTTGGAAACTGTAAGCAAGCCCCCAATCAACTCTTTCTTTTGTAAGTTGCTTTGGCCATAGTGTCTCTTTACAGCAGTAGAAAAGTAACAAAGACAGCTAGGAATGCCAAGGAGGCTGGAGTAGAGTGAGAAACAAAGGGATGGTAGGAGTTGAGGTTGGTCTGGTAGGGTTTGTAAGTCACAGGAAGGATGTGGTCTTTTCCCTGTGTTGGAAAATGACTGGAACTTTTTGAATAGAAATATGACATATCATGACTTTGGACTAGAATGCTGAAGATATTCTAGGGAGAAGACTGTTCCCGGACAAGAGTGAGTGAACAGAGTAGGGGAACAGTGATGGTAGACTACGGTGGCCGATATTGAGACAGTGGCAAGTGGTTAGATTGAAAGATTGGAGTCACTTCTATTGTTGTTGCTGTTTTGTTTTTTGAGACAGGGTTTCACTCTGTAGCCAAGCCTGGCCTTGAACTTCTGAGCTTAAATTCCTGAGTGTTGGGGTTGTGGCCATGTTCCATCCTACTTAGAAGATCCAGTATGACTTTGCTAGTGTTCTGAATATGGGCTATGAGGAAAAGGGACAATTCAAGGGTGATGATGCCCAAACAATTTCCTTCCATCCACGGGTGGAAAAACTGTAAAGACCAAACTGGGGTGGGCAGGTGGCTATAAGGAACTTGATTTGAGGCATGTCGATTTTGACATGTAAGTAGAATTGTTGAGTAGACAGCTGAATATATAAGCCTGGAATTGAGACATAGAAAGCTTCAGCAATGTACCCAAGGCCACACAGCTGGAAGTGGGAGGGTGAGGTTTGTGTCTAGAGGGTGTAGATCCCATGGTATTGGTCTTAGCTATGAACCACATCTTGATTCAGAATCCTATGCTTCCCTTTATACGGTGTTTCTGTGTTTGTGGCTACATTTCTTCTAAATCAGTCCTCTACTTAACGTCTTTCCCATAGCTTCATTGGTCTTAGTTTTCTCCCTTTCTCATTGCATATTACTATTGAGGTCAGCTTATCTTCTAAAGATGAGAATATGATGGCCTGATGATGGCCAGACGTTGGAAATGAAAATTGCTATAGAGAAATGAGGGAACCTCAGCTCTCACTCCTGGCCTCTTGATCCTGTCAGGATATTTTTTTCTGGGTAGGATGAGGAAACAATGGATGCTCTTAGAAAATCGCTGACTGACACTGACAACTGCCTTCTGGATTATCTTAAGAATTTGTGTGCTTTTATTCCCTTACGGTTGTTTTATCTGGAGCAGAAATGAGTGGAAGAGAGGGTAAAGGTATTTATAAGAAATACTGAAAACAGTGAATCATGTAGTTTGAGAATACATGCTGACTGGTTGCTTTTGTAGTATATATACATTCATACACACACACACACACACACACACACACACACACACACACACACACACACAGATATATACTGAAGTGTAGAAAAACCCTATGAGTAGTTACTAGTATAGAGCTATTTGTTTAGAAGATAGTTAACACATGATTTCCTCTAACTGTGATTGACACTGTTTCCCTGGAGCTATGTTACCATGGAAAAGAAAACAAAGCTGGCAGGAAGCACAGGGTCCTTCCAGTCCAGAACATACCCATGTCACAGGTGAGAAAACTGAGGCAATGTAGTGACATGACTGGCCAGCAGTCTCTCCAGACTCCCTAAACCACACATTGGGACTGTCTCTTGATTACAAGCTGGGCTTCAGAAAAAAATGTCTTATTCTAATCATTCCTCTGCCAATCCCTGTCCCAAGGGCTTCCTTAATGACACCTCTGAGTATCAACCCCACCTTCATGCCTCTGAAATTGTGGGCCAGTTTTCTCTGTTCTGAATGGGTAATTCATAAAGAGATGCAAAAGTTTCATGTCACTCTCTGCTTTTTTTTTTTCTCTGACTGCATCATATGGACTTGAGTGTCCCCCTCCTGAGAACATTCAGATGGTCCCCTCTCCCAATCCATCGATTCCTTATGTCTGAAGTACTTAGAGGCTCAAACTTCTTGCAGTCCAGAAGAGTTTATGTTCTGTGAGAGTTTCAGATCACTTTCTTCTCTGTTACATTTATTGTAAAAAAAAAAAAGTGCCAGTGGAAATAAAATAGCTCATATATCTAAATGATTTAAATTAAGTAAAATAAAAATTTCCACTCTTTTGAATTAGGCCATTAAAACTATAGCTTACTCTAAGTACAGTATTAATGAGCAATATCTCAAGGAGAGTATTAATTTTGCATTTCCTGACATAAAAATTTAAAACATGCAATTTCAGCTTTGCTTTAGGTAATATTTTGTATTCCCTTGACACTTATTTGGAGACCCTAGAAATTAGGGAAAAAGAAAAAGGAAGAAGTTCAAAACTGGATGCCCCGTGTTCTGGCATGGGTATATGCTACCCTCTGAGCTGGGTGTTAGACTCCAGATTTAGAGTAGATCTGGGACCATGTGGCATTTCACGTCATCAAAGAATTAGAGGTAAAAGTTCAAGCAAAACAGATTTCTTATCTTTGTTGGCTTAGCATGTCAACATTGCAAAGGTTAAGAAAGGGTGGTGGTGGTGGTGGTGGTGGTGGTGGTGGTGGTGGTGGTGGTGGTGGTGGTGGTGCACGCCTTTAATCCCAGCATCTGGAAGGCAGAGGAAGGTGAGCCTCTGGGAGTTTGAGGCCAGCTTGAAGGAAGGATGGTATGACAGTTGCTTTTCTCATTGTTGTGATCGAATACTTGTCAAGAAGCCGTGTAGAGAAGGAGAGTCAGAGTCTGTTCTGTCTTACGGTTCTGGGGGATCATTCCATCATGGTTGGGAAGATACAGCAGCAGAGGAGGAAGGCGTGGTAACAGGAGAAGGACCCTGGCTGCTCACATTGCACCCACAGTCAAGAATCCGAGAGAGATGGATGCTGGTGCTGGACTCATTGCCTCCTTCTATTCAGTTTTGGGACCCCAGGCAATGGAACACTGTCATCCAAGTTTAGGGTAGATCTTCCCTCCTTCATTAACCTCATTTAGATAATCTCTTACAGGTATGCCCAGAGACTTGTCCCCTGGATGATTCTACTTTCTGTCAAGTTGATAATCATTATTAATCAGTGCAGATGGTTAACGATGTACATTATCAACATTATGTACATTAACATTATTAACATTAATGGCAAATGTACACTACTGGGACCGGATTGAATGATTGGATGTAAAACCTAGTTAGGGTTCAGTGCTAACAGGGTACTACTGTTGGTATGGAATGGCATCCATGCATCTCGAATGGAGATCCTAAATCAAGGGTAAGACTCAGGATATAGCCTCTGGAGAATTTTGGAGAACCCTGGAATCTGTGGAAGCCTCCTTACCAGTGCCCTGCTTTGAGAAGTCTTAGGATTTTCTTCTGCTTTGCATACCACTAATCTCAATCAAGTCTGAGGGGTAGGGTTTCACACCAGAGGCCTTTTCAGCCACCAGAGCACTTCAGTCCAGCAACTGCTACCTTGAAATGCTGGCTATGTCCTTTAATCAGGCAATCCAATTAGCCACACACAAATTACAAAGTCTATATACCTAAAGCAATTTGTCTGAAAAAAAAAAATTCAAAACCTCCCTGATGAATTCGCAATCAAGGAAAACCCTCTTTCTCCTTCATTTTTTTTTTTTAAATTTGGAAGTTGGACACAGGACAGAATAAGGCAAATGTTTTCAATGTTGAACATTGCCTAAGAGACTCCAAAGTATCAAGCAACATTGTTTGAATAAGTTGTGAGTGGGAGAGAGGAAGACAGAGGGTAAGATTGGTGGTTTAATTGTATCATGTTCCCTAACAAGAGATGGCAAATATTGTATTTGATAAAAAGGAGAAGATGTCTTATTCCCATTGTTATCTGGTTGAGCAGTGAAAGATTGCTTGTCATAGCCTGCGGCACTGTCAATCACAAAGGAGCAAAGTGAACTCTCATTTTCCTAGTCTTTGCAGCACATAGCTTCTCTGAGAGAGGGAGAGCAAAAGAGGGGGGAACCCTAGGAGCCTGAATGGCATTGCACTCACGCTTGCTTAGTTTCTTCTTGGTGCCTTCTTCCATGTTCCCACACAATCGTCCTTGGTCCATAGTTCTTTACTACGTACAAATCACCTTGGGTTTAATGATGTCTGAGAACTCTCCTATTCTCCACCTCCTTGACACCGGGAAACTTCTACTGCCTGCCCTGCAGTGTTTGCTTGCTAGGTTTAAATGATTGCAGAGATAGCAGAGTCCTTAAGGTTAGATGATTTTGAAACATCATTTTTTACAGAAAAAGATTCTGAAGCCGAGGTGGTAAAGCGATGTGTTCAAGATCTCAGAACTGGGGGTGCTGGGGAGATGACCATGGGTAAAGTGCTTGCCATATATGCTTGAGGACCTGAGTTCAGATCACCACCTCTGAAAAAAATCAAACGCATCAGGGCACATCTGCAGCCCTGGTGCTGAAGAGACAGGTGCATGCCAGTCACTTGCTGACGAGCCAGTCTGTCTAAAATTGCAAATTCCATGGTCAGTGAGGGACCCTGCATCAAAGGCTAAAGTACAGGATGGTAGAGGAAGACTTCTAATATTGACTCCTGGCTTCCACCCTTGTAAGTAATGAGTGGGCGTACCTGCAAACACATGTGCACCCACATGCATACACCACCCACAAACAAACACACACAGATTCCAGAACTGCTTATTAGATCACTGGAGATTAGCTTTCAGGGCACCTGGCTCTGTACTTTAGTACCACTATGAACCAAACTGGACAGGAAAATGGGTGAGAGACGAGGGCACAACTCCCAGGAACCTGTATTTATGGACATGTGTGCATTGAAATAAAAGCATTTCTATTTATGTCTTCCTTCTGCTGAGCATTTTCAGGCCCTCAGCAACAAAATCTTATGAGAATTTTTTGGATTTATTTTACAGTTGTATAAAGAACATAAATACAAGATTTTTATGGGTCAGACCCAGATTAATAAAGTCCAGCATTCTCTCTGTGTGTGTGTAATATACTATAAATCACCAATGGTTTCTTTTAATCCATTTATGGATCTCTTATTCATGTTCTGTTTTTAAAAAGACTCTGCTGTCACTATATGGAGTGCAATACTCTTGCTATTCGTAAATGCGTCCCTTGAAACCTCAGTCTGTCTCCGAGTAACCTGGGATTTAGTGAACTAATAGGTGTTGAGTGTACCTACTCTCATATTTACAGAGTGAGGATCCTAGTGTTTAAGTCTTCCTTATTAAAACACCATCCTCTCATTGCTGAATCACTCCGACCACTCCATTTTGAGCTATGTCTAGTTCTTCTCTACAAAGAAGCAGGAAAAAAAAAATCAAAACCAATGAAATAAAAGCTTTCTCAAGTTTGGCTAGAAGTCTCTGGAAGGCTAAGAACAAAGTCCAAGCTTCCTGGATCTGTTCATTTCCAATTCCCTGTCACCATATTCTTCCTCCAAAAAAAAAAATTTTTTTTTTTAAGTTTCTTTTGGATATATCTGGCAGTTTGCTTTTAGAGGAATCCACATTAAAAAAAAATCCAAATATCAAAAGCCTTGGTGTTTAATGGCAGCGCAACACCTTCTGGAATGAATGGAAATTCATTTTGGAATATGTTGGCAGGAAGCATGCTAAGAAGGGGATTGTGTGGGCTGGTGATGAAAGCCATGTGATCAAAGGAAATAGAAGACCTCATGCAGTTGTTTTTCTGTTGTTCAGGGTGATGTTTACATACACAGCATTGAGAGTCATGCGAGTCCTCAATTTTATGTGAGGACATGTATGAAAATGTCAAAGAATAAAAATGAGTAATCAGAACATGGACTTTATCCATGTTAGATAGACTACGTCACAAGTGGTCTAAAATCCACTGCAAACTGGCTTAAGCAAAAAATGTAATATAGGGGTTCATATAGCTTAAAGTTGAGGGCATTGCTTCCCTGGAGTTTAGATGATGTCGCCAGGTCCAGCTGCTCTCTTCCACATCTCAGTCCTGCCTTCTAACGTGCTGACGATTTTTAAAGGAGTAGGGCCAGTGGCTGTGATACTAATTGTCAACTGCACAAGATCTATAATCAACTAGAAAACCAACCCTCTGGACATGGCTATGAGGGGTTCTCTAGACTGGGTTAATTAAGATGGGAAGACCCACCCTAACTGTGGACAGCCATCACTCCACGCCCTGAGAGTCCTGGACTGAATACAAAGGAGGAGGTTAGCTGAGTTGAGCACCAGAATCCATCTTTCTCTGTTACCCAGTGAAATGTGACCAGCTGCTTCAAGCATCAGCCACAGTGAATTCCCTGCCATGACGGATTGTACCTCACACTGTGAGCCAAAAGAAACCTTTCCTTCCTTAAGATTCAGTTTTCAGGTATTTTTGTTCCAGCAATAAGAATTGTAACTAATTTAGGGATTTAGCTCAGGAGTAGAGAGTGCTTGCCTAATAAGCACAAGGTCCTGAGTTCTGTTCCCAGCACTGTGGGTAAAAAAAAGGAAAAGAAAAGAAAAACATGAATGTAGGAATATGCTAGCTGCTTACTAGTGATGCAGCACAGTCCATCAGCAAGGTACAGAATCTGGTACCATCTCCTTGACTACCATATTAGTTACTTTTCTTGTTGCTATGGCCAAATACCTGACCAAAAAACAGTTTAAAAGAGGAAGGGTTTGTTTCAGCTCATAGTTTGAGGGTAAAGTGTTGGGGAATATTATTTTAAGGTGTGTTACTTTTGTTTGTGTTGCATTTGCTTAACTCTGAAGCTGTGTTACTGTGCCTGTCTAAAACACCTGATGGTCTAATAAAGAGCTGAGTGGCCAATAGTGAGGCAGGAGAAAGGATAGGTGGGGATGGCAGACAGAGATGATAAACAGAAGGAGAAATCTGAGAGGAGGGAAGAGGGAACAAGAAAAGAAGGAGGATACCAGGGGCCAGCCACCCAGCTACACAGCAAGCCACAGAGTAAGATTTACAGAAGTAAGAGAATAGGAAAAGCCCAGAGACAAAAGATAGATGGGATAAGTTAAGGAAAGCTGGCAAGAAACAAGCCAAGCTAAGGTCGGGCAATTATAATTTAAGCATAAACCTCCCTGTGTGATTTATTTGGGAGCTGGGTGGTGGGCCCCCCAAAGAGCAAACAACAACAATAACAACAGCAGCAACAGCAATAACAGTACCGCTTATCTGGGGCAGGTAAAGTGGTAAGAGGCTCTATGGTGGCAGGGATTGTGTAGCTGAGATGTCTCGCTTCACATCCTGGTGAGACAGGAAGCAGAGTCCAGGAAGTAGGGCTGGGTGCCAAATCTCAGGGGAACCCCTAGTGTCCCACTTCCCACTTACCTTCTAAAGGTATCAGAATTTGACAAGACGCTGCCACCAGCTGGGGACCAAATGCTCAACCACCTGAGCCTATTGTGATACAGCTCGCAATCACACCACGGCAGTTCCCTCTGGGTCACATGCTTGCTGTGCATTATACCATGCTTCGGCTTACTTCTTTCCCATGGAGGAAATCGGTGTGCCTTTGGACGGTGAGTGGACATTGACTGCAGCATCCTCTTCTCCTTGGGGAGTATATGTGCCAGAGACAGTGGCCAACTGTCCTCCTCCTAGGAGACTGAAGAGGAGAGCTGGAGCAGTCATGGGGTTTAACAGCACTTAGAGAGATTCATCAGTAGAGTCCCCACGTTCTGAAAGGATGTTCTTCCAAGTCGACATACAACAAGGGTCCCTATAATTTGAGTTTCTTAATCATTCCATGAAAATCAGCATTGCCCTTGCCAATCACTTAGCATTGTCTGGTCCCTACATATGTAATCTTTTTACCTGCCATGTGCCACCTCCCTGACTTCCCATTTCTTAAAAAAAATTCACATTTTACACTTTCTCCCACGCATCTATCTCTTCCTTCCCCTCTTGTTTCATGCAGCATACCTAAGTTTCACAAAGTAGAATTGTCAACAAATTAGAGCACATTGTTTGCTCTCGTATTTAATTCTTGAGAACATTTTTGGAGGCAGACTGCACAAAAGATCTGATATGCCTCAAAGCTGTAATATATTATCAGGTTTGAAATGCTAATAAGAGCTTATGGAATGAAGAGTTAGTTTAACAGATATTGTGAGCTTAAGTAGGAAAAAAAAAGTCCACAAATTTTGAAGAGCCGTGAAAAGTGTGCTTAAAAAAGGGAAGGGGGTTACTGTTTAATAATATGGGGTTAGCTGGGTTAGTCCACTGTAGAAAGAGAAGTATTTAAGATTCAGTAGGAGAAGCTAGAGTCAACATTATTACCTATGACCAAAACTCTCATAGCGCTGTTAAAGTAACTTCATAGAAAAGTGGCAATGGCCTGCAAAGGAAAATCAAGCACAAATAGGAGCCATGCACCCACTGTTCACCTCAGTGAGGCAGTCATGGTGCTGGAGGAGACTGAGAACATTAAGAAGCAAGTGAGGTGTCAGGGTCTATAGTGGAAGACATTAGGGCTTAGCATAAACTCTCACTCTTTTTTAATCACCTTGTTACTCTTGGGTGCTTTATGGGTCTTGGCACACAGTTTCAACATGTGGCTCATTAGAACAAATGGAATGTTGGGATTTACGGGATAATTCTTGGGGTTGAAATCTCTCCTAGGAAAACATTGTGATTTTCCCAGAAAGACTTTATAAGAAAAAGTATTACCTTATTCCTGCATCTTTCTCACTGACAACACTATTACCTTGATTTAAGTTACGCCATTTTCTTTCTAGGAGCTCCAGCTAGATTTTCTGTGGGCCACTGTTTCTTTTTATCATCACAAAATCCCCAAGGCAAATAAGGGGATAGATATAATGATCCCTGCAATAGCAGGGAAACAGAAACTCGGGGAATGACCAATGGATTCTACTGCTTTAGCATCTGAGTGATAGCTAAATGCAAGTCCAAAGATCCACCATCAGTCTAAAAAAGCTAAAACAGCCCTCAAAAGTCATCTGATGGGGAAGAGATTGATTCCCAAGTTATAGGAGACTCAGAACTCTTCCCCATTTTAGACCACAGATAAGAAATGTGTGTTATTGCCCTTTACAGCTGGATGCAATGACTTCCCATTGGGGTTCAGCTTCTCTACCGCTCATCTGTGATTCATCCCAATGTACTCACCCACTCTCTAAACTCTTAGCTCCGTGATCTCCCCTCTCCCACTCAGACATAAGGGCACCTTTAGAAACCACTTAAGGAGCCATGTGTTCCCTTCAATTTGTTACCATCCTCTTCTCTCAACTCTTAGGAGCTTTGCTACTTTGCTCTGAAATATGCCACTGAGAACTTACCAGCCCTAGATGAGGAGCACGGTAAAATAATTGCACAGCACTCTGCCCACCAAGCGTAGACCCAGACAGTCTTAGCAGAGACACCTGTGAACCAGCCCAATGGTTGGCAGCCAGACAGCAGCTGGTTGTTATTAGTTCTTAAGCCACAAGCCAACAAAGTTCGTAAATCAGTTGTTCTGTCTTGATTGCCCTTGACAATCACCTGCAGAGCTTTAAAAATGCATATCAAGGTTGAGGTCCCTCTCTCCAGTAATTCCAACTTAACTGGTTCGGAGCAGAATGCAAGGCCGAGCATGTTTTTTAAACACCTCCCGGGTTTAAGGGATGCTGACCTGGGTCCTGAACATGAGTCTGAGCCTGTATCTTTGTTAACAGCCCTACAGCTCTGTGAAAGGGAAATAATTGTTGGAGCCCACCGAGGTTTTCCTAGTGGCTTTACCCAGCAGGGCTGCATAAGAGGATGATTGGACCACGGGCCTGAATGCCAAGTGTTTAGAAGGGTCTACACTAGGTTGTATCTAGCAAGGGCGAGGTCTTTTGCCCTGCCCCTTGGCATTGTTATAAAAAGTCCTTTGGAATAAAGTTCTGGGCTGGTGGGTTTTGACCCAGCTATCCTGTGTTTCTGTTTTTCCTCTTGTCATCAAGGTGTCTCTTTCTATCTAAATATTCTTTGCTTCTGCCTGCTCAAACTTACCCTGGTCTTAAAAGTGGGGGCTTCCCCCCCCCAATAATAAAATACAAAAATACCCTGGGCCTGGATCTGTGTAGTTTACTCCATGCAAATTCTTTCCTCAAATCTCAAAAAGCCCTGGTCGTTACTCCAATCATTATTCAAGCTTGCTTGTTTTGTTATTAAAAACCTCCGTGTGCTTGCATCGGATATTGGCTCTGTGGTGGTCTTGCTTGGGGGACTTGCGACCTGGGCACAACAGTTACTCCAATCATTATTGTCTTAGAGATGACAATATAGGGTTGAGCAAGCTGCCGAAGGTTGCACCTCCAGAAATGAGCACAAATGTCTGGCTTTAAGGCTGCCATACATTGACCACCACACTATAAACTGTCTGTAGCCATACAAGTGCTATCTCTATAGATTCAAATGTGTGCTTTGAACATGCTTGTTTTAGTGCTTCTAAAGAATTTTTTTTTTTTTTTTGGACACAGGGTTTCTCTTCTCTGTGTAGCTTTGGAGCATGTCCTGGAACTTGCTTTGTAGACACCAGGCTGGCCTCGAACTCACAGAGGTCCGCCTACTTCTGCCTCCCAAGTTCTGGGATTAAAGGCGTGCGCCACCACTGCCCATCAGTTCTTCTATATCCTTTAAGTCTAGGCAAGAACATCAAGAGGATACTAATATGCCACCTAAATACTGAAGGATTAAAAAAAGTAAATCTGCCATCATAGAAGCCAAGCTACAGATGCTGCCAAACACTTTCTGATAGGAACAGGAAGATCAAAGCTTACAGGGGAAATTTCTTTTCCATGGCAGTAGTCCACAACACACTCCCAGTTTCAAGTCCCTTCTACATTATTAAATAAAGGGACATTTATAGGTACAAATTCAGTCTAGGGCTTCAAGTTCTATTAGTTTTCTGTGTGTTTTTGTTCTGGTGGCATCTCCCCAGAGCCTTGAAGAGTTTTTAGACAAACCCTGACTTCTGCTAACACTGTGACACCAAAGACATCTTTGCTATCCTATTTGCTAGGTATGGAATTTTGAGATAAGAGTGGGCCGGGTCAGTGTCTGGTAAAGAATACCAAATGGAATGGAATCTTAACCCAAGAGCTTTGTCTCCTCTGTCTCTCTGCCTGCCTGCTCCCTGGTCACTATTAAATGACTGTATGCTGGGAGCCTATGTAGTATGGTGATATTTTATTTGTGATTTTATTTGTATGTTAATAAATAAGTTGCCTGGGGGTCAGAGCTAATAGCAAGCCATAGCAGAAGTCTGGCAGTGGTAGTACACACCCTTAATCCTGACCACATGACAGGCAGATCTCTGTGTGTTCAAGGATACCACCAGCATGGAGACACATGCCTTTAATCTCAATACCAACCATAGAAGACCTGGAGGTCTGTATAGATGGACAGTGACGAGGAGGTCATGTGGTTAGGTTTACAACCAAGGAGAAGGCAGAACGGAAAGTCAATAAAAAGCACAAACACACAGGAAGTAGTTCTCTTCCGGAGAGGTAGGACAGCAGTGGCAGTGAAGGGTAAGGTTTTTAATCTCAGCTCTTAGCTATTGCTCTGACCTCTTGGCTTTTAACTCTGTATTTGGCTCTGTGTCTCTTATTTAACAAGACTGTTACATCTACAATGTCGGACAAAGTCCTAGGGCCACCTCTATAGGGTGTCACTACTGCTATCTATATATGTGAAAGTTGTAATTGTTGATGAAGTCAGGTTTATGGAGGAAATGTGTTATCCGATGCTAGCCAAAAGCAAAGGTAAAGGGATGCTACTGTTCTTGGGATAAGGAGAGACAAGAGGGTAGGTAGGTTGCTGGGAGGGCTTATGAGATGTGTATATTTAAATAAGATTATATGTTTAAGTAGCACCTTTTGGTCCTCCTAAAAAATATTTCTCCTGGCCAATTTCCTTCTCTTACCAGGGGATTATTTTGCCTAATTATTTGCGACAAACACCAAATCAAAGATCTTGGAGTATCCGTATTTTCTACAGAAGAAGGGCTTTATGTTTAAGTCATGGTCACTCAGTGAAGCCCCAAATACTTGCAATTAGAAATAGACAGTTCTTGTCAAATGAATAGGGGCAATTGTCCTGGCACACTGCAGACTGTCAGCTGTGAAATTCCTGCTTCCAGGACCGCCTCAGTCCCAGGGTAACCAAGAGAGACTGTTGTCATCCCCCTCATTGTGTTCGGGGCCTCTATAACATAGAAGGAAACTTGCAGCAACTTGCATAGCTTGAAACGTCCTTTTCAAGCCATTCTATAAATGGTCATTGGAACTTCCTCTAGTTCCAGAGAGACTGCAAGGGTCAGGCCCTTCTGGGACTAGCTATGATTAAGGGAAGAGTGGGCTTCGCTGCTAGTTCAAAGTCAGAGCCGCTTTGCAAGAAAATCTGCCCTCTCATCTCTTGAGACATTTATGTGGCCATCTGGTTCTCACGGATACATTTTCGGGACTGAAGCCCATGATCGCTTCCAATTCCTGGGGGACAGGAATTCTCTTAGGCCGTTGTGGGAATCCTTAGCTGCAGGGGACTGCAATGGTGGTTCATCTCTTCCTGAGTAACAGGGAAGAACCATGAATCAGAAATTCAGCTTTCCTCCTCACCATCCTGCTTCTCCCTTCCTTTCAAAATATGTCATATGCCAAGTGTGTGTGTGTGTGTGTGTGTGTGTGTGTGTGTGTGTGTGTGTGTGTGTGTGTATGACAGAGAGACTTCTGAGACAAAGAGCATGATTTCATTTTAGAGTCAAAATGTAAACCACTGAAATCCAATATTTTCTCCTCAGAGGAAAAACTATGGATCAGCCTAGAACTTAAAATTGCATTTTAATGAAAATTTGTGTCAAAGAAAATCAATACCATTAAAGGTAATTACTGAGCATATTTTGATTTAATGTAAATTATTTCATTCATCACTAATTTCCTCTTTCTTGTTTTGGGCCTAAGGTATAATCAGTCTTTCATACTCTTTTTTGCTGTGAGACTAGACTAAGGCAACCTGTTCAAGAAAGGCCATTCAAGTGCCTCCCACCTGATGCTCAGTGCTCAAATTTCCCATTCTGAGTGTGTCGGAATGTTAAAAACAGATGCAAACACATTAAGCATGTGTGATGCGGAGAGGTGATACAATAAAGTCATTCATTTTAATAAGCTGCTGAGTATTTACGTAGTTTGGTATACTGTCCGGTGTTGTTTTGGTATGCTGTCCGGTGTTTTGGTATGCTGTCCGGTGTTTTGGTATGCTGTCCGGTGTTGTTTTGGTATGCTGTCCGGTGTTGTTTTGGTATGCTGTCCGGTGTTTTGGTGTGCTGTCCGGTGTTTTGGTATGCTGTCCAGTGTTGTTTTGGTATACTGTCTGGTGTTGTTTTGGTATGCTGTCCGGTGTTGTTTTGGTATGCTGTCCAGTGTTGTTGTGGTGTGCTGTCGTCCGGTGTTGTTTTGGTGTGCCATCCGGTGTTGTTTTGGTATACTGTCTGGTGTTGTTTTGGTGTGCTGTCCGGTGTTGTTTTGGTATACTGTCTGGTGTTGTTTTGGTATACTGTCTGGTGTTGTTTTGGTGTGCTGTCTGGTGTTGTTTTGGTGTGCTGTCTGGTGTTGTTTTGGTATACTGTCTGGTGTTGTTTTGGTGTGCTATCCTGTGTTGTTTTGGTATTCTGTCTGGTGATGTTTTGGTATACTGTCTGGTGTTGTTTTGGTGTGCCGTCCGGTGTTGTTTTGGTGTACTGTCTGGTGTTGTTTTGGTGTACTGTCTGGTGTTGTTTTGGTGTACTGTCTGGTGTTGTTTTGGTGTACTGTCTGGTGTTGTTTTGGTATGCTGTCCGGTGTTGTTTTGGTGTGCCGTCCGGTGTTGTTTTGGTATACTGTCCGGTGTTGTTTTGCGTTCCATTCAGTGGATGCACCTTCAGCAGCTGCTGTTCCAACAGCCAGCAATTGTACCTCTGCAGCAATTGCAATCCCAGCAGCGGTTGGGCCATCTGGGCAGAGCCAGGAAAGAATTCTGTGCCCTCAGGCATTGACTCCATCACAGCCGCTAAAGGAAACTTTACCTAAATCTCTATCCTTCTACAGAACTCAGGAGTCATCGGTCGAGGTGAAATCCTGCCAGCTCAGAGAGGCTGAATAGCAAGTAGCTCACCTTCTCTCCTTGCTCACATCTCCCCAAACACAGCGCTTCCTTCTGCTCAGCCCCCACTTAGGAAGCCTCACTACCCTTAGCTCCTCCCTACCACTTCCTGTCAGCGAGATGCTGACTCAGTCTCCTGACCCCAGGGTAATTCTATTTAACCAAACAAATGTAACACGTCTTTGCATTGTTAACAGAGGCAGCAGAAACCAATGTGACACACCTTTACACAGTTAAAATAATATTCCATGGCAGTCCAGGGTTGCAGAGTGTAGACAAAGGTGTGGCCCTCTGTGTTCACATATTGTGGACATAGGAATCATCACCTCCTTGGCTACGGAACCAAAACCAACTTCTTTTGTGAGAGAGGTATGTGTGTGCACGCTCATGTGGAGGCCCGTGGTTGGTAGAAGATGTCTCTTTTTATTTCTCTCCACCTTAGTTTTTGAAATAGGGTCTTTGCTTAGGTTGGGGCAAAGGCTGGCTGGCCAGGAAGCTTCTAGGGTTTTCCTGGATGGGATTACAGGTTGTACTACCACACACAGTTTCTTCTGGGGGTTCAGGAATGAGGAACATGGGTCTTTTCCCATTGAGCCATGTCCAAAGCCCAGAAAGCCAATTTCTTATGTAGTATATATATATATATATATATATATATATAATGTTTAGATTTTTAGATTTTACTATTGGGGAATTTCAAAACTTAGTCCATGTTCGCGTTAAAAGCAAATGAAATCGAATTTCTTCCAAGGAGCCTCTGTTGTAAGGATAGGTTTGGATGGGGTTGGTGACATGAAGGATGCAGAGGTGATACTGGTGTATCGACCCTTTCTGACTTACCTTACATTAGCAATCTGTCCCACATTATCTGAGTATCCAATTTACTTTTACATTTGAAAGTTATAAAATGCAAAATGATTTTTTCCACTTCCTAATTATGAGTAATAAAAATGTAAGGGAATATAAAGTTTTACTTGTCTGTTAATGGAGGGGAAAGAGCCGTACTAAATCAGTGAAGAACTGAAATGGTCATCTAAGAAACACAGAAGAAACTGCCTTCGAGGATCCCATTTTGCTATTTTAATTAGCATCTGTCAATTAGAATGACGGGAGAGAAGAACTTCTGATTAATGAAATCATCATCCCAAATTGAAAGGGAGGGTCAAAAAGAACATGATGTCTCATTTGACATTGTTGTGGGGGGGATATGTTATATGCCTAAATTTCTGGAATCCTCTTGGAGACCTCCTGAGAGCAGACTGTTAATCTGACCACTCAATTAACTCTGGGTATAATTAACTGCCTGCGTAGCCTTGCCTAGGACCAAAGCTCTGTCAGCAAGATGAATGCCTCTGGCTCACATGAGGGGTTGATGACAAGGTTTCCTCTCCTGCAGAATGACGGAGGGGACCAGGGAGGTGACATTTCCAGTCACTCGCTGCCTCCTGCATCTGTTGAATATGTCTGCTTCTCCATGATTTGTCCAGAGCATGCGGGAACCCTGGGAGTGTGTCACCTATTGTTTGAACAAGTTTCACAGTGCATGGGCCAACCTCAGCAGTGAGCTTAGCAGTGAAGCTTGTCTGAAACATAAAAGGAAAGCTTTAGAGCTGAATAGAGCCTACGTGCTCTTCTGTTGCCGGCAGCCAGCCTAAAGCTCCTGTAAAATTAGTAAGCTGGGAGGGACATCCTGACATGTAAGGTACAGATGCCAGTCAGCTGTCAGCATGATTCCTTCCATGGCTGGCCAGTCACTACTTCCGGGCATCCCTTTCCAAGTCAGCACAAAGTTAAAAAAAAAAATCTTAATTTGCTGGCAAAATTTAAATTCTATTCATCCGAACTTCTGCTGTGGGAGTCAGGCTCTAGTTGGGGGAGTGATGACTTCCCCCGTGGCGTTTTATGCTGGCTGTTCCCCTCTGCCCTCACCTGTCCCCCACTTTTCATCACAAGAAGAGATCCACCAGCTGCAGGGCAGCAATGATTCGGATGTGTGTGTTCTGATGAATGATAAGAATGTGAATGATAAGATGTGAATGATAAGATGTGAATGACAGAGGAGAGAGAGAGAGAGAGAGAGAGAGAGAGAGAGAGAGAGAGAGAGAGAGAGAGAGCAGGTGAGACCTCCTGAGTGAGATGGGGAGGGGGAAGAAGTGGGGAAGAGATACACTAGCAATTAAATGGTAGGGAAATCTACCTTAAAATGAGGAGAGGAGATACAGCTCGTTCAAGTAGCAACTGATGGGAGAAATTGACATCATCTGTGAAAGTATCACATCCTCTACAGAGTGCAAGTGATTAAGGAGGGATGAGGGGATCCTGTTAATCCCAAAGACGAGAGGAGAAAGACCACCGTCCCAAATCATCATGGCAAAATTCATTAAAGCAGGCAATGAATTAAAACAAGCTTTTTTTCTTTACTCATGTACAAAGGCTGCTTCCCCCTAAGGTGGGGTTCAAGAGGTCAGCAGAGGACGTGAGGAAGACAAGGTTTTTACAGCTCAGCGGTAGGGGGTTTCCAAGTGGGAGATTTGGCAGGCAAAATAGGCAGGGTTCCAGGAATAGAACATGAGCAGAACAAGTCAGTCCTGATGACCTCCTGAAACAAAGACGTGATTGCAAGTTGGGCATAAGGGAGTCATAGCAAGGTAGTCATAACAACTTTGTGAAACAAAGGTAAGGTTGCAAGATGGTTACAACAACTTCTTGAACAAAGACATGGTTGCCATTTCCTGGAACAGGCAGTAAAGAACCATTTGTAGTTAAGGTTACAGGTGGCGCATGGCCTAATCCTTGAGAAACCGGTTTAATCACAAACAGAAATGAACCTGGTTTGTCTTTACTGTGAGGTGACTTTCAAACCTAAGACGGGGCAGGCTGGTTCATCAGTGCATCCAGAAGGGAGGAGGTGAAAACCTAGGAATGCTGCTCTGTACTGGAAGTGTCCTTGGTGCCACAGCAAAACACAGTTGACGAACAAAAACAAAACGTGGCCTAATTCAAGTGGCCCGAGAAACCCAGTGGGCTGGGCCAAGCTTTAGAGTAGTGGTTTTCAACCTTCCTAATGCTGCGACCCTTTAATACAGTTCCCCAATGTTGTGGTGACCCCCAACCATAAAATTATTTTCATTTCTACTTCATAATTGCAGTTGTGCTACTGTTATGAGTCATAATGTAAACCTCTGTATTTCCCCATGGTCTTGAATGACCCCTCTGAAAGGGTTGTTTGACGCCCAAAGGGGTCGTGACCCATAGGTTGGGAACTGCTGATCTAAAGCAAGATGGTGAGAGACCCAGTCCTGGTTCTGGTATGTCAGCTACAGGATTTCTGCCTTGCGGTCCTGTTTGCCCATCTGGGAAAGCGAGGTGAGACCGCAGCACCCTCTCCTTAGGGCTGCCATGGCTCTGTGCAAGCAGTAGGTCACTGCCTAGCATACACGAAGTACTCCGTAAATGATGGCTTTGGTTATTACTTCAGTCCCAAATGGAAAACAAACAAACAAGCAAGCAAGCAAACAAACACAACCCCATGTGTCCTGAAATTTAAAACAACTATCTCCATATCGCTACATAAAATATAAGATATTATGGGAAGAAAAAGCGGGGCGATAAAGAGCTTTACCTGCTTCTGTTTCTTCTTTGTCTAATTATTAACATAGTGAAATATTGCAGTTATGTTACTCTGTAAAACAGATGCAATTGTCCTAAATCTGATGTTCATTATTTCCTTCGGCTGTGAGAGCTACCCGAGATTAAAGCATTTGAGCCACCAGTATTTTCATTTGTAGAGATAAATAAACAAACAAGAATGAAATGGCTCAGAGGGCATAGACACTTTCCTTCAAGCCCAATATCTCTGAAACTTAGATGCTGGAAGGAGAGAATCGACTCCCACAAGTTGTCCTCTGACCTCTACATGCCTGTAATGGCATGCACATACGTGCATACACACATATACACATGGAATAAATTTAGTCTCAAATAAGTAAGTAAATAAGTAAACTGTAGAAATAAGGGAAGGGAGGAGAGAGAGGGAGGGAGGGGGCAACACCAGCGGGCACTTATTTAGAGTTCATAGCTAAGGACTTAGTCGACATCCCTTGCATGTTGGCAGAGTCCCAAAAGTTGGCCCAGATCAGAACTTCTGGGAAGCCTTTAGGTATCGGTGGGCTTCAGGATAAGCCTTCTCCGTAGAAGGCATCCTGGTATTTGAGAAAGCCATAGACCAAGGAAGCCACTCACATTTCCTTTGCCCTTCCACCCCAAAGTGGGTGAGAGCATACTCCTTCTAGAGCTAGATCTCCTGTACTTGGAGGAAAGGGCCATCCTTTGTCTGAAGACACAGGGATACTGAGGCAAATCTCCACGGACACACCTTGCCAAGCCCTCCTTGACCAGCTTACTACCTACCATTAGGTCTTATCTACTTGGTCCAGTCTTACTTCTCTGGACCTCCCACCTCTTCATGAAACCCAAGCATAAAAATATACATTTCCCAAGATCAGACAAGATCGGGCGCGTTCAGGGTGGTATTCCCAAGCCAGGCGGTGGTGGCGCACACCTTTAATCCCAGCACTCGGGAGGCAGAGGCAGGCGGATCTCTGTGAGTTCGAGGCCAGCCTGGTCTACAGAGCGAGATCCAGAAAAGGCGCAAAGCTACACAGAGAAACCCTGTCTCGAAAAAACTATATATATATATATATATATATATATATATATATATATATACACATATACATATATATATATATATATACATACACACACACACACACACACACACACACACATATATATATATATATATGGTCCTGCTTATGTGGGGCCAATTGCTGGTGGAGATTAGCTTTTTGGAACCATGTCTGCAGATGTTATGGGTGAGAGTTCCGACATGTATGTTCAGGCTACTGTCTATTTACATATCCAGTGTCTCTGAAGAGATCACCACGAGGATAAGGATTCCGTGAGGCCTTACCTGAGTTCCTCAACTGTAACAACTTGTTATAATCCCCCAGAGTGATGACAAGAATTAAGAAAGGTATGGATAGAACAAAATAAATAGGGAGCATAAACACATAAGTCAGTTAAAAAAAAAAACATTTGAGTTGTAATAGAAGATTTTATTTTATTTTATTTTTATTTATTTTTCCCCCCAGACCTGAGGACCAAACCCAGGGCCTTGCGCTTGCTAGGCAAGTGCTTTACCACTGAGCTAAATCCCCAACCCATAATAGAAGATTTTAAAAGCGAGTACAAGAACATTACTGCAAAGTAAAAACCACAGTTTCTCTGCCGGCCTGAGTGTCACACACTTTTTACAATCAACTTCAAATTGCTCCAGGTGGCCCTAACTCTGCCATCTGCCCTCTCTCCTTCGGACTTTAGGGCTGATCCCCCAAAAAACCTCTGAACAGTTGAGCCAGCAAATGTACTTGATGATCTTTAAGGTGTGGTTTTGAAACTGACTTAGAAGGAATCGGATTTGCTGGCTTCTTCTCAAAGGAGTGCTCGTAGTGGTAACGATGGGAAAAAATGCTCTAGGAGCCTGGTTATGGTAGATTGTGGATTCAGTTTAAAATCCCCTGTGTTAGGTGCTCAGCAGGATAGTCATAGAGAAAAAAAATTTCAATGAACAGAAAACAGAGCATTAAGGAATGACTCTTGGTTGGTTCTCCCTTGTAGGAGAAAATTGGGAATAACATGGCATTAAAGTTCAGCCCAAAACAAAGAGAGACGTTTAGAAGTCTTGAACCGGAGCGTCTGTACAAAAGTAATGAATGTAACCAACTCGTTCCCAAATTTTACTGTGCTGAGAACCCTCGCTGCTGTAAAATTCCATTGCTGCAGTGTAGGAAAGGCTTCAGTGCATTCATCCCTTAAGAACCACTACCTAAACCCAGGTCTCTGGAGTGTAAGGAATGTGGCGGGCCTGCTATTGTGCCTCCCGTTTAAAGAGTTCTGGAAGCAGGCACAATGGAGAGAAATGCTGTAAATGCAAGGAATGTGGGGACGTCTCCTGTTGTTCCATATCCTTAGGGCACATGTCAGAGGTCACCTGGGAAAAATTTAACATATATATGAATAAAGAATGTGGGGAAGTCTTTAGTAATTCTTACGTGACAGATCAGAGGGATCCAACGCTCACTAAGTCGTATTTGCCTAGGGGCTAAACACTGTTAACCTTTGTTAAGAATGTTAATTTCCTAGGTCTTTATTGTATCCTTTGATTTTTTTTTTCTTTCTTTCTGTGAATGAATAAAACTGTCTAGCTGTCTGGCGTGGGTGTTGGGCCCTTTGAATGACAGCTGACAGACTTTTTTTTTTTTTTAAAACTCCTGGCTGCCTTGAGTGGCAGCTGTCAGCCATGTAGCCCCTGCTTTGGCAACCAGCTGCTCCATCATCATGGCAGCCCAGCTGCTTTGCATCACTCCATCACGCCAAAGAAACTCCCCTCCAGCTCCAAGGAACATTGCAACCACGTTTGCTGGGGGAGTTCGAACTTCTCTTTAGGAGGCTTTGTCCACCACTCAGGACGAATTGTGTGGGCTCCAGGACACGTTACGTAAGTCAAAGAAAGTCTATGCATTCCAGGTGACCACATTCATCCTATGGCTGTTCTTACAGCGGGTAGGGAAATATCTCTTCAAGGACACAGGGAAAATCCTCGCTTCCTGGAACACACACCTTTGCATAGTTCTGTCCCTTGATTTTGGGCTGACCTAATGACTGGGTTCTAAGAAACAGACTATAGCAGATATGACAGAGTTTATTTCCATGATTGACCTCATGATCCTGAGATTTTATTTTGTTAGTGGACTCTTCTTTCCTGGCTTTAACTTTAAAAATCCCATGTTGAAAGAGCCCTATTGGGCCAAGAACTGGGGGCTCCTTTAGCCACTAAGCTGTCAGAGAAGAAAGGACTTCTACAAGGTACTGGGAGCTCCTAGCCACGGCATGAGACTGTAAGGAGAGCCTCCTCTTGAATTTGGAGATGAAACGCCAGCCTCATAATGCCTAGGTAGAAGCCCATGAGAGAAATGTGTATCAGAGGACCCAGTAAGCCACACCCAGAATCCTGACCCACGAAAAGTGAGGAATAATAAATGCCCATGGTTTTAAGCCAATAAGCTGTGGCCACTTGTTGGTAACTGATAACTAACACACAGTTTCTCAATAGTCATGTAAGGATTCATGGTGGTGGATGTAAAAACCGGAGGGAAATTTTAATGAGTTTTCAATACTCACATACATTAGAGATAGGCGACCAAATTCTAAGAAATATGCTTAGATGTCACTTGTCATACGTGGCTTAAAATGGGGCTCATACTAGAGACAACACGGGTCTTATCCCTTTTATCTTAGTATAGGCCTGTGATACCCCAGTGTAGATGAACCATGTGAACGAAGAGAATTTATGTCTCTCTATCTATATATATGCCTTCTCAAAATATTAGGCAATATATAAGAACTCAGGCTATGGAAAGGCCCTATACATATGAAAAATGTAGAGATAATATTTTGTTATTAATCTCTAGCATATAAATCACTTAGAAACTGCTTTAGCCAGAAAGTATTGAGTCCTCACTAAGATTATAAGGGAACTAAACTCAAGATAAAAATCTAGCTTCTCTATCTTCCTTTTACATGCTTCTCCTTTACTCTGGCTCCCCATTTACCCACCTGTGCACATAGGAGTGTTCATCACTCAAGGACTGTCCCTCTGGAAACCAGTGGGACCTGACCCAACTCATGTCCCTTAAAAACTGAAGGTGCAAACAGAAGAGTCACAGGCATCTTACTGTCCCTGTTTTAGGATATCCTGTCCAGACTCCCAAAGTGTGTCGCCTTGAATCTGAAGAACCCACAGACACTCAGAGGAAAAGCAAGGGCACCCTGGAGCAGGAATAATTAGCTTTGGAGAAGTAGGCGGGCCCCCCAAGCAGTAAGAACGTCCTCAGACCAGTAAACTGAGGCAATGTTGGGCCGGACCACACTTTGACCAGGGCTGCTTCGTTGCAGATACCTCTTGGTCCCCCACCTCACCTGCCCCATGTCTCCCTTTCCTAAAACATCAAGCTGTGCGGACAGCAAAGACAGACTTAGGACCATGGGGTCCCTTTAGCTATTCATCCTTCCAATATATATTGGTTACATCTCCTCTCTGGCTTTCCACCGTTCCGGTTCTTGAATTGTGCATTGGGATGGCTGGCCAAATCATGGCTGCTGGAGCTGCTCCAAACGCCGGTTATACCAGGACACATATGGGAACTCCACCGGAGAGAAAAATCTCTGCGGCCAGCATTTTATTGCTGTGCACAGGAAATACCAGGACAGACATCTTTTAAAGAAATACCCTTTAAATATCTTCCACCAATAACTCATCCTTACAAAAGCCAAAACCAGATTCCTAGGTCATTCATTTCTACTTTTGATATTCTGATAGAATGATTAAGTTGAGAAATAACCCTTTAAGAATCATCTCAGCTTTATCATGTACATTTTGATATGTCGTGCTCTGATTCTGTTTGGGCTATGCAGAGATTGTATTTCTTGTAGAAAGTCATTTAAACCCAAAGGGAAGTACAGTATATTTTAAAAAAAATTATACCTGCTTTTCATATTAGGAAAGAAGTATGCATTTATGGCAGACATTTTATATTTGACATTGAAGCATGAAAGTTAAGTTCACTTGGCGTTGCCCATTGTTAGCAATTTGGACTTTTTCTTTCCAGCTTTCCTCCCGCACAGAAAGAAAAAAATTAAAGAGGAACTAGTGAGGGCAGGGAGAGACGGGTGAATAACCTGTTCCTTGTAGACGGTGGTAAATGGTAGTAGGGCGCACAGACGGGATACGCGTTGTGAGACGTGAGGACTCCACACAAACAAAAGAACACCCCACAGGTTTTACCTGTGCACGCAGCTCTGAATTTTATTTTAAAACTCATTTTCAGGCCAGATTGGAAGCACTGCACTGTTTTGCTTCCCCGTTGCTGTAGTTTTGGGGATCAGGACAAACAATTCACCCTTGTGTAGCCCTTCAGAGGCCATCTTTTGGTCTAGGAGGAGAATGTCAGGACCCCAGGTGGGACAAATATCTGTTGTAGTTCCTTCTCAGCCAGGTTAGGGACCCACTTGAGATGCACAGTTCCTTCCACGCTTTATAATTTAAAAATAGATTCTTTGCTTTCCCAATTACAATAATAACAGAAAATGCCAGTCTGTTGGCAGTTACCATAGCAACCAGGAGCAACTTCTTTTAACTGGGAGATGGACACTTAACTCTAAGTTTTTCCTTCATTTTGTGGAGCCAGGATGCAGTCTTCTGCTTTGTGAAGGTTCTGCCTGTGAACTGCATACCGTAAACTGTGTGTCTGTTTGTGAGTGTGGGTAATTTTTTGCATGCATGTGGATGCATAAATATTAATACAAATCCATAAGAGACACTGATCATAGCTCATTTTTGAACTAAATTACTTTCTGACAGAGACATGTGAAATTAATTGAATTGCAAACAATATCCAAGAGATAGATTTAGCACATGGCTACTCTTTACCATGATTTAAAAAAAAAAAATGTACAGGAAACCATTCCTTTTCTTAAAGGACTAAAGGATGTTTCATCGCTCTGACTCATGCAAATGCGTTTCTTTCAGAGAAGAAGAATGGATTGTCATTAGTGAAACCACTGCTAATATTAACATTTTTCTGGGCAGCCTGGGAGAGGGAGTGAGTGAGAGAAGTCAAGTATTTTTAATCAGGAACAAATAAACATAGAGAGCCAGTCTGAAATGTAGCTGAATCTGATAGCCCCATGTGTCCAGCCTGGACCTGCAGATGTAAAGGTTGAGTTTGGTGAAGTAATTTGGTCCTTGCAGAATGCACTTTGAAATTGACAGCTTTATAATGCAGAATGATTGAAAGACTTTGAAATTCCAGGCAAAGTCATAAAAGATATTCCTGCTTTAAAATATATATATATATATATTTCTCCTCAAATCTATCATGGCATTTTAAGGAGTGCTGACTCCATAAATTCTGACTTTTATCAACAGCACTTCAATAATGTTCAGAAAATAAACTCACAGGAAAACCTCGGGTGTTCAATTAGTGTTAAACGTTTTAGGGCAGAAACTGAGATAATGAAATTATGAGGACAACGGCAGCCTAACGTTTTGTGGCTCACAAGAGATTTATGCATTCCAATATCACCTCCAGCTACGCAGATGGCATCATAAAAAAGAATGGATTCCTGACAGGGGAGCACAGGGCAGGGAATTGGACTGTAGTTATCTTAATACTAGTTCTTTGTCTTAACTGAAATATGTAAAACAAAAAAAAAGAAAGAAAGAAAGAAAGAAGGAAGAAGGCAAGCCCTCTCTTCCACCCTTACTCATTCTTATTACAAACACAGGCTTTACTTCTTCCCAAACCTCACCGTTATTACTCAAATGTCTGAATAGAGTATAGCTTCTTTCACAAGAATTATTTCTTCTTTATCGAAAATTGCATTAGGTTCACAGGGGGCCCTGTGGGAACCGCTGGTCTAAGAAGTCACCAGAGAAACACCTGGTCTCTGAACTAAAATAAGGACAGGCAGTCACTTTCATACACATTCTCCAGAATTTCAGCAGGAGGCAGAAGCTGAAACAATGCGGGAGTGGGTCTCTCCACCAGAGGCCCCTGGCTGTTCCATCAGCTTGCTAGCAAGCCCTGGCATGCGCACAGCCTTTTGAGGGCGGGGAAATGGAGTGAAGAGATCTTCTTGTGGGTCTTTCAGGATTTCCTTTAGCGCTCCCTACCTTAGGGGCTTGCTGGGAAAATTGGAAAGGCCTCAGATCCTCTCCCACATCTGTATTTCATGGCACCCCCTACCTCCCCCACCCCAGCAGTCTGCAGAAATTAAAGGCTAAGAAGGCTGCCAGTCGGCTCATTGCTAGGGGGCACTTCAGAGAATTTACAGGTTATAAATGGTTGTTTGGAAATGTTGGGCAGCTTTTCTTTATAGAGCTAAATTTCCTTGCCTCCCAAGGTCATGGGTGGGATGCTAAACTAAGGTATTGTTAGGGTTTTACAAGCTTACTCTTGGGGAGAAATGATCTCTTTATTTCAATCACCTTGTTGGAGTTCTCATTTCTCCTCTGAAGAACTGAAGCTACTTAGGCCTAGTACATATCTGTAGACTGATGCATGTACTTCCTCTTCCCAGGACAAATTCTTACTGTAGGTAGAGGAATCAAAATTCTTGAGAGACATATTCTCTTCGTGGAATGGAGTATAGTGGTGGGGTGCTGGCAGCAGTTGGGGTCACGGAGACTTTGGTCTAGATATTGCTTCAATCACTTGATCCTGGAACCATTAACTTCTCTGAGACTCGGTGTCCTCTATAACTTAGGACAATGGCTGCTTCAAATGATCATTGTGAGGATTAAATATGGCTGGGTATAAGACGTACTTAGCACAGTGTTTGGCCTATAAGACAAGCTCAATCAAATGACATGACTATGTGACGTGTCATTGAAAAGACTAATATTCTCTAGGACCAGTACATGGCAATCGCTTTTAGTGATACACATGTTCACAAACTTTTCCTCCTCCCAGGGTTTGCTGGTGGTACCTTCTGGCCACCTCTCCTTGGTGTTTATATGCTTGGTAACAATACACACAGGGTATTACTTCCAGTATCAGACCTTTGGTTGAGACAGAAAGAGACAAAGTTACAGACCTGAAAAGGATCTTAAGGATCCATTTGGCTTCTAAACTCTGAAAGCCAACAAGGAGCCCTTCTCGATGTTAGGGAACCTAGATGTATTGTATATCATGTTAGTTTCATAACAGGTGGGGTTGGTTTCATTTTACCCTGATTTTATAGAGTAGGAAACTGAGGTAGAGACATTACCAGGCAAATCCTGAACTCAGCTCTATGAACAAACCAACCTCATTATTTCAGTTGCCACAGACCATCATACCATGTTATAGCAACTGGGGTAGCTGTCTATTTCCTTTTGAATTCAAGAGGCAGTTTCAGTGTTTGACCATTTTCATAAGCAGCAAATATGTCTTACAAGTTAGTTGTGGTTTTTACCCTGGAATAGCTCATTTGTTTTCATTGGTAATCCATAGAGATCTGAATGAGAAAATCTAGTGTTTCTGATCATAGCAAAGATTTTCAACGACATGAACTTTGGTCCACCTGTCTGTCTTACTATTTAAGCCAGTAAGATTATGCCTAATACTTCACTTTTATATTAGAGAACGCCGTGGCTGTTAAATGGAGGCCAATAATAACAAAGATACATTATCCAAGTATCCCACGGGGGGCGGGGAGGGGGGGGGCGCGGGGGTGGATCTTGACTCAGTCCGGCAGATGGGGTTCTAGAGTCTATGCAGGTCATACCTAGAGAGTCCTGTACAGGGAAAAGCAAGTTCATATTTATGCCTCCAGGACCTGTCAGTTATTGTCTCCAGGGGGACATAAATTTCCAAGCACTTTGAGCTGTCTGTGTGCACAGAAGAGGCCCCTTTCAGCCTGAGGGCAGCCCTCTGACGGGGAGATGCAGGTGCTGGCAATTGTGAGCTGGTATGCTTAAAAATGGAAAGAGCCCCCAAGGGGCTTTGCTCAGGAGTGTAGACAGACAGCACCTGACATCCTGGCTAATGATGGCAGAGTGGAAGAGCCTCTCCTTGGTATAGGCATTTCACATCCTGTTAGTACCTCACAGGGACCTCACTGAGTCATCTCTAAAGCCAGGAGAAAGATGCCGTTCTCCATTAGAGAAGCAGATAAGGCTCGAAAGGCCCACGAGTTTTGTGGCACATCACCATTAGCCACTCACTCCCTATCTGTGTGGTCTTGGGCAAGTTGGTTGGTATCTTCAAAACCTCACCTCCTTATGTGAATAAGGCACACCACCACCACCATGGAGGTTTGCTCTCAGGGTTGGTGAGATAACGTCTTTGAGGGGGTACCCAGTAGAGTGCCTGGTGCACAGCAAATCAAATAAACTGTTATCAGTTATAGCACCCCACTTTCCTCCTCCCCAAGCTGCCCCAAAGGAAAGTAGATAGGAAGCTTGCTTCAAACCATCTCTCGCCATCAAATTGGGGAACTCCATCATTAAGAGGCGGGTTTAGAGTGTTGGTACTGGAAACACATCCATACCCTACATGGAATCAGTAAGTGACCGATGTGCACACTTTTTAAAAACTGTGTCAAAAACGATCATTGATCTCCGGCTCAAGAACACTTCTGAAAGGGTACCAATACCTACCTCCCAGTGCTTCCGGACACTTCTATTCTCGGGTGCACCGGTTCTGGAACTCAGCTGCAGACAGTGAGGATCCCGTCATTAGTTAAAGTAGCCCCTTGCTGCCACATGCCGGAGCCTCTGGTAATAGAGGATGGTACTCATCAAAACAGGAGCTCTATCTCCCTTTGCTGGACAGAGCGTGGCTGTCAAGGCTGCTCACGAACTGTTTTCTAACTGGAAACTAACAGCCAGCCCTCCTAAGTGTTGGTAGCCTGGCCTGTTAGCATCCCATAGAGAAGACACAAAGGATAGTGGTGGTTCACAGTGCTTGCCATGGTTACATGCAAGAAGGGAGGGGCACTACAGAAATTGCAGCAGCTAGTACCCACTGGATGAAATGCCCAGGGTGTTCATGAACCCAGCTTCAGTGGAATCTTAAGAGCATCCTGGAACCCAACTTGTTCTTTCTGAAATATCTGAAACAGATGAGATGAACTTCTAAGTGTTATCTTTGTTTGGTCAAGTCCAGGATATTTGAAGTTAGAATGTACTGATTTCTATCTTTGTTTTTGTTTTAGAAATCAACGCACAATTCTGCAATATATTCAACACACACACACACACACACACACACACACACACACACACACACACACAGAGTCCTCCTTTCCTTATTTTACATTCATTTTGTATTTTCTGTTTTCATTCAGGTCTCCTTTGGCATTTATCATATAAGCAATGCATATATATATACATACATATATATACATATATATATACATACATACATACATAATGTGTATGTGTCTCCCCTACAAAGTGATCCTATCATTTCCTGTAAGCAGAGTAACCAGAGCTGCTCCATGCTCTCATCTCACAAGTTGCCAAGATTATGTCCACTTACACCTTACTGTGGGGCCCTCCATCTACACATGTTCCTCTCACTGAGGCTAATGAAAGCTATGCATGCATGTTATGGGGAGAAAGAGTCCTGTGAATGTTCTCTCCCAAACACAGATTGAAAGGCTGGATCGAAAACCAAACTCTCACTTTACTGTTTATTTTTATCACACCAGTTTTTATTAACCAGCTCGCAGATGATGACATGCAGGCATCTCAGCAGCGTGATTATGTTGATGGAGAACATGTGTAGCTAATCTCCCAGGCTCCGATCCACAGGCTGGGCTTGGGAAACTGGTGTGCCGGCAAGGTCTCTGAGTTTTCCACACCCATGGCGGATGTGGAATTACACAAATCAGTTTTAGATTATTTGGCCCACACTAAGATTTACTCTATAAATGATGAAGATCATAAGAGACTTTTGGTGAGAAGAGTCCAGCCAAAATGTCCTCAAAAAGCCTCTTGTACTAACACAATTAGTAGGGGACTGGTTTCCAAAAGGAAACTGTAAAACACATTCATTAACCTTCCCCTCTGGTTAGATTTTTTTTAAACATTTTTCCCCACCCATTCTTCATGCAGAATAGCTCAAGTAAATAAGCATGGTCTTTTGCAGGAAAAAAAAAGAAAAAGAAGAAAAGAAAGACATTTATTTTCAACATGATCAACATGATTTCAAGGTCATAGATTACTAGATCATTTAACCAGTTAAGGGAAGTTAATAACTCTCAGGTTCCTAAACACTCACATCCCATAATTCCACTACTATTCAAGTTGCTAAAGACACTCTGTGTGTTGCTTTTTGAGAAGACCCTTAAACAGCTCCATGTAATATGGAAAGAGATCCCATTATAGTCAGGTGGGACTGCTTATATTTCCCTCTCAATGTATGATTAAATATGATTAAAGATACCGTCTTATAATAAGGTAACCTTGGAGAGTCACCCTGGGGGAAATCACAGATGATGGATTCATTAGCTCGAACATGGGCAGTGCATGCAGTCGTGAAGATGAAGTCAAGGAGGAGGAAATGGGAACACTAGTCACTTGGGCAGCTGCCGTTTTCTGAGGCAAGCTCCTCATTTGTAATCCAGCCTGGGGGTGGAGTGACTTCCAGCAGCTTCAGTAGGAAAGCCAGGAAGCCTCAATGTCATTTGCCTGGAAACGGGACCTGGGGCCAGGAGCAGAAGCTATCCACACCTTAAGGACAGTTTTAAAAACAATATCAGTGCTCCAGGACCCAGAGGGGACAGGGACCATGGACTAGTGGGGGTACACATGAGTTGTACTGCAATAGTTTGTGGAGGGGTTAGTCTATGTAAGGCTGTGCCCAGGTGTTTTACAGCAGCCTATTTAATAACTCTCGGGGAGATTCAGATAGCGAGCATATCCCTTTGTTCTGGGTGGGAAAGCTAAGGCTTTGAGAAGACACAGAACACTGGTCCAAAGCCACAAAGTGAAGATCTGCCATGGCATAGCTGATTCAAGGACAGATCGGCTGGTTTTAGGATTTTCCTTGTACGAAGGAATTGTACTCAATTAATTGTTGAGTCAAAAGGGCAAAACGTATGGTACTGACTTGGACATGAGAAGGAAATATGTTTTATTAAGAAATAACTCCACAAAGGGCCATACGCAGTAACAGAAGAGCAGCAACAGCTGAGTGTCTTAGAATTATTTGTTCCTCACAACCCTGTGAAAGAGGCTGAGGTGAGGCACTCAGAGGCGGAGCCTGGTGCATTCTGCTGACCCAGCGCAGTGTCTGGCAGAGTCTCACTGGAGACTTTCTATTTCCATGGCTATGTGGAGCAGACATTTTGAGATCTATAGTTAGGAAGAGTCAGAGCCAGAATCCAAGAGATCTCAAGACTCCAACTAGAGAGAAGGCTTTGCGTATAATTTGAAAGGCAATTATCTTGGGATGTGGAACCAGTGGCCAGAGGACAAGGCAGAACTAAGCCCAGTTCAATGTTCTAGAGAGGAAAGTATCCTTCCTTGCCTTCTTGCCAAGGGATCAAGGCCAGATTAGGGAGGTCTTCCGATTCAGATGGCAGATGACCCCAAATACTAAATCCTTTGAGCAATCTTTTTTTGCTCAGGCTACCCTCACTTGTCTGCTGGCTTCCTCTTTTCCCCGAGTTTTAATGCTGCGTCTACCATGTTGTCTACAAGAATTATCTCTTTAGTGATGTCTTAGTTGTTCTTTTGCATGTATGGTGTCAAGGTGTCAGCTAATAGAAAGTGTATGATGTAAATTGCCTAGCAAATATCTCAAAATTTCCTCATGCAAAACTAGACTCCGGATTCTAACATTTTCCACCTCAAATCCTTCCCCATTTATATCCTCCCAGTGTCTGTAAATAGCACTGATGTCCGTTCAGTTGCTCATGTCCTAAGTTCAGGCAGCAGCCTCACCCCCTGTCCTGTACCTCGCTACTCTCATCTCAGTTTGTTAGTAAGCCTTGTGAGATGTCTTCCAAATACTTCACATCAGTGCTTCCCAAGCTTATTTCACACTGAAATCACTTGGGGGGAAATGATGCTGTGTTCTGCCCACAGTGATTATGATCTAGTTGGTCTGAAGTTCAAGATGTCTCATCCCAGGTACTTGTAGCTGCAGGCAAGTTTGAGGACCATTGACATGTATCCTGAGTCACAATTGTCACGCTTCTCCATCACCCCTGCTTGGATGATTGCGGTATCTCTAAAGTGATTGCTGAGGTTTTTTTTCTTTCCCTCTTTCCCTCCACTATTCATTTTTTTTTTTACGTAGTTAATAAAGTAATCTATTCCAAATGTAGGTCATAGCAAGTCACCCTCCTGTGTAGAACATGCCAGTGGCTTTTTGTTGCATCAAATAAAACCCAACTCCTTTATTGGGCCTTCATGATTCTGTAGACATAATTTCATTGTTCAACCTATTCATGGAATCTCTTCGCTCTCTTTCTTTTGTGCTGCTCTGCAGCCACACCAGCCTCCTGCGTGGGTTCTCTGACATGCTAAGCTGATTTCCATCTCAGAGCTTTTGCGTCTATTGTCCGTTTTGCAGGAAACCTCTTCCTGATGCTTGATGTCCTGATCCTTCAGGTATCAGCCTGAATGTCATTTCTTCAAGGCAGCCTTAGATAAAACAGTGTCCCCTCTCCTTCATCCACTCTCTGATTTTTCCAATTAGTTTTCTTTATCTTACCGAGTTTATGTATTTGCTTGTTTGGTATGTAATTTCTCCTGCCAGATCAAAATATTGACAGAATAATAATCCCTGTTTCTTTTGTTTATTCCTGTACTGTTAATATGTAGAACAGTTTCTGCCCTAAACTTGTTTCTTATTAAATCCATGTTAACTATCTGACCATCTGAATGATCAAATACATTATTCAGAAAGATAGATTTGTTCAGGAGCTCAGAACATTCAAGATTTGCAATTCACACAGTGGTAATAGGACATGTGTCCTGTATGAAGAAGAAGGGCAAGGCAAAAATGTAAAATTGAAATCTAGTTTGCATATTTTCTTTGTATTTAGGAAAATAGAGGATTATGAGTTGGATTTAGTATGGAGCAAAATAACAAAAAATTGTAGGGTGTATTAATCAGAGTACTCTAGCTCATGCTGGGCTAGTAAGCAGCACCAGAATCTATAGTGCCTTAATACAAGCAAGAGTTTGGATTCATATAATGATTCATGTAGGACTCTCCAGAAAGATGTCTTTCTTCATATAAGAGTTCAGCATCCCAGATTCCATGGCTCTTAAGACCGTACTATGTCAGTGTGGCCACAGAGAAGACAGACGATTGATGAGCACCTCTCACATATTTGTGTTCATAGTCACCGGCCAGAACAAGAGGTCCCAGTCAAAGTGGGACAAAGAGAAAAAGACTCAGCACACTTTTAGCTTAGGAACATGGTACAGTGCTCCAGTCCCCATTTCTGGCCAATATTTGAGATGTAGTTCTGAAACTGTATTTGTGGAACCAGATAGCCGTGATAGAAACAAGAATCTCCTGGAGAAATCAGGTTTGACAGTAGTCATCCTGGTCACTTCCTGATAGTCATCTTTCATAGTCTTGTGGCAAGAGCTGTTAAGGCCCCAAACTGTTCTTCTGAGACAGTCTTCAAGTCAGCCTTCCTGAGGGAAGATTATTATGATTAGAAGCCTCCAGACTTAAGGTCGATTTTGTATGCATAGGCTTAATGCTCAAAGCTTTCCAAATAAGGTACATTTGTGTTCCAAAAACAAACAAACAACAAAAACCTAAATTGAGTCTTGTCAGTCTTCTCAAAAAAAAAAAAAAAAAAAAAAGAAAGAAAGAAAGAAAGAAAAAGAAAAAAAAGAAAGAATTTCAGATTTAGTGGCCTGTGTTCTGTGTTCTGTTTGTAATCAGGGTCTCCCTTGATCCATCTGTTGGTGACACCAGGGTTGGCTTAGCGGCACAGCACATCTCATTTGTGTGCCACACAGAGGTTGTTGTGTTTCTGTTTGAAGACTGTACTTATTGTCATCTTGTCTCAGATACAATTCAGCTCAGTCACTTTTATCTTTCAGCTCACTCAAGCAATTTCGTGGGTTGCGTTCCTCCTCAGTTCGTAGTTAAATATTGAAATAAACAAAAGACCTCTTGGCTGCAAATGCTAACCTCGAAGCCTTGGGTTGTACTTTAATCCAAATACATGGCTTGGAGTAAGAAATCTTGAAAAGAAGTTTATGTTTTCTGACTCTCCTTGGGGCTGTATGTGAAGCTTCTCTGTGTTGCTAAACTCACACGATGAAAATATCAGAAAAAAACTTGACTGAACTTTAGACATTCTTTAAAGATAAACCAAATGGATTCTTGTCAAGCTTCTCAAAAAAAAAAAAAAAGAAAGAAAAGAAAAAGAAAAGAAAGAAAAACCTAGATCTTAGTGGTTATAAAGAGATGAAAATAATGGCAGTGAGGGCTTCAGGATTATCAACTGCTGTGTGAGTCCCATGAGCATTTGTGGTCACAGGAATGCCACTGAGTGAGTTATTTCAGTCGCTTGCTCAATGCTGTCTGGAAAGGGAACAGCTAGCTTCCAGTGTCCAACCTTCACCCCAGGGATATGTCTCTCATCCAGCAAGATATGCTGTCCTGGAACACCCAACGTTTATTTTGAACCTTTCAATGGTTAGGTTGAGCTGTGATGTTTAGACTATTCTGGGATGCCTCTGTATCTTTCCTAGATCTTCGACAGACACATCAAACCCTGCAGGGTGCTTCTTCGGGCATAGAGCCTGTGAAGTTCCTAGCTCCTATCACAGTGAGCTGTGTGCTGTTGCTCCCAAGATCTCTTTCCTAACACATCGTGTAATTCGTGCTTATGGAACCAATGGATGAATACAGACTTTGATGATATCAACCCTCTCAATATGACATGTCTATTTATTTGGGGATTATTAACAGAACTATTACTGTCACATTCAGACTGGTTGGTGGACTGAAATTGCCTTTCTTGTTCTCAGTAGCTTGGTGTTCAATAGCCTCTTAAGCAGCTCGTGTACTTTTACATGCAATTGTTTGTGTTTGTGTGGTGGCTCTGTAAATCATAGTGTGTATGTATTCCTATGTCTCTTTTATAGCACTCTTCTGAAGAGGCTATCTCTATTTCTTTATAAAACAGATAAAAAATTCATATTGATGCTGAATGGTTTCAAACACAGCAGGCACAGGCAACCCAGTGTATGATTTTTTTTTTGCTGAAATAAAACAAGTATATCTGCAAAAATGAATAAGTGTGTACATTCCAACATCTACTTTCTGTGCATATATTCACTTCTTAATAGCTAATTCATTTCTAGAAAATCATAAGGCCATTGTACAAGTTCATTTGTAGTATGATGCATGATTCAATTTAAAATGAATAGTTGAGAAAATAAGAACAAGAAGAAAGTAAAGCCTGTTTGGAGTGGGGTGGGGGATAATACCATTATAGAGGTTGAGACACAAAAAACTGAAGTCCTAGGGGTCTACTTATGTACTTCAAACTTTCTAATAGGCAGTGTATAAAGCTGAATTTGGCATTCCTACTCTTTAGAAAATAAAACTGATGTCCAGGAGTGTCCCAGCCCTTTCTGTAATGGAAACCTAGAGGAAATTTATCATATAGGTCCTTATAGCCTAGTCACTTTGTAATGCAGTGGATAAAACATGAACAACATTTCTACAGAAATCACAGTGAGCTTCAGAGGATAGCTTCTGACAACATCTCTCTGTGTACACCGATGACATTGAACTCAATGTAAAAGCAATTCCACAGAGGACCAATGTGAAGAGGTCATAGGGCTATTACTCTGCCATGTATCTTAATCTCAATTTTTAGAGAGTCAGAGGCATGGATGGACATTAGGATACTTCCATAAACTGTCTCTTTCAATTAAGCCTTGGATAACTATTGCCTGACACCAAGTTCAAGACCATGCTGTCATTGATATAAGGGATTTCTTCAGGAGCCATTGCCTTCAAGATCTCAGGAAATGTAAAAGATACAGAAGACTCAGACTCAGAGATTGTAGGAAACTTGCTGGTTGTTGGATACTCTCAGGTATCAAATACATAAATATGACTCAATACAATTCTAGCTACTTAAATAAAAGAAAATTCAACACACAAAAGAAAATTTAATAGAGTACCCACTGAAAAACTTTAAAACTTTTTATTGCTTGAGGATATGCATGGGTACTGAAAAATCATAATTACAGTAGAGTAGATTAGTTTTAAAAATACAGATTTAAAAAATCCCTACAAATTTCTTGCAAGTAAAGATGTACTATAAACAAATGCTGAGGTCAGAATGACTTAACTGAAAGATGAGTTCAGAGTCAGTAGATTCACAATAGAAACCCAAAGGTTCACAATCAATTAAATGATCTAATCTCAGAAGCAATGACCCAGAAGGACACCGTGATCTATTATTTTGGGGGATGTGTAGCACTTGGAGTAGGCTTTCACAACAGCCGTGTGCTTACTAACAGAAAGGAGTTCTGGAACGTGCGCTGGGGTGTTTGAACAGCCACAGAAGGCGCTCAGCTGCTACCACATTCTGGTTTTGTAACCAGCATGCCAGGAAGCAAACAGGTCAGGCCAACAGGCTTCATGACGGTAGAGAGAGCCCCAGTGTCATTTATACTGGCTTCCCCGAATCTACAAAGTGCTTCCATTGTACTGAGGGTTTAAATTTTTTATCAGATGGAGCCACCCCAAGCTGATGTGGTGGCATGTTCTGGAGGCATTTGTTTGTTTTTCATTCTTCCTCTGCTAAATAGTGGGGAAAGTGAATTTTTGTAATTAATAGGCACTTAACCCCTCTTTCGTCATATTGTCAGCTTCCGTCGGTTCCTCTCTTGCTGTTAACATGTCTGATGCATATGTCAAGTGGAAGCCTGACATGCTAGTGGCAAACAGAATATTATGTGAAGGCGCAATGTGTTAAAACAATTGAGCAAGCGAGCACTGAAGTTTGCTGCTCAGGCCATATGTTGCAGTGTTTAATTTCCCGTAGTGGAGAAACATGATTGTCAGAGAAAAAGATGATGAATACATTTACTTTGGGCGACTTATTACAATGAAGAATGACTTTCCAGAGGAGGAGAACATGAGAATTAGGCTTGCATGCAGAGCATATGGGAGGCATTCAGACACAGGCAAGGATGGCAGGACTGTATGCTTCCAAATGAAAGACATTTAATCAATGCATGTGGCTCGTGTTGACATATGGAAGTGAGAAATGGGTTTTGATTTGGAAGACAGGAAGAAGGTTAAGGCTCGGACAGGTGGTTACAGAATGATTGATACCTAGAGTAACGAACAGAGAAAGAAAATGTAACTCACTTGGGCAACAGACTCCAGAGAACAATGTAATTTAGAAAAATACAGAACATAAAATGGTCCAGAGGAGGTCACCTGTACAAGAAGAGATGACAGGCGGAATGAGCTGATGATCCAGCGGTATGATCTAATGATAGTGAGAACGGGGTGGGGGCGGGGTAGGCTGTGAGCAGAAACCACGTGGGCACCCTGGGGCAAGTCAGAAAAAGCTTTTGGGGGGGGTAGACAGGACCCACCCCCAAGAGAGAAATGGTTGCTGATGATTTTCCCAGGCTGGTGTTGATACGACTTCAACTTGTTCCCTAGGAGCAGACTTGGAGCATCCCAATTCCATTTGGAACTGGAGAGATGCTGTCATTGGGGACATCACAGTTCTACAAGGGACAAGGAACACAAGCTAAATGCTTGTGTATTTTCTTCCCAACAACCATGATCTCTAGGCAGGACTGCATAATCACTTTCTTTTTTCTTGGTTCCCTAATCACACAGGATAGAGAGCTATAAATTACTTTTGTCTGATGTCATTTAATCCCACTCTTCAAAGGGTGAAAGGTCACTGAAGCCACTGGTGATTGAGTATTTATTTCTTGCCTTTTCTACTTGTTTTCAATTATCTGCTCAGGGAGATGTCATGAGAGGTGAGATGGATAATTATAAAGAAGATGTGTCAGCCGGATCCTACTCAAAATACCAAGAAGGCATGCACTCAAGAAACCTTATGTTCCTGAGGACAGGATGCTAAATGGGGGCCCTGGAATGGTTCATTTGTAGTGTTAGATTAGGTTAATGGGTTTAACAGTCAAAGACAGAATATTGTTCTTTTGTAAACTAAAAGCACCTGCTGGACACTTGAAGTGTTGGCTTAGCTAAAAGATCTAAGTTTAAAAAAAGAAGTTGAACTTTCCATGGTTCAAACAAGTTAAGTCTCCTTCCAAATGGTACAAGGATGGTACATTAAGGTAAAAACTGAACATAGACTCTTTTAATGCTATTATTAAATGGTGTGGTGTGTGTGTGTGTGTGTGTGTGTGTGTGTGTGTGTGTGTGTGTGTGTGTGTGTGTGTGTGAAGGGGATGAGGAGAGAGGACAGTGAGGGACTACTGAGCATTTTGAATTTCAGGTGTAGTAGGTCAGGCACAGCAATGCATTCCTTTAATCCCAGCTCTTAGGAGGCAGAGGCTGGCTGATTTGAATTCGAGGCCAGCCTGGTCTACAGAATGAGTTCTAGGACAGGCAGGGCTACATAGTGGGACCCTATAAATAAATAAATAAATAAATAAATAAATAAATAAATAAATAAATAAATAAATAATAAATAAAAAATAAATCCAGGTGTTTTCCTACAAGTCAGAGAGGCTTACCTGATTTTACATTTTGAATGTTCATATTCTTTAGTCCTTCCATTTTTCTGAAGCGTAAGATTTCACTAAGGGAGTTGGAAGTTACAGGTGGTATTGATTCAATTCTGAGAGTGGGTTTAAATTGATCTAACATAAATTACCCTTGAAACCAAAGAGGAAGAGGGATGGAGGGAGGGGAAGGTCGAAAGGGGGATAATTAAATTTAACTCCCACATTTCTTGTAGAGGGGTCCTTACCAACGTGACAGATAAGGCCTCAGTTTCCTCCACCAGACAATGAGGAAGACAGCTTCTATTCTCATCAAATACTGTAAAAACCCAATCACTGCGTGATGTCTACTCGACAATCTTCACACAAAAAGGTGTAATGGATGTGAAATGAGATGTTAACATCCAATATCACGCAGCTCTCACTCTCTCTTCTTTTTCAAGTGCCTGTACTTCTGCCTTCAACAAGTAAGCCTTTTGACCTGCCACCCTGAGCCTCTCGACTAATCTAATATCTAAAAATATCACACTTACAGAGAGTGACGATGGACCTGGATCTGCTATCACCCTCCTTTACCATGATTTAAATCTTATTTTTATCCGGACATGGGCTGTACTCTCTGGATTTTGATGAATGGTACAGAAAAAAAAAAGCAAGCCCAAATCATAGTCAATAAAATAATCAGAACCAGTATGATTGAAGGCAGGTATAGGCACTTCATGAATGGCACGGGTAGATCATTATCATTGTTCAAGGTGCACAGACTTTATGCACGTCTGCTCTAATGAAAACTAAAGTCAGTTCAGTCTGTACAGAGAACAAAGCAGGGATTGTGGAGAGCTGGCAAATCTCCCGAGAGAAATAACTGACCAGCACGTTGGATCTGTTTTGTTTTTTTTTTTTCCTTTGCTTTTTCCAGAAAACCTGGAGACAGGAATCTTTATATGAACTTCTCTAAACTTAAATACTAGTGTCTTCTGAAAATTGATATTGTATGTCAAACAAAACGTGCATGCATATTGTACGTCATTCCTAAGAGCATCTCCCTCTCCTAAATCATCACTGAAATTCTTCCATGGGTACAACTATCCTTCATTTGTTTCAGTAGTAAAAATTCTTGGGGATCAACTATGTGCACACACCGTCAGGGGTACAGAATATGAATGGCACAGGCCCCATCCTTGAGCTGGTCACAAATTAGGAGGCACAATCAGAGAAAGTCACTGATGTCACAACATAAGGCAGAAGAATAAGTGCCCAAAACAGCTACATGAACCAAGTGCCAAGGGCACAGGGAAGGGGAACGGACATACATGGTTGTGGGTTTCAAGGAAGATGGATTCCAAATTAGCCACAAATGCAGGGCTTTTGACTGAGAAGGATGCTGGAGCGGTGACATTTCTGGCAATAGCCTGAGCAAGGGCACAGCTGTGGGAGAAGCTGGGGCATGTTTGGGGACACACCCTCAGGTAAGTCCGGCTGGGGTGTTAGGTGAATGTGGCAGCTGCAGAGGCTGAGCAGAGCAGGTTTCCCAGGCTGTGGGAAACCTTCAGTGTCACAGTAGGGGTTGTGCACCTGGTAGTTTAAGAAATGAGGGCGAATGGAGGAGGAGGAAGAAGTCAGCAGAGCTTAACAGCTCCTTTCTATTGGAGCCTTCCTACCTACTGACAATGAAGACTTCATTTCTGAATGTGACTGTAGGGGGGGTCATGAGCTAACCTGGGTGGGCAAGGGAGGTGTGTGCAGTAGGATTTCATTTACACCCTTGAGTGAGGCCTAGAATTGTGATTGTCTTCCTAAGCCTTGCATCCATGATGTCCAGGACAGGATGCATGCTCAGTCCATGAGATGGTCCTTTCTCCCATGTTCTTGATGCACACTCATGGATGGGAAGGAACTTAGCTTTGAACCCTCCAAGTGCCAGCTTAACCAAAGTTCTTACCAGATTTCTCCATGCCTTCTGATTCTTTCCGGATAGAGTGTGGGAGGAATGCATTCTGCTCAGACTGAGTTCAGAAGCCAACTAGACAGGGTCCAGTCTCTGTGAACTCCACATGTGGTGGTCTATTGTGCACCCTAATACACTTGCCTGAAGATCAGAGGACAGAACCAGCCACTAGATTCAACACAGAAGCCAGGCAGGAGTGGCACACACCTTTAATCCTAGCACTCGGGAGGCAGAGATCTGCCTGGATCTCTGTGAGTTCAAAGCCACCCTGGACTATATGAGATCGACTCAGTCTAGTAGAGAAACAGAGCCAGGCAGTGGTGGCAGATACCTTTAATCCCAGCACTTGAGATCTCATGCCTTTGCTTGGAAAACACATGCTTTTAATCCCCACACTAGAGAGGTTGAGAGAGGAAGTGATATGGTGGGTGGAGAAAGGTAAATAAGACATAAGGAGACAGGAACTAAAGGCTAGAGGCTCTTTCTAGCTGAGGAGTTGGTGAGGTAAGAGGTGGTGGCTGTGGCTTGCTCTGCTTTTCTGCTCTTTCAGCTTTCACCCCAATATCTGATTCTGTTTTTTTTTTTTTTTAAATTAAAAAGACCATTTTAGCAATTTGTGTTACATCCACCTCCCCAGTTAAGGATCCTTCATCCGGGGTACCCAAGGCTCAGAGATTCTAAAGACTGTAAACTTCTCATTCTTGGAACCAGCCATTTCTATTTGAACTTCTATTTGAAGTTATATACTCTTACATAATATATTCTCTTTCTGCTAGCTTTTGAAACATTTAAGTTCATTTTAATAATATAGAAATATAATTCTGTAGTTCCACTGGCTGCATTTGCTCCGTAGCCACATGTGGTTAGCAGGTGCCATATGGACAACATAAGTACTGATGTACTGAGACATTTCAATCATTGTGGAAGGTTCTATAAGCCAAGTCTGAAAGCATTGTTGCTGTTGTTGTTGTTTTAACGGGGTAAGCCTTGAAAGATGCTGCCTTTGCTGGGTGGTGGTGGTGGGCATACACCTTTAATCTCAGCACTCAGAAGGCAGACACAGGTGGATCTCTGAGTGCAAGGCCAGTCTAGTCCATAGAGATCCAGGATAGCTAGGACTACACAGAGAAACCTTGTCTTAAAAAACCTAACAAAAAAACAAACAAACAAACCCCACCAAAAAAAGAAAGAAAGAAAGAAAGAAAGAAAGAAAGAAAGAAAGAAAAGAAAAGAAAAGAAAAGAAAAGAAAAGAAAAGAAAAGAAAAGAAGAGAAATGAAATATGCTGCCTCGGTCACCCATGCACATTGAGCAGATGTGGCACCACTGTAGAGTCCAACCTACCAGGAAGGAGAGGAAAGGAGGAGGGGATGCGATTCAAGGTGCTGGGATGACCAAGGAATATATATTTGATTTGGAAAATTCACCATCATAGAATATAGCTAATTAAAACTAGGGAAAAAAGAGAGGAAAAGAAAGTGATGTGCTATTCTCTAGAGCATTAATTAAAAGGAATAAGAATAAATCACAAGAATTATTGCAACTCTAGATAAACATAAGCAAGGGGCATATTTGGAAAAGAATTTCAAATTATATTAGAGTATTCTCAATAAGATATATTACAGAATTCTACAAAGAGGTGCCATTGAGAAAGACAAAAAAATACATCCAGTCTGTGTACATCTTGCTTGCTCACAAAAATCAAGGGTATTGAATTCTTGAACTCTTTGTCAATGGAGATTTAACATGCTCACACTTAAAATGCTGATGTAACAAGCCAGGCAGTGGTGGCGCACGCCTTTAATCCCAGTACTGGGAAAGCAGAGGCAGTCAGATTTCTTTGAGTTTGAGGCCAGTGTGGTCTGCAAAGTGAATTCCAGGACAGCCAGGGTTACACAGAGAAATCCTGTCTTGAAAGACAAAAAATCAAAAAAAAACCCAACAAACCAAACAAACAAAAAAGCTGATGTAGTGAAATTAGAATAGTTAATGTGGGTCCTAAAGCCTTTGCATACTGATGGGGCCCACACTTCAAATGATAAGCCCTTGGACTAGAATGCAGATCATGGGAAGCAGGACTCTAGCTGGCCCTTCTCTCCAGGCACCTCCAGAACTTAGTACAGCACATACCATACAAAAAATTTTAAGTGAATGTTTATTGAAGGAAGGAAGGAAAGAAAAACAACGAATGTGTCAAGACTCATTAAGTGACATGTTGATCCAGACTCTTAACCTTCATTGTAAGAGAGACTTGGTGACCTCCTTAGAGTTAAGCGGAGAATTCACTATTTTTATAAGGTACATATTTAAATACTTCTCTCTCTCTCTCTCTCTCTCTCTCTCTCTCTCTCTATATATATATATATATATATATATATATATATATATATATATATATATATATATATATATATATGTTTAACGTCAGTATAAGCAGTGAAAACTCTTGTTAATTGGGACCCACACATCCTGAGTCCCCTTACTCTGTTCTTTTGTGTATGTGATGTGTGCATTGTAGGAGCGTGGTACATGCATGTGAACATGTAGGTAGAGGTGAAAGCCAGAGCAGGATGCCAGAGTGTGTGTTTATCACTCCCCAACTTAATTGCCTTGAGACAGGTCTCTTACCCTCACTGAGCTGGAAGCTCACCTTTTCAGTCAGATTGCTTGGCTGTCCAGCTCTCAGTAAACCCTGATTTACTTCCTCAGTGCTGGGGTTACAGACATATGGCTATGCCTGACTTTTTATTTGGGTCCTGGGAGTTTGAACTTAGGTCCTTCTGCTTGTAAAGCAAGCACTCTCACCCCCCTGAACAATCTCCATCCATCCTCATCTCTCACGACATTTTTTCCAGTGTCTATGAGAAGAATATAAATCTGTATTCTCCCATGTAATGAGTTTTGGTCATTTTCATGTCTCCCATTACCTTTTCTCACCCTGCCCTTCTTTCTCCTGTTTCAATCCTTCTTCCCAACTAGTCTCCCTCCTAATTCCATGTGTCCCCGCCCCCCCCCCCCCCCCGTCTTTCCGTGACTTGTTGAATTTAATTAGGATTGCGTTGCTGTCATGGGCATGGATAACTTGCCAGTGGCAACAACCCTGAAGAAAAGGACTCCGCTCCCAGCAACCATTAACTCCCAATAGTGCCTCCAAGAGGGGTGGGGCCTCATGAAGCCCCCCCCCCCCAATCCATGATGAACTCCATGGTTAAAGAGCCTCCAGCTGCTCTGCTGAGTTCATGGATGCAATAGCCATGGGATGTCAATGAGTAGAGCTAGTTCCCCCTTATTATGGACCAGGCAGCTTCCTTTGATGCTGTTCTGCGTTTTGCTTCGTGTGGACGTGTGTTCATTTATCAAGATACTCTTGATACTCTTCCATAGTACTATAGTCTGGTCCACTGTTTTTATTTTTCAACTCTTGGTATTGTGTTGTTTGAATGTATCATAATTTGTTTAATCTGTGTCTTTTTAGCAACTCACTGAATTTAACAGTTTGGGCTATTTGTGAGATTTTTTTGTCTGTGTTCTTACAACAATGCTGTGATGAATACCTTCAGTGTATGTCCTTTCATTTATTTGCTAGCACATTTGTAACATAAATTTTCCAAAGTAAAACTGCCGGGGCGAAAGATATATGCATTTGTAATTTTGATAGATTTTGTTAAATTGCTCTCCATATGGGGTTATGCTAACATCTACTCCCACAAGCAATGTATAAGAGGGCTCCTTCCCTACAGCCTTTGCAGTGGAGTGTATTATCACAGCTTTGGATTTTTGCCAACCTGATAGGAGAAAAATGGTATCTCAATATAGTTCTAATTTGCATTTCTTTTATTATGAGTGAAGCAGAACATCTCTCCAAATGCTTAAGAGCCTTTTGTGTTTCATTTTGTGTGAATTGGGTGTTTAAATCTTTTGTCCATTTTTGTCCACTTAAAAAAAATTTCCTGTTAGCTTGTTGAGTTCTTATTTCGCTCTATGTGTGGGTGCTATTTTTTTTTTAACCAGGGAGATAAACCACATTTTACATATAAGTTGCAATTTTTAAAATTTTGCATTTTTCTACTTTTTACTTTGCTTGTAGGGCTCTGTGCATGTGTGTGCACACCTGCATATGTGCATGCATGCACTGTGCATGTGTTTGTGTGTGTGTGTGTGTGTGTGTGTGTGTGTGCCTGTGTGTGTTATGTGTGTATGTGTTTGTCACATAAAAGCTTTTGCTATTACATACTCATGTTTCTTAACATTTCCTTGGATGGATCCAAAATGTTGAACAAGGATTTAAAAAATCTTTCCAAGAATTAAAACTATATCAGGTTCGTTTCATACTTTAATGATTATATTTCTCTTATCTAAATTTTTGATCCATCTAGAATTGATCATTGGATGGGATGGGAAGTATAGAGCCAATTTATTTATTTTTCCCAGATGTCTACCCTTTTGTCCCAACACCATTTGTCAAACAGTTCCGCTTTCTTTCTCCAACTTGAAGGGATCATTTTAGCACATGTGCTTAGGGGTGTATGTTATTGACTAGAGTCTGATGAGCATTTTATTTTGGTTGTTATAACACCTATTGGGGATGATTATGGGCCAGGGAAGATCTTCTGAGTCTTCTAGCTTGGCCAAGATCTCAAGCAAACAATCCCTCTGTGGCTCCAAAAGGCAAGAACAAGAGAGGCCGTGTTCCTTCCATGGAAAAGCAGGAGGGTTTAAGGTCTCTGTAGTCTGCTTCTTGGACTCCGGATGGTGATAGGAGCAGGGACTCCCTCTTCTTAAAGGCACAGATGGCAGGTGAGTACTGCTGTGGCCCAAACATGAACCCCCACCCCCAAATTCATGCCTTGGAAACTTAATCCTCACTGCAACACTATTGAGACCTGGGACCTTTAAGAGGCCATTGCCTTCATGAATGGATGAATGCCACCAACACAGGAGAGGGCATAAATCTAGCCTGCCTACCTTCACCTGCCACCTTCTGCCTGTGGGATAATTGAGCAAGAGGGTCCTTGCCAGATGCAGTCCCTTCTATCTTAGACTTCCTACCCCCCAGAACCACAGCCAATAGAATTCTGCTCCTTCGTCATTGCCCAGTCTGGGGCATTGGTCTATAATAGCACAACAGGAACTAAGACAAGCAGAAAACGGAGCCTTTCTTTGATGTATAACCCTCCGGTAAAGTGGCTTCCCAGGTTCTCATCTTTATCCACAAAAGGAGGGGACTGAAGTAGGTACCCTCTAAGGACATGTGAAGCACTGATTTCCCATGAATGGTAAGCAGGAGCGGTCTGATCAGAGAATTGTCAACTCTTGTCACAGGACTGGATTGCATTCCCTACTCGGTCAGCCTCCACTACATAAATCGTGTCCTCTGGTGAGGTCAGTGCTAGGGCTTTGGGTGTAAATCTGAGTCCTGACTGACCACTTGTGAAATTATTAGGGGACGGGGCACAGTACAAAAAGATTTATGATGTAGCAAGAGATGTTCAAGAGAGAAAGCATGCATGTTCTTTCTCATTGTGATTTCGAAGACTGTAGTAATCCATCTATCTGCAAACTATTGAACCTGTCCTGTTGCCCTCCCAGGACCTAAATACTCTGCCATTTCCAAATGTAGTATGAAAGTCAACTCCTGCTCATTGCCAGGGCAAATTTCAAGACCACAGGAACAAAGATGGCAGAAGGACCAAATGTTGGGAGTGGTTATTTCCATCAACCTGGATAAAGAACCCCCTGGGGTAGCATATCAAAGGCTCTGCTTGTGACATTCAAAAAAAAAAAAAAAAAAAAAAAAAAAAAACTCTAGCCAACTAGCAGCAGGAGGTGTTGGATCGGCTGGCAAACATTCGTTTTTTTATGTCGATTCTTAAAGCATCACAGATTTAAAGCATATATCAGAATACCATATCGAAAAACGGCTGGAAGGCAAACATATTTGAGTTTAAACAATATGCATTAAAAATACCAATAACCATCTTCCCGTATTAATCATATCACATGATTTTGTTTTTCTACAGTATGCAGATGTCTCTCTCTCTCTAAGCAAAGTAACACATTTCTATTTCAAGGCTATTCACAGCACAGCAGCTGTACACTACCAGAGAATTTTTAGAAATCGTAATGAAATTAAACGGCAGATAGGAAAAGGAAGCGGGGGGGAACGATGTCTTCTTCTGAGCTGTGCTGGTTGGCGGCATTGCCACATTAAACATATTTGAAGTACATGATATATTTCTGTGGAGTCACACTAGATCTGTATATTGTCGCTAATTGGAACAAAGCCTTCAGGTTTAAAAAAAAAAAAAAAAAAAAAGGAGTCACCCGTTAAGAAAACAAGATGCTTTCTCCAAAGGCTCAAGACAACCTTTAATTCAAGTATTATTACTCTATTAAAAGTGTAAATGAGGCTGTGCAGGTGAACAGCAACTGATGCTTAAGAGTGCCCTCTGAGGGGGTTAGTGGCTTCTCCGGTCAAACATTTGCTGAGGAACTCCGTTACCGAATGTTCAGCACTCAGCTCTGCAAATTAGCTCTTTACATTTCACCCTTTATTGCCAATAAGGGAATTTCACTTTTCAAAAGGGGATTTTAAAAACTGACATACTCATATACAGATACATCTACAGATATGTGTATAAACACACACACACACACACACACACACACACACACACACACAAACACACACACGGAATACCAGGATACCTCAGAGATATTGTAAGTTTGGCTTCAGATAACAGAGATAAAATGAATATGGCAATAAAGTGCATTATGCGAATTTTGGGACTTCCAGGTGCATATAAAATGTTTACACTACACCATTGTCTGTTAAGTGTGCAGTAACATTATGTCTAAGAAGAGGTAAACAACTCAATCAAAACTACTATTGATCACTGAAGCCTTTAGCCGGTTCTAATCCTCTTCCAGTGGAGAGTCTTCCACAGATGTCAATGACTGTTGACTAGTCAGGTGGCAGCTATTGCAAGTCAGGGTGGCCATGGAAATTTCCTAAAACAAGGCAACAATGAAGTTTACTGCAGTGATTGACTTCTCCTTTCACAAAAGATCTCTCTGTAGCATGCATATTGATTGACAGCATTTTACCCTCAGCAGAACGTCTTTCAAACCTGGAGTCAATCCTCTCAAGCCCTGCTGCTGAGTGCACACAATGGTCCGAATCTTCCGTTGTCATGTCAACAGTGTTTACAGCATCATTGCCAGGAGTCCAGTATCTCTCAAACAAAACAAATAAACAAAACCACTTCCTTTGCTCACCCTTAAGAAACAATAAAATTTATCATGAGATTGCGGAGCTGCATCCCATCTTCAAGCCTCACATCTAATTCAACTTCTGCTCCAGCTGAGGCTTCCCTCCTGCAGTGCTCCCAAGTGCAGTTAAAGTCATCTGTTGGGGTGGGACCCAACTTCTCCCAAATTCCTATTAGAGCTGATGTTTTGCCCTCTTCTTACTCATACCTAGAATAATGCATTCTTTTTGGAAGTAAATTTCAATTTATTCTAACCAGATCCAACAGATAGATCACTATGGATGTTGCAGATTTCTGAAATGAACTTTTCTGAGTAGTAAGTCTCCAAAGTTGACTTCATCCTGGCTTCTGATTTTTATATTTGTGCATTTATGTGGGAGTGAGTGAGTGTAGAAACGTGAGAAGGGAAAAGAGAAGCTTTAAGGGAGAGAGGTGAGGAAGGCAATAAAGAGCATGTGATATGAAAATGGAAGAGGGGTGGGATCTGAAAGTGGAAAGTTGTTAGCAGGGATGGGAACAGGGAGAAGTAGGTCAACCAAGACTAAACATACTTTAAAATGCTATGAAAAACCTTAGACATTGTAAGCTAATAAAAAATTAAATATAATAAAAGAAATTCAGTAAACCACATTGCAAGCAGAGGTACTATTATCCAGGCTTATTCTGTTTACATAGACAGAAATTTTACTGTGATTCTTAAAGGCCCTGGAACTTAAGGCCATCAGTTGTGTTAGCCCCTAACAAGAGAGTTAGCCTGGCCTTTTAAGTCAGACCTGGACCTCTCTCAAGCTGTGAAAGCCCTACATGGCTTCTTCTTCCAACAGAAGGCTCTTTCAAATCCCTTAACAATCTGTGTGTGGCCATGATGGCAAAATTAATTAAAGCAAGTGTTTTTATTGGTGTACATGGGCCACCTCCCCCTAAGGTAGGGTTCAAGAGGTCAGCACTGAACACGAGGAAGACAAAGTTTTTATAGCTTAGGAGTAGGAAAAATCTACAAATGGGGTATTTGGCAGCCAAAACAGGTAGGATTTCAGGAGCAGAACACAAGTACAGCAAGTTTGTCCTAACAACCTCCTAAAACAAAGACATGATTGGACACAACAAGATAGTCATAACAACAGGTAGTCATAGGGGGTCATAATAACCTTTTGAAACAAAGACGTGGTTGCCATTTCCTGGAACAGGCAGTGCAGAACCATTTGTAGTTAAGGTTACAGGTAGAGCATAGCCTAATCCTCGAGAAGCAGATTTAATCATAAACAGGAATGAATCTAGGTTGTCTTTACTATAAAATGGCTTTTAAGCCTCAAGTGGAGGCCAGCTGGTTCATCAGCCACCTTCCTCAATCATCTTAGCAGGACTTCTGGGGAACTTCCTGCAGTTCTGCACCAGCACTGGCTGCTTCACCTTGACTTTCATGTGGTGGAGACAGTGTATCTCCTGAAATTTTATGAATCGACCTCTTCCAGCCATTTTTATGTGGCTTCTTCTCTGTCCTATTTTAGAACTGAGGAAAGTTAGGGCTTAAGAGAATGTTGTAGTTGCTTTGATCTAGTTGAGCCACTAAACCTTTCCTGTATGAACCATGAATCTGTTTAATTTTCTTACCATTTGTGTGCTCAATGGATTGGCATTTTTAATTTTCTTCTGCAACTTACCCTTATTCACAATTTAGGCAACTGTTTGGAACAAGAGGCTTAGTTCAGGCTATTATGGCTTTTGACATGCCTCCTTATGAAGCTGAATCATTTCTAGGTTTTTGATTTAAAGAGTTGTTTGACTTCCTTCATTTGAACACTTAGAGGCCATTAGAGTGTAATTAAGTGGCCTACTTCCAATATTGCTGTGTCTCAGGGAGGCCTGAAGAGTTGGAAAGAAACATAGCAGGGGGGCATTCAGGACATAGACGATGTTTTTCAAACACACCCTCTCTTCTTTATAGATGTTGTTTGTGATGCTATCAGACAATGCATTGGTAAAATATAAGAATAGCGGTCACATAAAGATACAGTAATAATGAAAAGATTCGAAGAAGTACCCTAAGTACCAAAATGAAACACAAGGACACAGAGGGGCACATGCTGTTGTGAAAGTGGGTTCTGATAACATATAGGGCACATGGTTGTCACAAGCCTTCAGTTTGTAAAACAGCTGCGGTATCTGTGAGCTGCAATAAAGTGAAGCAGAATGGAATGAGATATGCCTGGAAAGATGCCTGTCCCATAATGCTGTCATTATTCCAGCTTTATTGATGTGTAATTGTCAAATTACATACATTTTAAGGTATACAACGTAAAGATCTGATATGCATTTATATGGTAAAATGATTGCCACAATTAAGTTAGTTAGCACCTCAATTAACTCATGTAATTACTACCTTTTGGTGTTTAGGGAGAATATTTCATGTCTCTTCTCTTAAATCTCAAGTATAAAATATATTATTAACTATAAGTGCTAAGAAGCATGATGTAGCTTGGTGTTACATCATGTGCCTCACATGTACGAGGCCCTGGGTTCCATCCCTAGTACCAAAGAGAAAAGCAAAACAATATTGAAATTAAAATATATTATCAAATGTAGTCACCATGCTGGGGGTTAAGAACTTAATCTTTTTTTAATAACTGAAACTTAGCACCTTTGACCAGCCTCTTCCTAGCTCCCCTATTTCCAGCTCCTGAAAAACAACATTGGTTTATTTATGACTTCTTTGACCCATGGGTGTTCAGAAACATGCTATTTAGTTTCCATGAATTTGTCGATTTTTCCAGTTTTCTTTGCACTATTGACTTCTAGTTTCATTGTGCTGTGGTTGGAAGTGGGACAGGGCATGATTTCAATCTCCTTGAATTTATACAGACTTGTTTTAGGGTCTAACACCTGATATATTCTGGAGAAAGTTCCAGCTGTTTTGTTTTGTTTTTCTGAAAGAATAGATGTTCTTCTCTGTAGGGCAGAATATTCTATGAGTGTCTTATAGATCCACTTGGCCAGCAGAATTCAACTTCACTATTTTCTTCTTTTCTGTCTAAATGGTCTTATTAAGAGTGGGCATTGAAATTCGGGTAGTGTTGGCACACACGTTTAATCCCAGCACTTGGGAGGCAAAGGCAAGTGAATCTCTGAGTTCGAGACTAGCCTGGTCTACAGAGTGAGTTCCGGGACAACCAGAGCTGAATAGAGAAACCTTGTCTCCAAAACCCGAAACAAACAAAACCAAAACCAAAAAAGAGTGGGCATTGAATCTCCTACTATTACTGTACCATTTGCATTTTCCTTGTTAGTTCTGATAACATTTGCTGTAAGTTTTAAGTACACAAAGTTGGGTATATGAATATTTATAAGTGTCTTGATTAATTGACTCCTGTATCATTATATAACGGCATTCTTTATCACTTATGCATTATTAAGATTATTTACTTACTCTTACTTGGTACAAAAACGAAGGCTGAGGATCTGATTCAGTTGGTAGAATGCTTGTCTCTCGTGCATAAAGCTCTGAGTTTAATCCTCAATGCTGTATGACTAGCATGGCAGTTTACTTGTAACTCTGGGACGTAGAAGGTACATGCCTGGAGACCAGAAATTCAAAGTCATCTTTGACTACACAGGGAATTTGTGGTCAGCTTGAGGCATATGAAACCCTACCTCAAACAAATAAATCCGAAAAGACAAATAAACCTGCAAAACAATGTACACAAAAGAACTGTCTACTTCTTTCCTCTCACAATCTAGGTTATTAAAATTATGACTTATATTTTGACATATTATGTCTTCATTAACATTATTACTGCAGTTATAGTTGTTTAAAATTCATTTTTTAACTTGTATACATGGGTTGAAAGTGACTTGTGTAGCACCCTTATGGGAGAATTCTCAGTGCAATTATGTATCTTTTTTTTTTTTTTGAAGTGAATTTTGGGCTGGTGAGATGGCTTGGTGGTTAAGAAGCCTTGTTGTTCTTACAGAGACCTGTGTTTGATTCCCAGCATCCACATTATGGCTCACAACCATCCACAACTCTGGCTCCAGAAGATGTGGTTGCCCTATTCTGATCTTTGAGGGTATGAACAAGTGATACACTTACATACATACACACACCCATTAAGTAAATCTAAAGTAAGTTAACTTTATGCATGCATATGTTCTATGGTAATAGCATGCTTTCATTTTAGCTTGAAGAATTCCCTTTTGTGGTTTTTGTGTAGCAGGTCTACTATCAAAGAGGTACTTCAGCTTTTCATGGTTTGGAATTTTTTCTTCACTTCTGTGGATAGCTTTGCTGGACATTCTCTTCTTGGTTGGGAGTATTTTTCTTTCACCACTTGAAAATGTCATCTCCCTCTCTCTTGAGCTGCAATGTGTCTGCTAAAAAATCCACTGATAGTTTTACCAGGGTTCCCACAACTTTGGAACTTACTTTTCTCTTGTTCCTTTCAAAATCATTTGTCTTTGACTATTGATAATTTAATTATACTGTGTCTTGGTACAGACCTTTGTGGTTCAATCTGTTTAAGAACTTTTGGGCCTAATGAATATGGATGGTCATTTGAAGTTTTCAGCCATTATTGCTTTAAACAGATTATCTGTCATGTTTCTTTCTCTTCCCCTTCTGGGAATGTCTAAATGATGATGTCCCATGAGCTCTATAGGCTTTCTTCATACTTTGTGTTTCTTTTCTTTTGCTTTTCTGACTGGATAATTACAAATGACCTTTCTTAAATTCTACTATTCCCACTGATAAAATCAGATGTTTAAGCTTTATATATGATTTTCAGTCATAACTTTAATGCTAGAATTTTTTATTGACGTTCTGTGGTTTCTAGTTGTCTATCTGTATTTTCTTGCAATTCAATGGATTCTTTTTAAGAAGATGTCTTTGTCTGCCAGCTCATATATCTCCATTTCATTAGAGTCTGTTATTGGAGCTTTATGGGTATTCTTTGGTGGTGTCATATTTCCATGATTCTTTGTCGTATTCCCATTCTGACACTGATGTGTACACATTTGAAGAGGCAGACATGTTTTTCTGCTTTTACAGATGTTTGGTTGGGAAGTAGTTCCACAAGCCAGCGGGGGTTCTAAATTGGCCGACTAGAGTGTTTGCAGGTAGGTGAAACTTCCTTCTTGGTTTTCTGGTTAGACAAATCCATCCATGCCATGAAGTTGAGTGAGGCTACTGTCCATGTGCCACAGCCAGATGAGTCTGTCATCTGGGTGCCATGTTTTTGTATATATGATGGCTTATATAAAGTCTCAGGTAGCAACAATATCTGGGCTTGATATTCAGTTGGGGTTTCTTATAGTTGATTCGTGTCACTGGGCATGTCCTATGGTTAAGGGGTAGTAATGCATTGACTTCTTGCTCAGTTAGGACCCATAAATAGACAGGTGTTGTATGACATTATTCCTAGGAAACATGAACAAATGTCTACTTACCTCAGATAGGGAACTGGCGACAAACTCAGGTAAGAATACCACCAAAGTCCAATTAGTGAACCAATTAGTTTTATTGGGGCTGCTTACAGGAATATAGGTGAGGGATTACAGGGGCAGAAATGACTTAAAGATAGACAAATCACCAAAAGCCCACCCTAACATAGGCGATGGCTCATAAAAGCTGGAAGCCTGGACTGTGCTGTACAACCTGCAGGCAACTCAACGGGTTGGAGATTTGCCCTTTCCAGGTAGCCAGCTGGTCAGAGCCTCTTGAAAGCACGTCAGCTGCTCTCCACTTCTTCCAAGCAGCTTGTCTTGTCTGAGAGTCTTCTAGGCAGCTCTCCTGGTCTCTGCCTTCTACAGGCAGCTCTGTTGATGTGAGCCTCTTTTAGGCAGCTCAACTAGCCTAAGTGTCCTTGAGTCCTTCCTGCTTAGATAGGCTTGGGTAGAGAGAGGCCTAGTGAATCTGCTCAGTTTCAGTGGCTTCCTGAAGCTAGTGCGTTGTTTGCTTCCTCCTTAACCAGCTTCCTTCCAGGATAGAATGTTTCATCTTCCCTTAGAAAACCCCGCTGTTTCACCTCCCTTTTAACATCTGTGTCTTAATGAGCCTCGCTCCAAGGTGGAAAGTTTTAATCTCAGATGAATTGCTAGACACCAGGGGGCTTCTTGCCTTAGGAAGGACCCTGGGCTGTGTATTCTGGTGCCAAGTCAGACTACGAACTACAGAGTCAGCCTGGGCAGAACTGCACACCACACTCCTACATGGGGTTGGGCACATGCTGCTGACTTGACTTTCTTGGCAGACAAGGATGCCAGCCCAGAGGCAGTGCCACCATTGAGGGCTGGTCACTGCGAGTCTAATGTTCTGTGCTCTGTTTCTGGATGATCCCAGCTAGCAATTCTCCCTGTGTGTCCTATAAGGAAAAATGGGAGATGGCTATTAAGTGCCTCTGAATGTCAGAGGACCTCAAAGTCTACACACTGGAGAAAGGGGGTAGGCCTAGGGGAATCTTATCCCATGATGCTGTGCTTTCCTGGGGTGGGGGCGGGTGGGGCATGATCAGAGGCAGGCGACTCCTTTTATAGTTTGTGATGGCTAATTTCGGTCGACAGACCTGAGAAGAAGGAACAACTGTAGAATTGCCCCCATCAAACTGGCCTGTGGGCATTTTCTTGCTTGCTTGCTTCTTGATGGAGGAAGGCCCAGAACATGGCGCCTAGCACCGTCCCAAGGCAAATAGGCCCAGGTTATAGAAGAAAAGTGGTTGAAGGTGAGCCTAAGAGCAAAGTCAATAAACAACACTCTTCCCTGGTTCTGCTTCAAGCTCCTACCTCGAGTCCCGGCACTGGCTTCCTTTGATGTTGGCCTGTGACCCGTCAGATAGAAATGAACCCTTTCCTCTCCAGTAGTTTTCGGACAGGGCGTTTATCACAACAGAAAGCAAGTGCTTCTACTGTGATCCCCCCATCCTGTTTTACTGTATGAAAATGTGGGCGCTTCATCCTCGCCCCAGGCTCTGGGCTATTCATCAAAGCATTTTGGCCTATGAAGAGTGGCTAGTTGGTGTTTCTGTGAGGACTGGCTTCTTGCTCCCATTGCTTCTTAAGCAAGGGCATATGAGGACCGTGCAATTCAAATGAAAAGAACAGCAAATATTGATCCTCTTCTCTTCGGAACACACTATTTTGATGGACAAACAGTTTCTTATTAGCGTATGCTCAAATTGGTAACGTTAGCTCCAGGCAAGACAGTGAATTAAACAGGTCTGATATGACGAACGGAATAAACTGGACAAGATGCTAAGGAATAAATAAACCCCAATCGTTTATGTTGGTAGCTGTAAGGCTGGAGACAATTTTTGCTAAACTGGACAGATAATTTGAACTGTCCCATTTGGATTACGCGCCACCCTTTTGTTCTTGCGACACGTAGCTTAAAAGACTTCTCAACTCTTGTGTCGTGCCATAAAACCATTGTTCGAATCCGGCAGCTATTGAAAGCTGCACTGTGGGCGGAGGACCTGTGTTTTAGTTTGTCTTAATTTAATTTCATGTGCCTGAACTTCATTTTAAAACAAACCATTCAATATAATCTCTCTTTACCCTATGATGCAATTTAAATATCCACTAGTACAATGTCAAGGATATGTAATGGAGTTGTGTGACAGAAGAATTCTTTGATGAATCCCCTAGCTCTTGTGAAGTTTTGGTCAGCAACATCAACCCACACAGCACACACGAACCAAAGAAGCCAGTGCACAGCCTCCTTTTGCAGCATGAATAGAAGAAAAGCATGTCTGTAGTCTGTATTCTCCATGCTAACATTCAACCCCTTCCCACATTCTCCAACTAAAAAGCTAAATATATAAATAAAACTCAGAGACGTCATGATTCGTTTCTTTACTTGAGAGATGCTGGTAGGGAGGACCAGGCCAGTAGGAAATGACAGAAAACTGCCATTTCAAACTGGATCCTCCAAGCAAATCAGGATAGGTGGATCCATTTCAATGAATTTCAGTCTTCCAAAAATATTCTAATTTTCCCGGACATGACTTTTTTATTTAAACAAAAAGCCCTGGTTCCTGTCTGCCCCACCTCTCACCTCCCAATTCTAGAAAACTTCTAACAGAGCCAAGCAAGAGAGGGTTCCAATTATCCCCAGCTCACTCTGAGAGCCTTTAGCAGGACCAAATACAATTTGTTCTACAGGAGGACACCTCTAACACATGGTTTCTAGGAGAACTTTGATCATGCGCCTTCAGTTCGTTCTGACTACCAGAGATATTTCTTCCTGCAGAGACAACACATAATATTAAACAGCCTGTCTGCAGTATCTAATTAACAAACTGACTGCAGAAGATCACTTACGACATAAAATATTAAATCATCCTAAAAACTAATATTCTCCACACCTCATAAATTAAAATAAGCAAGAGACTGAAATGAAATAAAACCCCAAATGCATATCATTCTGGGCCTCTGACCATGAAAGAAGCTCTACTCCTTGAAGCATTTAACCATTTCAAAGAAAAAAGATGCATGTACACACACACACACACACACACACACACACACACACACACACACTCGCTCGCATGCACGCACACACAGCAATTTCAAAATGCCTTCTATTCCAGTTTATGCTCCAGCACAGCAACTCTGACTTGAGCCCTCAGACTGAACTTCTCTGATCTTATGCTTCACAGATCATTTTATGTTCAGATATGAGGCTCATCAGTTATGTGTGTCCTTCCATTATAATTGCATTACCATCTTCGAGCTAAGTTCTGTTCCCATTGGCTCAATGGTCGTCGTCATTTATCTGCTTTGTATATTTAGGGCATTATTTAACAGAAGCAGCGATCTGTTTGAAGAATGCAAGGGCCGTTTGATATCAACACAGAGAATGATTAATCAAAGACAGCTTGGTCCTAGAGCATGAGGAGAGAATCGAGGTCATTAGCGGGGCAAAACCGGGAAGCAAGCTTTGACTAGGAAAATGAGATAGGCCAACGCTTTGAGGGCTTTCACGATAAATAAATAAGAAGTGCACGGTCGCTTATTTGAAGAGCTTTCAGCTTAAGGGACTGTATAGCATTAAGAGATCTGAAGAGATATTATGCTGTTTCTAAAGCTAAAAATAATTCCCTTTACAGTAAAATAGGAAACCATTTGCATTCAGGTAACAGCTGAGTTCACTGGTGTCTCAAACAGTAATTATTTATCAATACCAGAATCTTTAGATTATTTCACATTTTAAACGACAACAACAAAAATATCCACAGATGCAGATCCAGGCATTGGATATGAAACAGAGCTCAACTAATTAAAATGGGTGCCCTGGTGAGACTCCTCTGGCACTCCAAGGTAAGGTCTCCTCTGCCAAAGAGACAGAGGTTTGATTTAATTAGTCAGACATCATTTCAAATTAGTTTAATTTTCTACATTGTTTTGGCAAACCATACCCAGGAAAACATTTGTCCATCATATTCAGGAAAGTAGGACCAAACACCCAAGAACAATAGGAAAAGAAAATCAATTTTCTGGTTTAGACTTTTTCTCAAAGTATGTACAAAATTAAGGTATCTTAGTTCCTACTCCTACTAGGACATATTATTACAAACTGGGGGACTTGAAACAACAGAAGCTTATTATATAAGAGTTGTATAGATCAGAAGTACTACACAGATCTCACTGGGCTAACACTGACGCATGGCTGGGCTGGGCTTTCTGGAGGCCTTAGGAAGACATTATCTCCTTGGTTTTTGTTGTCGTTTGTTCTGCTACTGGAAGATTCTCACACTCCAAGGCTCATGAGCCTCTTACTTCACCTTCAGACCTAGCAAGCTCTGACCAAGACCTTAGCATCGTACTGTCTATCGGGCTGCTTCTTCCAGCTTCATGGTCCACTTCTGCGGACCCTTGTAATTTCACTGGGCCTGCCCAATAATTTGGAATTTTTTCTTATGTTTGAGGTCATCTAATTAATAACCTTGACTCACCTTTGCCAGATTCCAAAGATTTGGATATGGCTCTCCCTCCAGCTCTCAAGGGGTTCTCATTATTTTCGCAGTACACAGAAATTTAAATATATTTTATTTAAGGAACAATTTCACGAGGCACTGTGAGAGACTGAGAAAAGGAAGTGAGGAAGCAGATAAAAGATGTGCTCATGAGCAAGTTATTGTTGTGGACAACTGGGGCCCAATCTACAGGGGTCCATTGGAGAGCTCATAGAACAGGCTGAGGGACGGGCAATCCGTCGTTTTCTGCTTCAGGGTTGCTCCAGGAATATTAACTACTTCATCACGCACACCTGTCTCCACAGACTTTGAAACCAGAGCCTCAGGTAGATCTAATTTCTTTGTTCTCTCAGTACTCCATCCCAAATGACAATATACAAATATGAAGATGCATTAGACACCCATATTATTTGAGTCACGTAACTACCCTTCAACCAATCAGTGTGGCTAAGACTCCAGGAGGGGGTAGGCCTCAACACGTTTCATTAGACGCATGACTGGTAGTTCTACTTCAGTCACGTGGGATGGGGAAAGAACTGTTGCTTGTCCAGTACAAAAAGAGGTACCTGGCAGGGAAAAAAAAAAAAAAAAACCAATGATTTCTGGAAGGATGAAAATAACTTACAGAGGACTCAGAGTGGCAAAGATTAAACAAATAAAAAGTCTTTGGGGGTGAAAGCAGCAATTAGATCCTACCTCAGAATGCAGGAGTCTCAGCTCCTGCCTGCGACTCTTCAGAGACAGGGGGCCATCACTTCCAAGAAGGAGAAAAACAGAAACATCAGACACAGACCATGACCTCAACACCAGGGCTGGAGTCACTGGAGTTGGAAAGCCCGGTGGCGGTGTTCCGCTTTCCCAGGTGTGGACTCTAGGCGCTCGGACAACGACTGCCTCAGAGGGGGTTGTATGGAGCGCAAAGGTTGTGGAAGGGCAGATAAAACAATCATAACATGAGGAGGCAGGGAAAAAGAGAGAGAAGAAAGAAGCGAGGAAAGCTATATTAGAACAGGGAGAGAGAAAAAGGGAAAGACAAAGAAACAGTAGAATTTGAAGGTAAACTGAGGCAGGAACAAGCTTTAAGGAATATGAGTAGGAATTAGTGGGGTAATCAATTAGTGGTGGGGTAACTAGACCAGTTAGGAATAAGTGAGTCATTTGGTAAGTGGGTACTTAGGTGTTGTCTTAATCTACTATCACCTATCTATCTACATGTCTGTCTATTATCATCTATCATCTATCCATCCTATCTATCTATCATCTATCTATCTATATCTATCTATCTATCTATCTATCTATCTATCTATCTATCTATCTATCTATCTATCTATCTATCTATCTATCCATCCTATCTATCTATCTATCTATCTATCTATCTATCTATCTATCTATCTATCTATCTATCTATCTATCTATCTACCTACCTACCTATCTATCATCTATAAATCAATCAACCATCATCTATCTATCAACTATTATCTATCACCTATCTATCATCTCTATGCCATTTATCATCTACCAATCTATTTCTAACATCTAATATGGACTTTTTAGAACTAGAGTTGAATTCTGAATGGTAATTGCTTCTCTAAGAAATTCAGCTCTGACTCCTAAGTGATTTGAGAAATGTCTTTTAATTAGAAAAGTCCAGCCGGGCGTTGGTGGCGCACGCCTTTAATCCCAGCACTCGGGAGGCAGAGGCAGGCGGATCTCTGTGAGTTCGAGGCCAGCCTGGACTACCAAGTGAGTTCCAGGAAAGGCGCAAAGCTACACAGAGAAACCCTGTCTCGAAAAACCAAAAAAAAAAAAAAAAAAAAGAAAAGTCCTCCGAGGAAGTTGCAAAGAGGGAGTTTTAGCACAATATACTGAATAGGTTCCTAAAAATCTTCATTGATCCCTCTCCTTAAAGCCCCATGCTCTGCCTCAGGCTCTCTGTTTCCACCACCAGGAACCCACACCACCCCCTTTCCCTATCTCCCAGTGCCTACAGCCCACTGTTGCGCCCCCCCCCCTTCCACACTTTATCTTTCTGTCCTCGTGTAACTTCCTATGCTTAGTCCCCGGGTGGAGCCAGGGGCTGAGGTAGAAGCATAATGCATTCCATGGCAGACAGAGGGAAGAGGCTCTGAGTCCGCACACTTGAATACTCACCGAGTCTCCAAGAACAGACTAGGAGTAGGATGTCCTTGCTGGATAGATTACCTCCACAGCTCTGCTCTAAAAAACTGCTCGACGGCATATGTTAATGCTTTTTAGACCTTGCCATGAATTAGAAGTCACTGGGGGGATATTTGTTAGACAGAGAATCCCAGGGTCCTACCCCCGGAGGTTCCAAATTTAATTGTTTTTCTGGGGCTCAGGACCCTTCATGTTTAACAAGTGCGCAGGCGGCTGTCATACAGGTGATTCTAATGCACGTCAGGCCCACAGCAAACTTTGAGAAGCACTGCTAATAAATCCGGCACCAGGAGGATCATGTGGGATGGAAGGCAGATCAGATGGCTTGCGCATACACGGCTTTCCATTTTAAGACACAATGAGATCCTTCCTACCTATGTTTGGACCTGAAGGCTTGAATTCACTATAGCCGTTTGTAGTCTCTACTGGTTTGGCATTCAGTGCATTAATAAACATAAAATTTTCATTATTTAAACCCTTCACAATAGGAGGAAAGAATTCAGTCTCTTTGCTATCATTCAGAAATACTATGAAAATATACTGCCTTGGTGTTTCGGCTTTAGAAACTACCATGAAAAGGCATTTGTGGTCTCTGACAATGGTTTTAATTTGAGAAGAGGGCTTCTTCCCTAATAAAAGTTTTTGAAGTAAAAATAGGAATCACAACAAAATCAATTTAAATTACAGCCTCAAGAGGTTAAGAACACTGAAAGATTTTGTTTCTCAGTTGATACACATGGGTGGGAACTTCTCATCTTTTAAAAGTCATGTGGGGTCACCTACCTTCAAAATTGTAGAGCAGGGGTCCAGTAGGTTCACAGAACTGCCTCATGGCACCTGGTGATGGGAAGGGCCCTAGCAACGCTAGGATGGAGATTATTAGATGGAGATTATTAGAAGGATGCAGGTCTTTAAAGAACATTATCTGCTCTAAGAATCATCTTCTCTAGCCCTTCCTTCCCTGAGCTTTCGATGGGATCCAAACAAGTCTTCAGGCAAAGTCTCCTTCCCTCACACCTGGGAGAAGACCTGGTGGGCAGTTGAGGTCCTTCGTGGATTTCTCCATTCTTTATCCATAGAGTAACAAGAGTGAGTGCTACCCGTGGAGACTGTGGAGCCAGATGCGTGAGAGTAAGTACCAGTTGCACCAGTTAAGGGAGGGAAGTTTGAAAAACTTGTTACCCATGATGCAAATGAAGTGATAAGTCCTAGAATGTCTGGGGACACTGCTATAGATCAGTGTTGAAAATGGCATTTTGTTCAATGATGGCGTGCATATATGAAGATAGTCCTGTATGAGGACAGATGATAGAGAAACTGAAAAAAATACCCATCTATTGAAGCCATGTCATGTGACTGGTGGGAGCAGAGCTACTACCCACCACACTGCCAGTCATAAATGCAGCACATGGAGTTTGATGGACAGCACGTGGTAATGGCACTAACAAGTCTGTTAGCTTTGGCATTTACTATACTGTGCTGTTAGCTTTTATTTTAGGAGTCCTGCAAAATAGCATGTTGTGTTATGCTGTGAGCAGCTTCACATTCATGCCTCATGGTTACTGCATCTCTTAATTTTTTAAAAAATTAATCATCATTGTCTATATTAATTGCACATGGTACTGTGTTATTAAGTACATTTTCATACATGGGTATATTGCATGCTATGCAAATTCTCCCATGCTCCCCTCCCATTCTCTTTTCCTCCTTTCTCCTCTTGTTAGCCTCCTTTGTTACCTGAGACGGTATTATTTTTGCTTTCAATGCAGATACACATACATGATTTAATGTATCTACATTAAAATCTACAAACCACAAGGGAGAGAAAGCATGATAGTTGTCTTTTTGGGGCTGCCTTCATTTGCTTAGATTGTTACCTCTAGATGCAAAGGAGATAACTTTGTTCTTGTTTGTGGCTGAAAAAAACCATTCCATTGTGTCTATGGACCACATTTTCTTTCCCGTTCCTCTGCTGTTGGACACCTAAGTTGCTTCTGTGGCTTCGCTATCTCACATAGCACACCAGTTCATATGGCACAGTAAACGTGGATGCGTTCCTATCTGCAATGTGGTAACTTAGAGGCTTTGGGTAAACACCCAGGAGTGGGAGGGCTGAGTCACGTGGTTTTAGTTTTAAGGACCCTCTATTCTGATTTCCATAGCGACTGGACGAGTCCACATTCCTGTCAGTAGAGTATCAGAGCCCCCTTTTGTCCACAGAAGGGTTAGGGGTGAGGGTTAGCTTACTTCAGCTCTCCTTCAAATCAATATGTCAAGTTAAATGACTGACTTACACCTCCCAGGTTTGTGTAAATACACTAAATGCTGTTCACACAATGGTAAAATTGCCTAGCAACGGATTTCTTAGAACATAGCCCCGTTGTTAACTCATGACTATATCTGTGAAGCCCCTAGAAGAGGGTTCAAAATAGAGAATGGTAACCATAATGAGATTAACTTATAAATTAAATTAAAATTTACTCTATCCTTTAAATGTCACATAGAGCTCAATTTCCATTCACCACCTGTGAAGTACCTTCTCTGGCCAAATGCTGATGCCTCACAGTGAGCTGTTCAGACAAAGCCCTGCTCTGGAGAATGTAACAGCAGACACAAGAACCTGTCATTTAAGCAGGAAATCTATAGAAAATGAAAATTGTTTACTATGAAATTGAGGATTATTTTAATATTTGAAATTAGCCAAATAATAGTCACTTTTTTTTTTTATAATATTCCCTTCATTTGATAAAGAAACAGAAACTCAAAGACAATAGGGCACTTGGCAAATTTTCAAAGACCTGTGCAAGAGACTGGAGAATGGATAATGGCTGCACCTTCCTCTTTGTCTTAGGATTTCTGTTGCTGTGAAGAGACAGCATGACCATGGCAAGTCTTATAAAGAAAATATTCAACGGGGGAGGCAGCTTACAGTTCTTTATTAGTCCATGAGCATCATGGCAGGGAGCGTGGCAGTGTGCAGGCAGATGTGGTGCTGGAGAAGGAGCTGAGAGTCCTACATCTTGCAGGCAACAGGAAGTCAACTGAGACATTGGGTGGTAACCTGAGCATAGGAAACCAAAAAGCCCGCCCCCCATAGTGAATCACTTCCTCCAACAAGACCATATCCACTCCAACAAAGCCATGCCTCTTAATAGTGCCACTTCCAATGAGATTATGGGGGCCAACTACATTCAAACTACCACACTCTCCCATCCAGACCCTGTCCACTCCCCTGGGCTTTTCTGTGGGTCCTGGGGATTGAATTCAAGCACCTACTGACTGAGCCATTTTCCCACCCACCCCTGTACATTTGAAACAACTTCCACATCTCAATCACCAACAACAAGCCTGATCCCATTCTCCACACAGTGTGTAAATATTTTCTAACGTAGTGGGAGTTTAGCCGGAGAGGATCTGTTGAATGTTTACGTAGTGTAGAGGTGAAGAGAAACCTTTGATGATTATGGTGTTTTGCTTATTTGTTCAACTGTCAATACCCTCCCCTCAGGAAACAACAAAAGCAAAACAAACCCAAAAATCAGAACCCAAGGAGGACCAAGCCTTGATGGGTACATCGGGTCGTTTTTTTTTTTTTTTTTTGTTTGTTTGTTTTGTTTTGTTTTGTTTTGTTTTGTTGTTGTTGTTGTTGTTTTTAGTTCTACCAATTATAAGTAAACTTTTCTTTTTTGTTCCACAGTCCTTTACCAAGGGGAGCCATAGTATGCATGCCCAAACACCACTCAAGAGAGAGGGAGAGGGAGAGGGAGCTCTCAGCTAAACTGATGGGAAAACCTTGATCGAGGGAGAATCTCTAGGTATTTATGCCATCACCGTGAAATAAAATATTCCTTTCATTGTTCTGAGTATCCAGCCTTCTTAAAGGAGTTGAAATCTCCCCATTGATTGTTCCCCATCACCTTTACCACAGATCACAGAGATCAAAAGTAAGGAGGTGAGGGGGTGGAAGCGGTGTGTGTGTGTGTGTGTGTGTGTGTGTGTGTGTGTGTGTGACGTGAGAAAATGTGGGAGAAGAGTTACTAGACCCAAAGACTGGTGTGGAAGCTGCTGGGACTCAGTCTTCAGAAGCCCTTTACTTGGACTAAAACGAAGAACTTAGCAAAGTTGGAAAGTCTCATGGCTCAGCAGCCAGAGGACCAGAGTTCAGTTCCCAGCACCCACACTAGGCAGCTCACGGCAGTCTGTAACTTGCAAGAGGACCTGACACCCTTGCCCTCCAGGCACAGACACATCCATGTAATAAATACGAATCTTAAAAGTAGTAAGGCCCAGGTTCTCTATGGAAAAGTCAATACACATTAGCTGGATGCCCTGGGTGACACATTTGATGTTTGGGCTTCCAGGGCAGAATGAACCAGCAAATGGAATTGCCACTAAGGTGTGAGTTACCCAATTTGGCCTGCCTGTGCTTGGCATACATACCAGGTGCATAAAAAACATTTTTTTTTTTTTTTTTTTTTTTTTTTTTTTAGACTGGGGAATCACTGGTAGCTCTGCTGTCCTCTAACTCACAGAGATCTGCAATGCCTCCCCCAGCGGCTGGGATTAAAGGTATGTGCCACCATGCCTGGCCCAGGACATACTTTTTATTTTTCATATTCTTGCATATTTCTGGTTATCAAAATTGTTCTTTCTACAAAGAAATTTCTTCTGGCATCTAAACAGGCAATCATATTCCACCCACATTCTAAGTTTTATCTGATACACACACACACACACACACACACACACATACACACACACACACACACACACACACACACACACACACACACACACGAATCTCCCAGGAGGATTCCCAGAAGGATCTCATAGATGGATAGTTGTCAATCTTGGTTCAAACCATCTACCCAAGGTTGTTCTGTGAATTATCTATAATCATATGATCGCCTACATATATCTTGTGGCTTTTTAGAAAAGTGTTACTAATTTCAAAAGATCTCACAGAACTCTGAGAACAAAATAAGGTGAAGGAACATGGGTTTCATGGTCTGGAATTCTTATTTATCACAAACCCATTCGTTCTCAAGTCCGAAATCCCTTCCCTCAGTAGCAACTTTGGTTCATACATGTTAATACAGACCCAAGGCCCCCAACCCCCCGGGGGCGCATCTAGTCTTCTAATCACCGATACTCAGAAAATAGAAAGTATATGCTGAAGGATCTTCAGAGTTTGCCAGCTTTGGAAAGCTATAAAATAAAAACATTTCAATCTGGAACTCTTTCTCATTCCGACTGAGGTACCTACGCCACGAATAAACAGCAACAACAAAACCAAAGTTAAAAACTACCGGGTTGGGTTCCATTTAGCCACATTACTCGGTTCGAAACTCCAGTTTGGAGTCCACGTTGTTTTCCCTCGAAGCAATTTTTTTTTTTTCCCTTTATAAAGAATAAGAAGGCAGTGACGCCCCTCTTATTTTTCCTGGAAGCCCCCAGGGGTCTCCATGCTTTCCCGAGAAAGCCCAATCATCCCCAGTCCCCGCGAGGGTGTGGGGGAGGAGCCGAGCCCCCGGAGAATTACCCCGGTCCTCCTCCAGGTGTCAGTGCAGGCCTGCGCATCTTTTCGGCCTCCCCGCCCCCTCCTCCTTGTCCATTGATAAAGTGGAGGGTGATTTGTGATCCGCCTCGCTGTGATTGCGGAGGGGAACAGCCATCTTGGCTTGTCTCAGTAGTAGATTTGTTTTTCTAATTTCTTTATACTTGAAGGTTTACCAGCTGCTTTATTGCCAGAGCGAGGCTAACTTGCGGTCTCCTTTTTCTTTCCCCTCCCCTCCCCCCCGTGCACCTCCTCCTTTTTGTTCCTAGAGACAATCAGTGTCTCTGGTCCCAGCTGCCACTGCTGATTTTTCATTACAGTTTAATTTAAAACTGGGATTGGAATGGAAATGTCTTTTTGCCATTTGGGGTTTGCGAGGCCTGTGGTTTTATTGCCAAAGGCACAAATGTTAGTTACTACTGTTTTTCCAGAGTTTGCTGGGGAGGGGTGGAGGTAGAGACGTGGGGAGGGGTGGGGTGGGGTGCGGGGGGGGGGGGGAGCGAGAAAGACAGCTGGACTCTGCAGAAGTGGGACGGGGAATGAGAGGGGATATCCCTCGCTGAAGGCGACGCTCTTCTGAGAATTGTTTTGTTTGCTGTTTTCAAGAATCGTCTTGGGTCTCGAGGAGGAGGCGAAGCTAGTGATGTATCCCCCTAAATGTCCTCCCGTGTACGTTAAATATTTGTGAGCCCTGCTGGTGAGGTAACTAGACGGAGGGTGATCACCAGGTGGGACTGGCCCTGCTGTGGGTAAGATGGTTCTGTGTTTAAGTAACAGTACGTCTGTGGCTCCACTTCAGCTGTCGATGGGAACACCCAAGGAGGAACTGCTCCGTGTCCAGCCTCCGAGGGGACAGGCTGTTTATAATCTCCACCACATATATCATCTTGCACTAGCTTCTGCCTTCTTGCTCCTTTTCAATTCTCGAATTGCCGTCTTAGAGTTTATGCACACGCTTCCGCCGGCCATGGAACCCCGTCTAGCCACAGGATGGTCCCTAAATTTCCTCAGAAGGCTGAGGGCTGGAGAGACGCTCAGTCTATAAAATGCTTGATGTAAGCATGAGGACCCCAGTTCCGTCCTCAGAAACAAAAGCAAAACAACAACAAAAACCCAGAAACAAACAAACAAACAAACAAACAAAAAACCGACACCAACAAAAGTCCTGGCCCGATAGTACAATGCCTTTCATCCCTGCCCTGTGGGGGCAGAGGCAGGAGGATCCGTGGTACTGACTGGCCAGCCAGTCTATCCAAACTGGCAACCTCCAGGCCAGTGAGAACCTGCCTAAAACAAAAACAAAACAAAAACAAAAACAAACAAACAAGATAGAGCCACCTTTAATCCCAGCACTCCAGAGACAGAGGCAGACGGATCTCTGTGAGTTCAAGGCCAGCCTGGTCTACAGAGCGAGTTTCAGGACAGCTAGGGCTACACAGAGAAACGCTGTCTTGAAAAAACAAGCAAATGAAAGCGGAATGGTATCCTAAGTTGACTTTCGTCCTCTAGGCAGGCGCGTGTGCGCGCACACACACACACACACACACACACACACACACACACACACACACAGAGTCACTAGTTTAATGGACTGATTTGATTAGATTAAAATCCTCCTAAAATTGATTATGTTTGTACTACTTGAGGGTAAAATGGAGAGAGAAGGACATTCTTACTTGAAAGTACTCCTGCAGGAGGAGCAGGTGGGGAGAAACCGAAGCCTTTGTAAGCCCAGATTTAACTACTTAGTATTGACATTGAGAACAGTTGTTTCCCAGTTGTAGGAAATCTGCAGGAGCCAGAGTATCTTATCTGTCATGCTAAAAAACAATTACTGTCTCCCATCCCAGCAAGAACTTTGCTCTTCCTGGATACACCAGTTTGGGATGTCAAACTGAATGCTCCATTATCCCCACAGATCCCGCTGGCTCTTGGCACGTTGAACATTTCCACTTCCCTCCAACTGGCCTCAGGCAGCTAGCTGTGGTACTGGTGAGCCTGCCTGGGGTAGGCATGTCGTGGAGCAACTCAAAGGTTCTGGGGACCTCACTCAGCCACTCAGGGTTTCTGTGGCCAGCATGTACGCTTTGTGGGCGCTTGGATAATTGGGGCATTTAGTCCAAAAGCATTCACCTCTCCACCAGGTCCCCTCTTCTAAAGTGTCCCTATTGGCTCCTCCACCACTGCTCTGGTATTTTCCACTTCCCAGTTAGAGAGAGGGAGACGCTGTTAAGGTAGTCATCCCGGGATTCCGTAGACAGGTTTCCAAGAAGACCCTTCGAAGGTCATCCTCAAAACCCACAAGGACATTCTAGTGGTTGCGATTTCCTCACAGAAGCCTTTCCACTACTAACAAAAGGAGAGAGAGAGAGAGAGAGAGAGAGAGAGAGAGAGAGAGAGAGAGAGAGAGAATTTTCCATCTCTACAGGTCAGAGTTCATGACACACACAAGGGGAAAGAAAACAAACAGGGAGAGGCAAACATTTTAACTCCACCCCTCCCCCCCACTCCTCCGCCCCCATCCCGCCCCCAGCTTCCCGCCTCTGCTCCAACAGCAAGGATGGGACAAACATCAACAACACATCTCTCTCACGTGTCTGCAGCCATCATTCAGGAGAGCATGCGTGTTTGCTAAGCTGTTCAGTGTGATTCTGAAATATGGGTGAGGGCTCTCACTCACTCCCCAGAGAAGGAGTGAATTTGAAGAAAAGAGTTATTTGGGGATGCACACCATTTTCCTAGGTGAAGAAAATGGCTTTGGTCCATTAAACCTCTTCTTTGGGATAAATGTAATTCCAAGCAATAGACTCCAAGGGCTGATGGGTCTGTAGCATGAGGAAGAAGGCTACATCTTTAAATACTTTCCCTAGGGTATCACATGGTTGTGGTCAGCTCCCGGCAAAGCAAACATCACAGTCAGAATCTTCCCAGTGTTTACCAGGGCAAATTCAGGGGAACTGTGGACTGAGCATTAGCTGTCTGGTGTGACCGGGATGTGGGTGTTTGATCTTCCTCTGGACTACAAGACGCTCTTCAGAAATCTCTTGCAAGTTCTCGTAAACTTACATTAGTGGCCACATATGGGATCCATTAGCTGCTCATTTCTGCTTGTTCTTAGCAAATTTTTGTCTGGTGACTGTGTCTGAACTCTGGCGGGGGTGTGGTGGTGGTGGTGGGGTGCTTGTTGTTTGGCTTTACACCACAGAGAATCCTGTTGACTGGTTTAAGTTTTGAGAAAATATTTAGCAACAAGCAGGCTGTGGTTGGGGTGAGACAATCAACTGTGATTAAAAGTCGGTGGACCATTTGCTCCTCTAGGAAGCAGGGGGACAACTTTCTTCTTCGGAATTCAAGGGACTCCAGCCTTCTCGGGGAGACTTCTTTTTCCTTCCTTAATGAAATCACTAAGTAGGGGCTTTCTGTCTATCTCCATCTATGTTTTGTAGTAGGAATTTGGGAGAGCTGATTTGCCTGAAATAAATAAAAACGGCAATATTCTCTTTCTAAAGACATGCTAATAACCCCAAGTCAAGAGGTGTTAAATAACTACATTGTAGCAATATTTGGAACTAAAGTTACTCATGTACGACAGAAGCAGAAACAAAACAGATTTGAAGGCTGTTAACTCAAAGGAGGAAGACAGGCTGAGAGATGTAGATGAAAATTAGCATTTCTTTTTGTGCTTTAAAGTAATTAATAAACTAAACATAACAGTCTGCTCTTTCACCCACAGCCAGCATCAGGGGACTTCAAACATTGCTTTTGAAGTGGCCCCCAGCAGGGAGGACCCCACAGTTTAGGCTACTTTATAGTGGTAATGCTCTGTCTGGAAAAAACAGATGCCACGAAATTGCACAGATTGTGTCTCTAAGTGTCTGAAACCCTAAAACTTCAGGGGGCCAAAGAAGGTCTCAGCCTTTTGATTGAGAGAGAGAAAGGGAGAGGGAAAGAGAGAGAGAGACCCAAAGTATTAAATTGAAACAGGCAGTTCATTTCTTTCCCTCATTTCTCTCTTCACCTCAGGAGACCTAAGTTAAATTCCACTTAGGTCACAGCTAGACGTGGGTTTGATGGTCTCAAGCCACCTTTTAACTGTACGCTCATCCCATAAATAGAAGATGAATAAAGATGTCAAACTTCATCCATATGATATTCTGACACACATGGCTCTCTCTCTCTCTCTCAGTGAGAAAAAGCTCTGATGAAAGTGGACCACAATGGGTTCTGCAGAGCAGGGAACCGCAACACGCCACAGACAGTCCATGCTCATAAACAGGAACAGCGTGGATCAGGAGCCGGCCGGCAGCCCGCAGAGACTCAGCTGTCAGTGTTGAGTAACTGGGCCGCTGCAGTTCAGGGCGGACGACTTTTTCTGCAGCCACCACTGTCAGATTTCACAGGAAAATGGCTGTTTTTCCGGGACAGCCAGAGACAGATCTGTGCTTAAAGGAAGGTGTCGGAAAACGAGATTCCGTTCTTGTGCTAAACAAAAACTCCATGAGTACTGATTTGGGGATTAGGCTATTAAAAATGGATTCATTTATCTTTGTCCTAACTAGGCAAAGAACCAAATATAACAACTGGAAAGCAAAGGAACACCCTGCCAAATATTGATATTTCCTTCCCTAGAATACTCATGGCTATTTTTAGTTTGTTAATGTAAAATGCCAGTGAGATGAAAAGTGAAGTGGTCCGTTTCTAGAAGAAAAAACCAGTCGAATCTTCATTAATAATTCCCGCGGAAACGCTCCACGGGCCTTTATCTGACGGCCCGACAAGCTGAACTAAACAAGAGACTGTGGGGATGTAAAAGACATAATCTCAACAGTAAGCCTTCTGAAGATTTGGCTGTCATTTTACATTAAAGGCAAGGAATAAAAACCTCCACCGAAACACAAAGAGCTCGCCGCACGATGGGTGTGATAAAACCGAGGGGGGACGAGAAGGCTGACATCAGAGTGAGCAAATGGTACTGTCGGAGAGTATCCGGCAGCTAGGCTTTCTTCTCATGACGAGCTTGGGTTTTTGAGATGGGAAGGTACTGTGAAGGAATGACGAGATGTCACTGAAGGATTCCTATGTCAACTGCCAATCTTCACTATCAGGAAGGACTTGCCATGCAACTAATGTTGGACTAGCCAATGTGTAAAGTTAATTCAAAGACCTAGGCTCTCCTTCTGTCTCTATAGCAATTTGCCCTTCTTAGTGTCTTTTCACAGGATAGTGTCTCAGTGGTATTTGGTGGTGGGGGAGGGCAGAGCCAGGAGGCAGTCAGGATAAATACGATCACGCCACTTTACAAACGAGGAGGCCACCATTCAGGAATACTGCAGGACTCGTTCAAGATTAACAAGTTGGTAAATGTCCGATTGGAGACAAGGTCCAGTTTTTCTTCCTCTAGCTGTGATCTGAGTAGATTTCAAAAATAAAAACCAGTGCGAACAGCGAAACTTGAGCAGCCTAATGTCTGTCCAAAGTTACAGCACTGATGGGCAGCAAAGGGATGAAGTTAGTAAAACAGAGCACAAGCCAAAGAGCGAGGGACCAGGAGGACACAGTTACAATGCTGTTCTTCTCCCTATCTTCTTGACTGTTAATTTTAGAAAAAGAAAATCAGAAGAGGTCTATTATTATACTGTAGTTGCCTTTCCCCAAACAATCTTCTAATTAATAATAATATACTAACAAGGACTTGTGCACACATTTACCTTCTGTCAGCCTGTTTTCTAAGCCCTTTATGTTGCTTAATTTATTTAGCTCCACGAGGAAAGTTTTAGTATTTCGCCATTTTACCGGTAAGGAACTCATGACTTCATCTTGGTTCTCAACTTGGGACAAAACTGAAACGTCCAGATATCTATTTGGGCCCAGCTGTTGCAGAAGACCCCTTGACATCTCACCCAACATATGGTGGAGAGAGAGGAGGGGGCGTTGTATTGTGTGTGTGGTGGCGCGGGTGGGGTGGGGGGAGGTCCGCAAGGCACTCTCTCTCCTCATTCTCTCTCCCACTTTATCAGGATTTCCTGAGCACACCCTGTCATGTGCCGCCTTTGTTAGCAATTCTCGGGGCTCTCAGAGCAAAGGTTGGCCTGCAGCTTTCTCCCCTTCCTGCTGCCTGTCAGGAGAGGAAATCGCAGCCTTCAGAGGGACCTGACACGGGGGAACTGGATAGCACCGTGGGGTCAAGGGTAAGAATGCAGGAGCAGTGAGAAAGCCCAGATAGTGTCCAGGCGGAGAGAGGCAGGAAAGGCTCCTCGGCATGTGCGTCTCCTGTTTGCTGTTCCAGGTTCCTACAGGAAAGAAAACCACAGCAGATTTCGCTGTGATCATGGTGTGCACACAGCCATTCAGACTGCTAGGGAACCACCCAGAGCTTCAGGGGATGCATAATCCTAAACTATGAGGTTGCCCATCTCCTGTCTACAAATAGACATGTCACTGAACTGATTCTTATTGGTTAAATAACGGTTTTATGCATAATTCATCACCAGTCCCATTTGATCTAACAACCTGGAGGGCAAATGCGCCCGCGTGCTGTAGAGATGGCATATGGTGACGATGCTTCCTGAGAAGGGCACCTTATGAAATCTCCTTGGCAAATTCCTTTCAGTGCATCTCATTGGAGAGTGGGCCACCAAGCTTGACCCTGCTGAGGATGGGGTATGAGGCATCTGTTTCTTCTCCATCTGTCGTGGCTGCTTTTGCTCTGCCATGGATTTGGCCTGTAATGGGAATGTACCCCACCCCCCCCCAGCCCCCCCCAAAAAAGATCACTATGTCCTGCCGACAGCCTGGCCTCAGCCAATTTTGCTCAGGGTTCATTCAGGTCTCCTGAGTTATGAAAGGATGTCCCTGGTCACAGGCAGCTAAATAACGAACCAGGAGGTTACGGGTTAAAGGGGTGGGCGTTGATTGTTTTGCTGGTGATGTTTCTGATTCCCCTTAACTTTCATTAAGAGTTATATGTGCAGGTTGGGTTATAAGGAGGAGGCTCACTTATTAACCAAGTCTCTCCCACCGGCAGCGAGTACTGCTATTTGTCAGCGAAGCTCCCCGTTCTCAGAGCTTGCAGTTATAAAGATCACAGCCTCTTGCACCAAGAATAGGGATTAGAGATCCTTTAGACGACTCTCCTCCTTTACAGAAGAGGAGCCAGGTCCTGTGAGGCTAATCGCTTATTCCAGGAAGGTCATTTAGTTAGTGACAGAGAGGGTGTAACCGATAGTTTCTTGCTCCAACTGCCCCTCCTCATGCTTCAGGAGCCAGAATGTGTGCCAAGTCCCTGCTGCCTCGGACGTGTGTGGAATTTGAGGCACATTTAGTGGCCAGAAGCTACGGGCAGGCTATCTTTTAAAAATGCAAATTGCTATCTACTAAATAAAATGAGTGTGTGTTTTCGGAAGTTAGTTCAGCTGGAGCTAATAGGCAATAGTGTTAATTAGTCGAAGGGCAGAGGTCCAATTTCCACAAGGGCCAATTAGCTTTGCACAATGGGAAAAGAGTCTGTTTCCTAGACTTGGGCCGTACCCTGAACTCAGCCCGTCCCCGAGGACACCAGGTGAGAGAGAGGTGGATGACAAAGCACAAACCTTTCCCTTGCTGGAAAAACAGCTCCAGAGGCATTTCTCAGTGGGATCAGCCCAGGGTGTTCCGGTAGGTCAGGACAGATGCTCTGTAAAAAGTTTGAGTGGGAAGGAAAGGCCGGGAAAGCTTTGTTGTGGCACACTTACACCTGTTTTCTTCACTTCAACAGAGACTTTTTATTCCAGGGTTCCAGATTAGGGCCTAAGACCCAGCCAGAGAGGTAAGATGATGTCTTTGTCCAAGATCAGGCCGTAGGGGAGCACCATTTTAAGACCTACATCTAGGGCTTCGGGACTTTCTCCTAAACCAGACAACACAGCTTTCTATAAGCAGGAAGGTCTAGTTTTTACTGACCCAGAGGAGGTAAAATTCCCTGAGTTGCAGCTAGGTGCGGCCTGTGCAGCTGGAAAGCTGGCCTTATGAAAAGGAGGTGTAGTCACTATGCTACCATAGTTCTTTCTCTTTAGCAACATACAAACAGGCCCAGATGCGAGGTCCCTAACAGTTCCGCCCTCAACAGGCCACATCCCCGGTCCGCTAGTCAAAGCTGAACCACATTGATGGGGGAAAAGAAAGTATGGCCGCAGATGAGCAAAGAGCCTTGAGGACACCCAAACCACATCACATCCTACACCCTCACCTGTGTCTCCCTTTTCAGTCAACACTTGTGCGTCAGGCCCTGGTCACTGGGCATTTGTGACCTGCTTATGGTGAAATGCCTTCCTAGATATAGCTAAGAAGTGTGTCAACAGCAGGAAAAAAGCAGGCATGAGCAGCAATAGGTACTAAGTGGTGACTGGAGCCTTCCCAAAGTTGGGCAGCCGAGGCATTTCTCAGCCCCTCAGCATCTCCCGTCAGAAGAGAAGCACCAGAAAAGATTGTGCTGCTTATGCAGCCCTGGCTAGTCTGTAACTTGCTCTCTAGGTCAGGCTGACTTTGATCTCAGACACCTGACTGCCTCTACCTCTCAGTGCTGGAATTAAAGGTGGATACCACTCTGTCCCCACAGTGTTGCCTTTTTAGTGACTGGCATGAATTAACTACCGTTCAAAATATTTTAATATTTGACTGCTTTATCCAGCTAGCACTTATATTGAATTCTGCTGTAAGAATTCATGGCTGTAAGGCAGTTAGGATGATGCTTTCTTCTCTTTCTTTTTAAAACTTTTAACTAACATTTTTCTTTTTAATTAAGTGTGTCCTCCTCCTTCGTGTTCTCTGTTGTTCATGATAGAACAGAAAGCAAACAAGATAAACAGGAACGGCTTCTAACATGCCCTGTAGACAGTTGCACCCAGCCTCCCACATTTATCTGAATGGAAATGTCCATAGCAGACCAGCAGTTGTCTCCCATTGGGAAGATGCTGTAGGCAATGGAGTGGAAAACACAGCAGAGAAATGTACAGACACTCCGTCTGAGGTGTGACCCGAACTGAAGTGGTCACAGAAAGGTGGAAGCCGTTGGAAGAGTCTGCTACATGTATTCGCCACCCCCCAGCCTTTCTTCCACATCTCAATTTCTACGCATTGCATCCGACCCCCCTCCTCAGTGAGGAAGGCCATTGTTGCCCTTTCTAATTCAATAGGGTTACTCCCTAAAATAGGAGACATGTGCTTCTGTTACAGCTCTGAGCCGCTGGTTCTGGTTTTGTCCTCTAGAGCCAAAAGCACAAATTCAAACCTTATAGCCTATTATGTATTAGCATTGAGCCGTCTTTAGCTGATGAATGTATTCATTAATCCATTCCATTCACATTTTGTGCTGTGTTATATTTAATGTTGAATACATATATATCTTCATGAAAGGGGTCTTTGGGATATTAGTGTCCATGGCTCCTCTTCAATCTAAAATCCCTTAGCTCTTCCCACTTGATATAAAATCTAGAGGGCTTCACAGCTGGCTCTTTCTCCAGACGCTGCAATGCATCACTTGTACTAATGGTAGCTGTTGAGACTCAGGTTTGTGTTAGGCCCTGGGTTAGAACCTGTAGCGTTCTCAATTATCCATAATCAATGAGGTAGACATTAACAGTCCTGTGCTAGCTGTAAAGAACTGCAGTGTGGAGAGACAAAATTACTTATTTTGATTTGAATAGCTAATACATGGGAAGTAAAAAATTCAAAGTCTTGGTGTGATCCTTTTGAGGGGCAGCTCCTGGATGGGAAGACAGTGCTTAATGTTTGCTTTGTTTTTAGCTTCCACATGACAGCGGTAGGTCTTAGTGGTCACCATTCCTTTGGCTATTCCACTATATTATGCATAGCATAGTATAGTCATTGTTAGCTCATATAAGTTGTTTTCTGTCATAAAGTTTTTGAAGGGATTTTAAACACCATTCACTTTTGAAAAAAAAAATTACGAGCAACTCACTTAATTTATGATTGGCAATGATTTCCTTGGCACAAGCAGCATGCATAGTCAGGAATTCTTATAAAACTCAAATATCTAGCATACAAATTATTTTCAAATGTAATGAAATTTTATGAACGAAGAACACAACAAATAATGTAGTTGACGTCTTGTTACATTTTGTAGATGTTTAATTAAACATTTATTAATTTCAGTTTATCAGTTTTATATTTTGTAAACTGTAAATCTTTTGAAGCCTTAAAACATTTTTATTGGCTTTTGGAAAGAACACAGGCTATAAATACTGCATTGGTAATATGACTAAATAATGCTGGGTCTTTCATAGTCTCTGCCTGTGACAGAAAAGCCATTATGGCGATGTATGGCTTAAAATGACAGTTGCTTTTTAAAAAAGGTATACTGTTGATTTTTCTTTTCTGGTCTCCCGTGGCTCTGGTTGCACTGCCTGCCCATTTTCTACAAGTTGGAAACCAGACAGGAAGGGCTGAACAAAAGCTATGTGTCCCGTCAGTGTCTTTCGATTACCCTCACTAATGCTCTTCTTGGTGGGCACCTCATCTTTGCTGGGGTGCTTCTCCTCAGGGATAACTGAAGAAGATGGCTCCTTCTGAAATCGGATAAAGTCCCATCAGTGCATCTGGGCTCATGAGTGGCCAGTGGCGGAGGCTGAATAGCGCACCCAGATAGCGTTGAGACTTCTGTTTGGATCTTGCCCTGTAGGGAAGCAGCCTGATGAACTGCTATCCTTCCATCCATCTGTAACCCTCTCAGAGAAGTCCGTTTGCTAACCACCTGGGTCTACCTCACTTCTTAGTCATCCAGGCCCAGGGCAGGTGACGGATGCACCGCAGCATTGTGTTGCTTTGTAGCTTATTTACCCGCTATTCCTTTTCGGTATTCTTGCCTCTTGCTTTTCCTGCTAGAGAACCCAGTTTAGAGACAGCCAAGCACTAAGTTGCCATTCGTGGGTTTTGCGCTGAGTGGCTCTTCTTGACTGCATTTTAAACTCTCTCCTGGCTCTCTTTGATGCTACCAACTTTTCCCTTCACTTTCCCCTTGGGTTTCATCCCTAGCTAATCCTTGGCTTCATTTTTTTTTTTTTTATAAGACAGATCTAGAAACTATTGAATCTCCTATTGACCAAATGTCAAAGGCAGCTAAGCTAGATTTCTCTTCTCTTGCCTATATACAATTGGATTTTTGAGTCCAGTTGCAAGATCATTTTATTTATCCCGGTTAGATCTGATCATTTCAGTCAGCTCGTTATTGCTCTTGCCTGTCAAAAACATTTAGAATTCTGATACGGTCATTTTCCATATTCCTCGTATCTTTGAACCATCTATAAATGTGATAAGCCTTTTAATTTTTCCTTTATTCATTGGTGTTTATACAGGACATGGTGGAGGAGAGAGGTGGGTCAGCGGTTAAGAGCACTGGCTAATGTTCCAGAGTGAACCCGGTTCAATTCCCAGGTTGTCCAGAGTCTGATCACACCAGGATAAAAAATAGTAAATATACATGCTGCGGTGATGGAACCTAAGCCAATCTTTGGAGTCCTTTCTAGCTCTAAGTCTAATTAGCCATATTTATCTCTTTTCATCCTAATTCTCTTGTTCACTGTCTTCATGTAAGATAACTCCCTTCTGTTGTGTGTATGAACCACCAGTGAGTACCAAGTGAGGCCAACAACAGTGCTAAATGCTAAATGTCCCTTCTTGGGACACAGGAGGCGGTGCAGGATTTTCACTGGCTAGGCACCCTCTTCTTTAAGGGAATGCAGGCCCGTGTAAAGATATCTCGGGAGAAACCCGCTTTGGGGGCAGCGGTCAAATCAGAGTGGGGAGCTGCTTTCTTCCTCCCCCTCAAGTGCTTGCTCTGCACAGAGAGAAGAGATTCAGCTCTTCAGATGCCCTAAGAAACTAGACAAACTAGTGTGAGAATCCCTTTCTCCCCCTGAAAATTGAGTGTGTAAAGAAGGCGTGAATTTAGAAACGAAAATAGCACCTGCTGGTGTCCATGGAGGTTCTTTGCCAATTCACAAAGTCCTATCGTGGTTGCAAATTACTCTGTCACAATAATTGTTTCCCGTTAACTTTTAAGGCAAGGGGGCGAGGCTTATTGACGGCAAGAAGAGCATCTGGCATTTCTGGTTTAGTATATGGAATTTCAGTAAATGTCAAACACACATTTCTTAGAAGGAGAAAGAGAAAAAAAAATCAATGGGGAAAGAAAACCAAAAGAGAGCGAATGCACGCACAGAGAAACAATACCACCTGTGTGTTCTCAGAAGCATGCCAGAGTTCTCTCAAAGCCGGCGCTTTTACAAACAAGCTTTCATTGTGGTACAAGACAGATACCACTTCCGAGAAATCCGTGCAACCGCCACGGGGAGAGGTGAAGCAGGACACAACAGAAGTCTCCGAAAATAAACCAAGAATAAAGCCACAGAGTCAACCAGCTAATGTAGTAGCTACTTTGGGGCAATTCACAGAGAGCCAAGACAAGCCAGATTAGATGTTGCTAGAGGAGCCCATCACAGGCTATCTCTGTGAAAAAGCCAGAGTATCACTAACAGGCAAATTGATCCCCAAGAAAGCCATTGATTATGTTCCCTGGACTGGGAGGGAGCAAGTTCATTGGATTCTGATTTAAAGAGCTCAGGACTCTCAGACAAGCCCCTCTTCCCCTTTTGACTGTTATTTCAATGGTTTCACACTCATAAAATATTGCTAGCCAACTCTAATCCTTGTTGGAAGTAGGCATCCATAACTTGATAAGCACACATGTTCAACGCACATACACGAAGAGAATATTCAAGCAATACTCCGTTCATTGAAAGTGTGTGCTCCCTGGACTGTTGTCTGGTCCATAACAGAAGTGGGCTGGAGAGGCTCAGTTGGACTTGGGGGAGGTGGAAAGGTCGCACATCTGGTCTCAGCAGCTGCCTGGTAGCTTCCTGGCAATGGCCTCATGGGTGGCAACTCAGCGGCAGACTCCACCATAGGGAACCGGAGAGAAGGAAAACAGGAAAAATTACACTGTTTGCAACTCAGACAAATCCCTGAGGATTTATGACTTAATCTTTGTGCAGTGTCACTGAAAGACACACAATCCAGTTAACTGAAAGTAATTTAAAAAGCAATTTTAATCTTGACTCGCTCTCTCAAGGAACATTAAAGAGGATCCAATTCATAATCTACAGCCATACATGGGAAAAATTCCCTTTCTTCTCACTTTCGATTCTTTTATACACACAGTATCTCTCACACATGGCTCCAGGAGCTTATCTTTCCTTCCCCGCCCCTCCAACTCTCAGGAATAACACCTGCACAGCCTGTCTTCCCTGGGGCCACCGAGACACACATGTGTGTGACATTCTGAGGATGTCAGAGACCCCACAGCTCCCCACTGGAGGAAGCTCAGAGATCCCACTAGTGAATAGTTCATTGACTCTCCCACTTTTGAATTCTTTTGTGACATTTCCAGATACAATGTAGGGCATCTACTTAAACTTGACTTTCTGGTAAATGTGAGTAATCTTTCAATATCAGTATGTCCCACATATTATCACACATATATGTACTTTTTGTCTGAGGCAAGGTCTTACTAGGCAACCCAGGCCAGCCTCAAATTTGCAATCCTCCTGCCTCAGTAGCCTGAATGTTGTGTAAGTTTATTTATTTTTAATCTGACAACCATATAATTTTAGAGGATTTGATTCACCAAAAGTTTTTGTATAGTTATCACAAATAAGATAATAAACTGGATGCTTTGGATACTGTCTGGAAGTAAAATAAATTCCTAATGAACGAGGATAAAGCTATTTTGTGGTGGTATCATGTATCTGAGTCACTGTGCTCAGTTATGCCCACAAGAAAATGTCTGGCCAAATTATTTTACATTCATAAATTATGTTTCAGATATTTTCTGTTCAGAAGTTTAGGATCTGCCTAGCATAGTACTTGGTATGTCACAGAGATATAAAGTAGATCTTTTAAATGTAATTAAAAGATCCCCATGCTCTCTAAAAGTAAAGTGTGTCACACACACACACACACACACACACACACACACACACACACACACATTGCCTGAGCTTGTTAGATTTCAGATCATGGATGAGGAGCTAATATAATGGATAAGGAGGTCAGTACTTCAGATACTTGATGTTGATTTGCGTTGGAGGCACAGGGGTGATTCCAACTCAGTGGTAAGCAAGAAAGCACAGGAATAAGACAAATGGTCGGACCTGTTTGGGCTATTATGAAAGCTTTGCCACCTGAGCTATGCCTATGGGTGTGAGGTGGCATGGGTGGACTGGGTTCTTGGCCACTCACCAGGCTAGGGTGGCATGTAGGCTGTGTGACTGAGGCTGGGCCTGATGGTTGGGGATGCTGCAGGCAGGCAAGTTTGCAGATATTCACCAGACTGGACTGGTACACAAATTTGTGATTCCCAACTAGACCTGTAGGTTGGATATGGTGCAGGCTGGCGAGGGTCTCAGAACTCACCAGACTAGACCACAACATAGGATGTGCAACCAGGACCAAGTCTGGAGGTGGCATTGGTGAATGTTTGGTAGGATCCTTGGAACTCACCAGATTGGGTAGCACACAGCATGTGTGACCTAGGCTAGATCTGGGTGTTAGGATGGATAGAGATAGGGAAAGATCCAAGAATGATTCACCAGGCTGGACTAGAGCATTGAGTGTGCAGCCTTGGCTGGGACTAGAGGTTGGGTATGATACAGGGAGGCTGATACCAGGTTGAACTCCCAGAGTGGACCTCCCAAAATACAGAAGATGTTAGGTATTAGCCTGTTAACTTCCTTGAGATTGTGAATTTTGTCTTAGTAGAAATGCATCCATACACTGGCACACAAATGAAGAGTCTCCTCTGAAAGAGTAGGATTGATGTATTGATTCTGAAGCTGCTGCTCCAGGCCTGTTGGAGTCCTCAGGAATCACTTTCAGCACCCATTTTGGAGCCTATGTGGGAATCATTCCTGTTTTATGGTCCCCTTTTGTTTTGTCCTTAGATTCTATTAGTCAGCTGGATCTCCTGCGTTGCCCACCCTGCCTGGTGCTAAATGACTTTTGGCTGGCTCCAAAGGTCATCTGTGTTCTCCAAGGAGGAAGATTCACAGCCCTCGGGGATAAGGTGACATCTCAATTAACAAATCCCCGGGGAGCAGAGCTCTTTTATAATAAAGTGCTCATATTAAAAGTGAGATTAACTCCTTCTAAATCATGGAGAGCTGGATGGCTGGAGTGCACTACCTGGACAGCGATGCCATCTGCAAATGCTCCTGTTTGTCCTTGTCCTGTTCAAACAAAGCCCTGGTCCCACACCAGACTTCGATTACCTTGTTCACTCTCCCACCCTGGGCTCAGAGGATCTTCCCCTTCTGCCCCCGCTTCAACTCTCTTCATTCAAGTTCTAGGAACCTTTTCCACTCTTTAAAACCGCCAATAGTTTACACTCGCTGATTCATGACCGGCTTGTATTTTCTAGGGACACATTTATTTATTCATTTATTAAAAAATATTTAGAGAAAGTCCCAGTCAACATATTGCCAGCACATTGAATTATGGTTGGGGTTAGAATAGTTCTCCATTGATATAGGAATGCCAAGAACTATTAGGTACATGCTGTATTGGTATTTCAGCCAAGGAAAATGTATGAGAAATTACTCTCCTCCTGAGTGATCAGCCTGATTCGGTAGGGAGTAGAGAGAGGGTCAAAGTGTCATCTCTTCTGCTCCCAGGGCTTCTGCTGAGAGAGAAAAGGGTGGGACCATGCTGAGTTCGCTGGGAGCCTATTTCTCAAAGCAACCGGGAGTTGCCTGGGGGAGTCTACAATTATGGTTTCTGCAGATTCCAGCTTCTATGCTTTAGCATCAAGGAGAGTAAACACCCCAGCATGGCAGAGGGGGAAATGAAAACAACATGTGTATTTTAGTAAACGTGCCTTCTATTAGTAAAGTGGACACAGTAACATCTGGTTCCTCAAGTCCCGTCATTTCCCTCTTAATTTATAACCCTGACACTACGAAAACCAACCGTATGATCCTTTAGCCTCAGCACACTATACTTAAACTTAGAATTTTTCACATTTAACTAATTTTTGACAGTTTGAACTATTCAGCTTAAAATTGCTTGGATGTTTCCACCCCCACAAAAGGACACTTCTAGCTAGTACATTTCTGAGGACAGCTAGCATTTACAGATTCCAGAAAGTAACATGTGGGGGTTAAGCAGATGATTAACCATAGCTTAGTTTCTATCTTTAGGAAGAAGTGGAGGTGTTCCTGCCTCTTCATGTCTCTGTTTAGGCGTGAAAGCCAGGGTAAGCAAATAATGACATGTTGGAATGCTGAAGGTAATAAGGGCAGACAGCTCGGTGTCTGCCGTGCGGATGGTGGGTTCTCAGCCTTTCTGTATGCAGATGACCAGGCGGATTGTTACAGTGAAGTTCTCTCGGACCTAAGTCCTTCCTACACATCACACCTGCTCTCAGATATACGCTCACATTTAGGGGTGAGGAAGGTGACTTCAAAGTTAGAGATCTATGAAGAATCCTAATCAGTTGTTACAGAAAATTTCAGCATACAGAAAACTTCTCATCAGAATTTTAGAACTCATTTGTGAGGTTCTCTGGGAGGTGACGGCCAACATGAAGGTAACATTAAAAAGAGGTTTCACAGATTAACAACTGATTAGGATTCTTCATAGATCTCCAAAGGAAAAAAAAAAAGCATGATCAAAAGAGATTCAGGGTTACAACATGGGATTTTGTATGCTAATGTGTTTGCTAAGCAGGAGCCAGTGAAGTAGAAGTATAGACAAGAGCAGGAGAAACTGGACCGTTGTTAAAAATCTCATAGGAAGTGGCACTATTAGGAGGTGTGGCCTTGTTGGAGGAAGTGTGTCACTGCGGGGGTGGGCTTTGAGGTCTCCTATGCTCAGGATACTGCCCAGCATCTCAGCTGACTTCTTGTTGCCTACAAGATGTAGGACTCTCAGCTCCTACTCCAGCACCATGTTTGCTGACATTCCACCATGTTCCCCGCCATGATGATAACGGATTGATAATGAACTGTAAGTGAGCCACCCCAATGAAATGTTTCCCGGATTGATAATGAACTGTAAGTGAGCCACCCCAATGAAATGTTTCCCGTATAATAGCTGCTGTGGTCATGGTGTCTCTTCACAGCAATGGAAACCCTAAGACAACCGAGAAGGCAGCATGATGAAAAAGATCGTAGTGAGGAACCCAAACAACAGCCAGGGAACTTAGTGGAAAAGTTAAGGAGGAAGTGTAAAGGGCGGGGCGGGGGGCGGGAGGGGATGAATGGAAGTGATTATGCTTTGAGGACTAACCAGAGCACTTTGGATACAGGGAAAGAAAGGAATTGGTGCAACTACACATGTTCTATACAGCTGTGTATGGTTATATATCCCAATAGGAAGGTCCTTTTCCATGTTGGCTCATCGCCTGTCTCCTAATCGTGTCCAGAACAGGTGTCATGTAACTGACCAGAGGAGGTTGGAAGGTGAAAAGGATACGGCTCTGGTTATGAAGTCTTCTGGGAGGGAGTTAGAAATTTACTGCAGGTGGATTTGAGAAATGGTCACATTGAGTGCTATCTCCTACCTCTCTCATGCCTTGGATGTCTGGAAGGAAAGATGGCTTCTGGTTCCAGCTTTAGCGTTAATTTACTACATGACTGGCCAACTTGCTTAAGTCCTTTAGAGTCGTGGTCTCCTTGATGACACTGGAAATATTTTCCAAACCATGACCACAGTACTTGCCTGCATGAGTAGGTATGTCTGGGTGGCTGAGGAGCAGAGTGAGTCTCCCCTGACTTGTTCATGTACATACTTTAACCAGCTTTGATCCATTTTATACCTGTGGTTCTAGGTATAACCTTCTGCTAAAAATCCTTCTGTTATAATATTTGGAAACTACCATTAAGCAGAGTCCCCCAAAACATTTTCCTGCTATAAATGTATACTATTCTGCACGAATCTTTCCCACAAACATTTATCTTTGCAGTGCTGAGGTGTAAACCCAGGACCTTGCACATGCTGGACAAGCATTCTATCATAGAGCTGTATGCCAGCCCATGAGATTTTTTTTTTGAGACAAGGTCTCATTACATAGCCCAGGTTGGCCTTCACTAGTAATCTTCCTGTGTTCAACTCCTGAATGATCCCCTCCACACCCAAATTTCTTATATGCTGTTGTTGTTATTATTGTTTTGTTTTTGGAGACAGAGTCTCATGCCAGTCTGTCCTTGAATTCCTTATCCTCCTGTCTCTGCCTTCCAAGTCCTATGATCACAGTTATATGCCACCACGCCCATCCCCGAATGCAATTTGTACCAAAACTCTGGCATGTGGTGAAGAATTAGTAATCATTCATTGCCACAGAAATGAGAAACAGACAAACAAATTGGTGGCATAGACCCATCCACATTCATTGTTCATGTTGCTGAAACTGGTAATCGAGGCTGGGGCTAAGGGGAGTGGGGCGCTACGCAGGACTGAGATGGCTGCCAGCTGAGGTTACAGCCGTTTGAACTTAGCTGCAGATGTGCTGGCTGGGCCAACCAGCTTTCCTCTACGTCTCTCATGCTCCTCCGGCCAGCTAGCCTGGTTATGTAATCACAGTGATGACAGAGGCTAGAGGGAGCACAGCACACAAAAGCCTGGCCAGCTCTCTATACATGTCAAGTTTGTTATTGTTCCGTTGGACAAATTAAGCTGTAGGGCCTTGCCCAGGGTCAGCATGAGACGGCGCACTTCCCAAGGATGTATGTTCCAGAGAAGTCATTCACACATGGATTCTCACTACAAAGAAATCCTAAGTCTTAGTTCTATAAAAGTGGCCCAGCAGATTGGCCCATAGAATTTAGTTTGTGCTAAGTAAAGCTGGGAATTCAATCGCAGCCTGGTTTATTAATATTTTAAAAAGATACCAGCAGACCTCTAAGGAGGGGACTGTGTGGGTCTAAAAGATGACCTAAAACTATTCTTCTATGCCTTCAAGGTGTACACACTTATGATATGAGGCCATAGCTCTTATGCATTTAATATTGCAGAGTGAAAGTGTTAGGGCAAAGCCGAGAGAGAGTGAGAATCACTACAGTTGTGCAACAGTGTAGAGCCCTCCTGAGTGTGGGTGCCAGGTGAGAATATGTGAGAGGGTACATTCCTAAAACCCCTCCTGGTGTAAAAACTGAAACCCGTAGAATCCAAGCCCACTAGACTGAATCATCTTATACTAAAGATGAGGTAAACAGAAGCAAGTGGGAAAATTGCCTGTCTGAGTGGTAACTTGTTTGTGAGTACTGTAGCTGGAGTTATCTCCAGTCCCACCCGGGCCAGCAGCTACTCAGACTCAAATAAAAACACAGACGCTTATATTATTTAAACTCTTTGGCCTAATGGCTCAGGCTTCTTGCTATCCAGTTCTTATTTCATAAATTAACCCATTTCTATTAATCTCTAAATTGCCATGTGGCTCATGACTTACCCATACTTTACATCTTGCTTCTCATGGCGGCGGCTGGCAGCGTCTCCTGACTCAGCCTTCCACTTTCCAGAATTCTCCTCTCTCTTTATCCTGCCTACACTATACCTCCTTCCTGGCTGCTGGCCAATCAGTGTTTCATTTATCAATCAATCAGAGCAACACAGTCACAGCATAGAGAACATCCCATAGCAGAGTACCTTTGCCTTCCAGATGACTGCAGGATCTTAAAATGAAAGGGTGCCAAAGCATCCTAAAAGCAAATCTTTTTTTTTCTTTTTCTTTCTTCCTTTCTCTCTCCCTCTCCCTCTCCCTCCCCCCTCTCTTTATTTTACAGTGTTGGGGCCCACTTAGGACCATGTCCATTTTCGGCAGGTGCTCTTCCAATGAACCATGTCCCCATCTCAACAACGAACCTGTGGATTGGAATTAGGAAACTCAGCAGACATTTTAGTTCTCTGTGAATCCTTTCTGCCCTCGGAGGTGAGAGCTAGGACCTTCCTGCTCAGTGGTGCCTTCACGCTCCACCTGAAACGTGCCCCGTCTAAGTAGTGCTTCGGTGAGTAACACTGCACGGTCTTCCACAAGATTTAATCAGAAACAAACCAACATCCCAAACAAACTGTTTGCCTTGATGCTCTCCATCAATTTAGGTACTTCACCTAAATAACTTACCCGGTCAATTTGGACTCACTGTCCAAAAGTGGGTCAAAAGCAATATCGTCCAGACTGCAGAGAATTCGTGTACACTGGGTACTGCATACATGGAAACAGTAATTTGTCTAGATGGGTGTCTGTCAAGATCTCTTCCCAAGAAATGTCATTTGGGGTGTCACATTCAATTTCAGAGATGTCAGTTAACAGTCTGTAGAACATTCCTGGGATAACCCCTCTCAATAAGAAGAGCATGTCCCAGGCACTGTGACGAGTCTGACCTTGTCATAGGCACACACCAAGGCAGCCATTCAACAACAGCATCCATTTCTGCTTCTGTTTATGGAGTCTCTGAGTGACAACTATGGTCAGATGAAGGTGGAAAGGGAACAAAAACATGAACACAGGGAGATTTCCAATACATTTTTTCCCCTTGTCTTGGGGCGAAAAATTACATCATTATGTCATTTTCGTGATGTGCTCATCAACAGTAGTGAAAACCTCATTTGTCATCTTTTGGTGTGATAGAAAAATCGGAGTTTAGGGAATTCAGTGGAGCTGTCAGTATTTTTTTTTTCTGTCAAGAAAAACAGCTGAAGGGAAGCAGCAAGAACATGGAGGGGGTGATGAGATGCTGGGCTATGACACCCGCCCTGACTATAGCCATCCACCGCTTGCTCTTCCATTTCTTAGCATCCCAATCCAATTTGCTGCAGCTGTTAATCAGGCTCCCGTGCAGGCAGGATATAAATATGCCACTTACATCTGCAAATACAATAATGAAAACTGATATTTGTAATTGTATCTGTATGGTCTCACGGACTCAAGACGAAATGGGTTTCCAACCTCATATGGCTACGTGAGTTCCCCAGCATGTGAGGCCCATTACGGGGGAAGAGTGGCGTGGCTCCTCACACCCGAACATGATGGGGACACCTCTGTTACCACCCATGATTGAAATGATTGAAATGTTTTTTTGTTTTTTGTTTTTTGCGGTTTTTTTTTTTTTTTTTTGTGCATGCTTGAAATTGCCTTTCCTTGGTTCCAGCCCCACCTTTCATGGCGGAAGAGTACATGCGCTGTTCTTTCCATTTGCTGTGCTCTGGAGGATGGCTATTGTGTCAGTCCAAAGAGCAGGTTTCTGGGGTACTTCAGCCACTCACCTTCACAGCCACGAGCCAAGTATCTTGTTATGGACAGCCCACACAAAGTGTTTTCTTACTCTAAAGGGATCGAGGGCCCTATTCTATCACTTAACTGCCAAGTGATGAGAGCCTCGGCAATCCCCACCATGTATGGTCCTAGTTCAGGGACAGGTCAAAATCCAGAAACATCAGACCAGCATTAAAAGTCATTGAGACACAATTAAATCTTTGCTATGGACTCGCCTGAGGATGCAGATGGGAGAAAGCATTCCTGAAGACTGCACAAGGTGTCCCATTATAGGTAGTGGGCTCCAAGAAGCCCCCTCATGTACTAGGGATGGATTCTGATTCTACTGCCAGCCCCCCCCCCCCAGCAGACCAAGCTACACAACCGTCTCTTCATGCAGAGGGCCTAGTCCAGTCCCATTCAGGCTCCACAGCCATTGATCCAACTTTCATGAGTTCCCACTAGTTTGATTTGGTCATCTCTGCAGGTTTCTCCATCATAATCTTGATGCACTTGCTCATAGAATCCCTCCTCTCTCCTATTGGACTCCTGGAGTTCTGCTTGGTGTTTGGCTGTGGACCTCTATATCTGCCTCCATCAGTCAATGGAGAAAAGTTCTGTGATGACAGTTAGGGTATTCACCAATCTGATCTCTAGGGCAAGCCAGTTCAGTTCAGGCACCCTCTCTGCTATTTCTAGTAGTCCAAGTTGGAGTCATCCTTGGGGATTCCTGGCAACATCTCTAGCATTGGGTTTCTCTATCCCCGTGATATCTCCCTCCATCATGGTACCTCTCTCATCATTGCTTTCCCACTCTATCCCTGTTCCAGCTCGACCATCCCATTCCCTTATGTTCTCATCCCCCACCCCCCACCCTCCATTACCCATTCCTCACCCTCAGTTCACTCATGGAGACTTCATCTATTTTCCCTTCCCAGGGTGATCCATGCATTCCTCTTTGAGTCTCCCCTGTTAGTTAACTTCTCTGGAGTTGTGGGTTATTGTCTGATTATCCTTTACTTCTAGTATCCACTTATGAGTGGGTACATACCATGTTTGTCCTTCAGAACTCGAGAAACTAGACATCAAAATAAACAATCCAATTAAAAAATTGGCAATAGAGCTAAACAGAGAATTCTCAAAGGAAGAATTTCAAATGGCTGAAAGACTAACTGTCTTAAATTCCTTAAATAGGAATTGCTCAGCATTCTTAGTCATCAGGGTGATTCAAATCAAAATGGCTCTGAGACACCATCTTATACCCATCATAATGGCTAATATCAAAAGCACTGCAGACAGCTTATGTTAGAGAGGATGTGAAGCAAGGGGAACACTCCTCCACTGCTGATGGGAGTGCAAACTTGTACAGCCACTTTGGAAATTAGTGTGGCACTTTCTCAGAAAATTGGGAATCAATCTTCCTCAAGATCCAGCTATACCACTCTTGGGCATATACCCAAGGAATGCTCAATCATACCACAGAAACACATGCTCAACTATGTTCATAGCAGCATTATTCCATAATAACCAGAATCTGGAAACAACCTAGATGCCCCTCAACTGAAGAATGGATTAAGAAAATGTGGTACATATATACAATAGAGTACTATTCAGCAGAGAAAAACAATGACATCATGAAATTTGCAGAAAAATGGATAATAACTCTCTAGACTATGAATTAAGCTAATTGACCAAAGCCCTTGCTTAGGATGATTTCCGATGCAGTCATTGTCTTTGACACATAAGTGTGGGATATTTGTACACTGTGTGAAAATGTATTGCTGTGATTGGTGTAATAAAAGCTTAACAGTCAATAGCTAGAAAGAGGTTAGGTGGGGCTTCTGGGGACAGAGAGGAGTCTAGGAAGAAGGAAGGTGGAGTCACCAGCCAGACAGAGAGGAAATAGGAGGTGCAAAATGGAAGAGAGGTAATGCCATGTTATTGAACATAGATCAATATAAATGGGTCAATTTAAGTTATAAGAGCTAGTTGAGAGAAGCCTAAGCTAAAGGCTGAGCTTTCATAGTTAAGAAGAAAATCTCTGTGTTGTTATTTGGGAGCTGGCAGTACAGTGAAAGACTTGCTACACTAATACTCCATCTCCATTACATGTCTTTACCATTTTGAAAGAACAGTAGTCTGCTTTTTTCTGCTCTTTATTGTAGTGCCCATCAAAATCCCTGAAGTATATTCAGTGCTCAATATAGTTGTCAGAGCATGCTGCACCACTGGGTTATGATATGGAGTGGGAGGAGGCATTCTTGAAGACCATGAAACATTTTCCATTCATCTATCTCTTCCCCAACTCCTGTTAGCATTTCTAGCTTTAGGTTGCTTCCTAGACATGTTTGTCACATTGAAGGGTTTTTGGATCATGTTTAAACCCCTGGAAATGATAGGGTATAGCTAATGAAGGAATGGCTTGAAATGGCATTGCTTCCCATTGGTTGAGATTTGGTATCATTCCTTTGTGGGGAAAAGGCTTCATTTGAGTTTCTCTTCTAGCAAACAGATAATACATACATTTCTAGCTGTGGGGTACAGTACATGAGACTTGGCAAAGATCTTCCTGGCAGGCTATAACATATATAAGCATATAAATGCTTCAAACATCAATTCCCTTTGGAAGAAGTTTCTTCCAGGTATAGTTATGGTTTCCTTTTTGATGAAGCTGAACTTTGACGGTGGTTTTCTGCCCACAGTTCTCCATTGTTCTGCTGAAACTAGTTTCCAGGTCAGAAAAGGAGTTTGATTCCCGAGTCTTGTTTGAAGTGTGTTGACACGCTCAAGTTTGTGCTCCAATCTATCATATGATTGTTTTTCTCTATATATATGAGAAAGCACATAGACTTCACTGCCACTTCAATATGTCACTATTCCACATTGGGGTTTCCTCCCGTGTAACCTTAGAAGCAGGAAGGACTTTTGACTGATTCAGAATTTGCCCTGAACCCTTCATCTCCTCACTTTTCACGCAGCTACTTCTCATATTTTTATTGTTCTCTTTTCATAACAAACAACAAATAAACAGTGTGAGTCCATAGAACACAACAGGGTCACAGTTAGGGGTTGAGCTGTAACCATGGGGAAACATTTCTATCCCTGGGAGTCATTTTTTGCCTCCTTTCTTAGAAGTACAACTTCGTCAGAAGACAGAAGGAGGCATTGAGGGGGAAGAAGAGGCAGCTGGGCCTCCTTGATCTGAGCCTCTGAAAGCCAGGGAGGAAAAGATAACCCCTGGAAAGTTTAAGGCCAATTGGCAGATGACTTCTATGAATTTAAGTGAGAATTTGTTCTCATAGCTCTCTCTTCCAGCTAACTCACTCACCCCACCACATAGAAGAAAAAATAATGTTGTAGACATCTGATTTCCATGATAATCTCCTTTTATCTAGAAAAGTGATCCCATGTAACGAAAACACTGCTTAATGGCATTCATGGATATTTTTTCTGTTTATTTAGGTGATGAGTGTTTAAGATAGAAATGAGGGGACACAGAAGGAAATCCTTCTAACCACAGTATCTAGACTCGCTCGTTAAATGTGACATACATCTCTCTGTGTTCTGAGTGCACAGATGTATATGCTTGCATCTACTTAGCATTAGCTTTAATTTGATTAAAATTTCCCCTTCATATAAACAAACAAGGAAACTGCTTGAAATTACATTGCCGCTCTCCCCACCCCCCCTTCTAAGTGTGCTAAAAGAAACAATTTCACAGACTGGGTGCAAAGTGAGCTTTGAAGGCGTGTTTTCAGAGGACCAGGTAATTTTAGAGCTTCTTGCAGGCAGACATTTGAATACTCTGAAACAAACAAACGCAAAAACCAGAACAGAGAGCAGCAAAGGGTAGAGGAAATGGTTGACTAGTCAGCTGTGTTGTAAAGTGCGAACAGAGAAAGCGAGCGAGCCTATCACATCTAAGCCTCGTTCAAAAGAATGTGGTCTCTGCTAGATGGGCAGGATGCCAGGAATCAATAATAAAGGAGCCGCGTATCCACAGCAAGGTACTCTAGAAATGCTTTTCCCAATTAGTCATGAGTGTTTATGCATCAAGGCATACCACAATGCTTTGGGTAACTGAATTGTACAGACAGCTGTAATTGGCAATTGAGAAGCATCAGCACAAATGTTGTGACATTTAGCCCTCAAACTGTTCACACTCTACATTTGCACTCAGTGATCCCTCTGTCCTGGGGCAGGACAGATGGGTGGACTGCCACTTAAGTTCTCTTCCGTTCCTTAAGCCTTGCATTAAGGCCATTTCCAGAGGTAGCTCCCTTTCCTGATAAATTTGAAGAGGAAAAGTGGAAGTAGATTGAAAAGCATCCCTTCAGGAAGGTTGATGGATATTTTCTTTAAGCCCATAAGGGGCCTTGAGAGTATGGCCAACTTAAATGCATTTTCTTTTCAGTTAACTCGGAAACAAAAGAGGGGAAAGGAGTGAGTGCTAGAAGTCCCCACTCCTTCCAGGTTGCAGCAGGAAGCTTGGCTAGAGGTGCCACAAATAGCCAGACTGGGTTGGAGTACAGGAGACCCCAAAAGAGCTCTTTAGTAGCTCTAGTTCAGGTTGTCTCACAACTACTTCTTAAGCCTTTGATCTAGAATGAGTTTCAAGCTAGAATACACACACACACACACACACACACACACACACACACACACACACACACATATATATATATATATATATTACTTTTTAGTGGCATGGAGCTACAAATGATGACTTAGAGGTCTCTTCCTTTATTCTCCAAAGTTTTCAGGCATTATGTGAGAACTTTGTGATAATTAAATCAATTTTCACTGGAGTTCCTGGAAGTCGACCTTCCGCCGCATCCTTGAGGAGAGACTCTTTAGACTAATAAGGAATCAAAAACTTGTCTGAGAGGATACTGCAAAGGAGAAAAATGGAATTTCAGGTCAATGATGAATTTTGTAGCAGAATTACCTCTTCTAACAGGCTGAAAATCAAGCTTATAGAAAAGAGAATCTTATTTATAATGAGAAGAGTGGTGCAGCCAGAATTAGGCTTTGAAAATAGCTGTCTGATGGCACTATTTGACTCTTGAAAAAAGAGCTGTCATTAAAAAGAAATTTACTTCATTCCTACTTTTCATTTCCAGAGGCAAAAAAAGAACCACCAATTCTGGTACATAAAGCTCACAGCACATAAAGAGTTATAGATATAATAACTTGAGCATCCCTTTACAATATGAAAGCAAGGCTAAATCATCTCCCCATTGCCTTTGCTAGTGTTTAATCCAATTAATTAAAGTGAGAAACTCCTTGGGGTCTCAGATCACCTTTATATTCCCCCCACTGAAGCTCAGCCTGACCAAGGACCCCAGTGTCTGACTGAACCAAGCGGTTGCCTCCTCTGCAGGTCAATGCCAACTCAGAGCCTTTCTGGAAGCATGGTTGTGTGTCTTTTATGTGCTTAGCCTGTGTAGCCAAGATCAATGTAGAACTCAAGAGCCACAAGGATTAGTAGGTGAGACATGTAGTGTACCTGGACAGACTAGCCAAGGATGAGGTCAGGAAGAACTGGAGCCACCTGCTCATGGCCATGGTGGCTCTGGCTCATGACACCAGACTGGCCACTTCCTCTTGAGGCATCAGGGGGTCTGTGATGGGTAAGGCACAGCAGATGACTGAGAGCCTGTGGCCGCCCCTGGCAGCATAAGCACTGAGCAGACTTGAAAGTCCAGTGAACCATGTTGGGCTGTAGAGTTGACTTGGGATTCAGTAAGCCAGGGAAGGGGTCTCCGAGTGTTAAGGTGAGGACTTCGAATGTTCTCCCTACATGCAGAGTCAGCAAATTAGGGTGCGGTGACTGGGTGAGCACACTGCCCTGCGTGAATAACCCACTGGGATTATAAGTGCAACACAGTCACTTGAAAAGTGTGCCTGGCTAAGGCGATGGACTCCGTGTGCATTGGGGTGCAAGCTGCTTGAAGACTCTGAGCAGGGCTGGCTTTGTGAGCGTGAGACCTGTACAAAGGGCCAGTGCTCTGAAAGTCCCTACCATAGGTTTAATGATCTGCTGTTGACATTTCGAAATCCCTAATAATTTTGTAAAAAGGGACCCACATTTTCACTGTTGCATTGAGCCTACAAACCCCATAGCTGGTCCTGAATACGAGACTGCAGATCAGGGAAGCCCTTAGTTCATCTCCATCAAGGAGTTGGTGATAACGCTTCACGATGGGGAGAACTGAGAACTGCTGGGTTTAAAGCAAGGCAGACGCTCACCTTCAAATATCCATAGCAGCCATGGAAAGCTGGTGTGGGTTTTTTTTTTTTTTCAAGTATGGTCAAGCCCCTTGCATAGAATGGGAGAAGACAGATAAAGCTGCTCATTGGGATCATTGGGATCTATTGATTTGAAGGTCAAGCCCGGTGCCTTGCTAATTAATTGGATAAATGTTCTTCTTTCCTTCCCTTTGGATTGCAGGGAAAAATCAAAGTGTCTTCTTGGGAAGTGCGCTAGTCGTTTTTTTTTTTTTTGTTTTTTTTTGTTTTTTTTGTTTTTTTTGTTACTGTAACAAACGTTCTAGACAATTAATCCATAAAGAGAAAAGGTTGTTTCTTGGGCTGTGGCTTATCTGGCTTCCAGTCTAAGATCGACTGGTAATTGTTGCTTTTGGACCCGCAGTGAGGTAGTACCGCATGGCGCCAAACCACTCTCCTCACTACCAGGAAGCAAAAGAGAATGAGGAAGAGGCAGAAGCCCTATGATTCCCTTCCAGAGCACACCGCCATTAACTAAGAGAACTCCCTCTAGTCCCTTCATCTCAAAGGTTTCCCCACCTCCCTGGCAGGCCACTGGGGCACCAAACCTTTTAATTCGTGTGGCTCTGGGAGACATTTAATATCTAAACTATGGCTGTGATGCTGCATGACTGTAATCCTAGAATCCAGGAGGCTTTGCAAGGAGGATGGTTGTGCATCTGAGGTCAGCCTGGGCTATATAGGGAATAGTGAGATATAGCCTAGCCTGGGCTACAAAGTATGGTCTTGTTTCAAGCAAGGAAGCTTGCAAGCAAGACAATAGACTAGAAAGCACGTTATTAGATGAACCAATAAGTGGCCAGCAGATCTGCAGCTTAAGAACAGGAATCAAGAATACATGTGAACTCATAGGTCAAGATCTAGGGGACTTATAAAGCAATAAAACTTGATAGCAAGGGTAATAATAAGGGTAATATCAGGACACAGTATGGCATAGGATTTATGATTATAGGCTTGAGATATTGTTCATGGGGTAGGGCCTAGTGGTTGAGAGGTTTAAAAGATAGCTCCTCTATGATATTCCAGGGAAAGTCTACCCCTTATTGTCACCATTTATTGACCCTATGTTATCCATTTTTTCCCAAACCACCCTTGCTATTCTTTGGAAAGTCTACCCAAGAGGCACCATTTGCCTTATAGCTTTATGGACCGAGAGGACCTGCAGGGAATGGGGAGGAACTGATACGGAAGGGCTACTCTATGCTCATCTCTTGAACTTCACAAGACCGAGAGTGTCCATCCTCCCTGGAAATCGCTCTAAGAGCCAAGAGACCATGAAGGCCTTGGCTGTGCCAGGAAACAGAGGTAAATCCCAAAGGGAACTTACCCCAGACACAGTGAAAGTAAGTCTCCGGGAGACCCTTGTGTGTTGGCAGAGATTCCCGTGGACCGTGGTAGTTAGAAAGAGAATGGCCCCATAGCTTCACATGTTTGTCCTCAGTTGGTGGAACTATTTGGGAAGGATTAGGAGGTATAGCCCTCTTGGAGAGAGGGATGTATCCCTGGTGGGGGTGGGCTTCAGGCTTCAAAAGACTTGTGCCATTCCAGTTTGCTCTCTGCCTCCTGCTTCCAGATGAATCAGCTGTTCCTGCTGCCCTGCCTTTGCATGGGCTTTAGTCCTCAGGAACTGTAAGCCTAACTTCTTTATAAGTTGCCTTGGTCATAGTGTTTTTATAACAGTAGTAAAATGGTCACTAGTACAGGTGTTCTCCACATGAGGAGGAGGAAGCCCGTTGACTTCTCAGGTTATCTGACCCAGTCAGTTGCTTTTCTCGTGGTTGTGAATAAATACCTGACAAGACACCACTTAAGGGAGAAAGACCTTATTTTGACTTGCACATGACCCGGGCAGGCTGGCAGGAGAAACATGAGGTAGATTGTCAAATCTCATCTACAGTCAGAATGAAAAAAACAAAACAAAAAACAGACAGAAAGTGGAGTTCTCTCCTTAAGGTCAGCCCCAGAGATTGACCCCTTCCAACAAGGTGTCACCTCCTAAAGACACCGCCCCCCCCCCCCCAAAAAAAAACTTCTACAGCAGTGCCTGTGGGGAACATCTCACATCCGAACCACAACAATATCTCTTTATAAGATTTTATTTCTTTTTATTACATGTGTATAAGTGTTTTGCCTGCATGTATGTGCACCATGATGAGGCCTGGTGCCCAAGGAAGGCACAAGAGGACATCAGATCTCCTGGGATTGGAGTGATAGATGGTTATGAGTCACATGTGGGAGCTGGGGACTGAATCCTGGTTCTCTGAAAGAGCAACAAGTGCTCTTAACCGTGGTCTTCATTACTTTTCTGTTGCTGTCAAGAGACACCATGACCAAGGCAAAGGGTTTATTGGGGGCTTTTACAGTTTCATAGGGTGAGTCTATGACCATCCTGGTGGCGAGCATGGCAGCAGGCAGACAGGCATGGTGCTGGAGAAGGAGCTGAGAGTTTACATTTGGTCCACAAACAAGAGACAGGAGAGAGGAGGTGGGAGAGAAAGAGAGAGAGAGAGAGAGAAAGAGAGAAAGAGAGAAAGAGAGACAGACAGACAGACAGAATCAGACAGAGAGAAGAGAACTGGGAATAGCCTGAGTCTTTTGAAACCTCAAAGCCTGCCCCCAGTGACACACTTCCTTCAAGAAGGCAACACCTCCTGATCCTTCCCAGTTTCACCAACTGGGGACCAAGTCTTCAAACACATGAGCCTATGCGTGCTGCGGAACAATCTTTGTACACTGTAAATATGTATTACTCTCATTGGTTAATAAAAGAGCTGACTGGCCGACAGCTGGACAGGTAGTGGTTAGGCAGGACTTGCAGACAAAAAGAGAGTGCTAAGAAGGAAAAGGGAAAAGTCTCAGGAGTCCTGAGGAGACCCGTAGAGAAGCAAGATGAACTTCCCGTGTTGAGAAAAGGTACTACCATGTGGCAGAGTGTAGATAAGAAATATAGGTTAATTTAAAATGTGAGAGCTGATGAGTAACAAGCGTGAGCTACCAGCCAAGCATTTATAATTAATAATGAGTCTCTGTGTGGCTATTGGAGAATTGGCTGGCGGGACAGAGAAGTCTGCCTACACATGGGGGCCAATCTTGTTCAAACCAACACAACTCCTCAGCCACTTTTCCAACTCCCACACCCAGACAATAATTTATCTAATAAGACTAAAATTTCTCAACAACTTTTCTTAATTTAAACCTTTTCTAATTTAATTTTATTACAATTATTTATAATTACATTTTAATTTAATTAATTTTTCTTATTTGTACAAACCTTTACTGTATCTGAAATACGGCGAAGGCAACACAGTCGCCATCTTAGAGTAGGGCCACCATCTTAGACCACCTCCTCTACTCAGTTCCAGGAAGGACCTTGGGAATGTGCCATGACAACTTGAACAGATACAGAGCAATATCCTTCTGCAGACCTTCTGTCTTCCGTTTATGGCCTGCTGTGGATATCACTCTATATAAATAAAACACTGATGGCCAGTGACCAGGCAGGAAGTATAAGCAGGACAAAGAGAGAGGAGAATTGGGGAAACAGGAAGAAGGGGGAGAGACAGCCACTGCCAGGACAAGCAGCATGTAAAGACGCCAGTAAGCCACCAGCCACATGGCAAGGTATAGATTTATAAAAATGGGTTAATTTAAGATAAAAGAACAGTTAGCAAGAAGCCTGCCACAGCCATACTGTTTATAAGTATTATAAGTGTCTGAGTGATTATTTTATACGTAGATTGGGAGACTGTGGGGCTTGGTGGAAGCTGGAGAGAAGCCCTCCAGCAACAATGGCCCTTGAAGATATCTAGATAATTCTGCTGAGTAGCCCAGATAACCCTGCCCAGCAAGTTATGGCACCCCACCAAAAAGTCTAACCCAATGGTTTCAAATGTGGTTTTACACCACAAGTCTAGACCAATAGTTTCAAAATACCACCTTGCCCCACATCCCTTCTACCCAATCCCAAGTTGCCAAAGCATGCAATTCCCAGCTTGTGGTTTTTCCCTATAAAAACTCTCTACCCCTGGGCCTGGGCTGCTACCACATTTCCCTCCATCTGCTGTGTGGTGACCCAGGTTCGAACCTGACAATAAAAGGACCCTTATGTGCTTGCATCAGAAACTGGCTCCTTGGTGGTCTCTGGGATTTTTTCAAAATGGGTATAACAATACCAACTGCTATATGCTACAAATATATTAAATAGAGTTGCGCAGTAGGTACAATAGATACATAACTACAGATATCAGCCATATGTTGTAATGATTTCATGACTTAGCCAAACAGGTTTTTGGATGTTCTATTCCTGGATAACATTTGTAATTGCTACTGCACTGTGTGCTGATTTGGCAAGTGGTTCATATGTGATGAATAGTATTCCTTAGGCAAAGTCAAATCAAGTTTTTGTCTTGCACTTGGTCCATTTGTTAACATTCGTAATGAAGATTGCTGTTTTTTTCCCCCTTTTGGCTCTGAATTTGCCCATCATTGTCAACTATGAAGTGACCACTTTGTGTTCAATCACTGGGATTCCCTTGTAGACTGGCTTCTGGTCAAATGTAGCCGATAAGGAGAACCCAAGACCAGTGGTTCTCAGCCTTTTCTAATGCTGCAAACCTTTAAAACAGTTCCTCATGTTGTGGTGACCCCCAACCATAAATTTATTTTTGTCGCTCCTTCCTCACTGTAATTATGCATCATAATGTAAATATCTTATATTCGGGATATCTGATGTGAAATATGAAACTCCTGTGAAAAGGCGGTTCAACCCCAAGGGGTTGGGACCCACAGGTTGAGAACTACTGCCCCAGACGGAGCTGAGAGGACAGGAAGACAAAGCTCGAGATGGTCTTTTCTGGTCAGTTCCACCCTTCTCTGCCAATTTCAGTCAGTGCCAATTACACCACACCAGGCTGAGGAATGGTGTGAGAAAGCCTGAGTGATCTGGAGCCAGGCCTGGAAGAGAAGAGTGATGTTACCATTGGGTCTTTCAAAATGGCATAGCCCTTGGGAATAGACTTCTATCTGGAACAACCTTTGTACTTGCCTCCAAGAGGGCATTTGAAGGTGGGAAAGGAAGCAGGAAGGACCAAGGTTGGCCGCTTCCCAGGCTCTCTGCACGGACTCTGGTCTCCACCCTTGAATTTGTTACATTCATGCTGGCTTTCCTCTCATCCTTTCCTGGGAATCTTCTGAGGGAAATTTGGGGCTTGCATCAGGGCTCCGCTCACTGTCATTGCAAACATTGCAAACAACGGGTTTTCCTGCAAAACTTGTAATGATTAGTTTGAGGGACAAGAGGTGACCATATTCCTTCCAGGGACAGAGGAGGTTAACACTTCATATGAAAAAGATGAGCAGAGAGATGGGCAGATTCTAGGATCATCAAGCCAGCCTGCTTCATCATTTAGTCTGTGTGTCTTTAACTCATCAAAACAAAGATGGGTAGGGAGCTACTGAGTACCCTGAACAGTGCTACATCTGTGCGGTGAACAACAGCTTAAGCCTTTAATAAAGCTGAAGGCCGTGACTACGGCCATGACAATGTGTCAGGGGAGAGCCTGGCTTTTGCTCCAAGCCCTGTCACCCAGCAGCCATCTGGTTTGGAACAATGTCATCTAGTTCTTTTCTATATTTTGATTGCAACTGAGGTGATGGAGTGATACTGCGCCCTTTGTAACATTCCCAGGACTATGGAGAGAGCCAGGCAAGATCATGCAGATGCCAGGACTGTGCCCAGGCAAAAGGCACAAGGCATGGATGAAGCTCCAACATCAGACACTTAACAGCTCAACTGTCAGCTTCCAGGAGAGGCTGACTAGGAGGTGCTCTGTCTCAGGAAGAGCTTATGTACTTTGAGGAGGCAGGTGTGCTGATCTCATTCCAGGAGCGAATTGTGTGTGCTCTGAGAACCTTGATGTTTTCCAGCTCCAGTTGGGGGAGGAGGGGGGTGTTACTAGGGAACTTGTGTTCCTGCCCATGCACATTCCATCTTGTTCCCAGAGCTGCTCCTCCCTGGCTTTGCTTCAGCATGATTACTCACTAATCCATTTCCTTTCACCTTACTTTTAACTTGAGACTCCAGGATGACTTGTGGATGTGCACTTGGGCTTGAAACACTTGGGTAGACAGCCACCCAAGGTTCCTCATGAGGGATCTTTCAGGTTTCAAACTCATCTTCTTATCCAAAAGTTATGAGCCAGGTCATTTTTATATTGCAGCTGTGTGTGTGTGTGTGTGTGTGTGTGTGTGTGTGTGTGTGTGTGTGTGTATTGTGTTGTTTGGCGTATCTCGTGAAAAGAAGGCTCATGGGCCAGAAATCCATTTGAGTTTGTTTGGATGAGTAAGAAATGATGGGCATTCAGAGTGCTCAAGATTATAAATATTACAGAGGTTATTCAAAATCTCATTTACTTTTGTCTGACTGCCTCTTTCTACATATTTAAATTCCATTTGCAGGCACCAACCCTGATACTCTTAAAGAAAATAACAACAAGCAAGCTATAGCTAAGGGAAATGTAAATGGGTTTGTTTGCTTCCTCACACTTCTGGGCAGTGGAAACACAAGTAATTGATATTCCAAGGGTCTCACTGAATACACAAAATCCTTGTCTTTTTTAGGAGTTGCTTGAAAGGTTAACCACTTTCTAAAGAGTTCTTGGTGTCCAGAAACCAATTTTAGGCACTTTTTGCCCAGCTGCAAAATTCTTACAAACTTGTTAAAGTTTCCTACACCCATACAGCTGTATACTGAAGACAGATGAATCACTTTGCTTTGGGAAAAATTTGTTGTTCCTTGACATATATGAAGTCTTCCTATTACACAGGCTCTAGAGGCAGACGGTTCTATGTAGGCATCTGTGCTCCAGGGTACAGGGGTTGGGATTCTGCTAGGGAATATACTCTAGCCTATACGCTCCAGCCTGCCATGGGCTGGAGTCTGCTCACACATCACAGCTATGACGGCAGCAGCAATCTGTGCTCAAGATGTGGGATCCTCCCACCAAATTCCCTGGCCCCAAGGCCCTTCCTTCCTGGATAATAATTTCCAGCAGCTTGCTTTATGCACCCACATGTAAGTGTCTATTCTCATGTAAATCCTACATGCTCATTGTTCATCTTTTCACTATAAATTACTGTGGACAAGCCAAGATGGTGCACTCTGGCTAAAGCATCTAATAAGGCCACCAAAGAGCCGTGATATATTATCCAATGCCTCAACGTAAGTGGAGACCATAAATGAGCCATGTCTAAGCAATGCAGATAGATGCCTTCTGTTTTCCTTCAGGATGAAAAAAATTCCCCATAGAATTCAAAACCTAAATTACTAAGAAATGTGGGATTTCCATACACAGAGTGAGAAACTCCCTGTTATGTAGACAGGGAGAGGGGCCTTGGCTAGTTAGTAAAGGTGGTGAATTTCCAAGATGGCGAGCTTCTTGCTCACCCTTCCTGAGTTGAGGCAAAAGCCTGGTGGCTTAAAACAAAGGCCCTGTAAGCTTTTGTCTCCCACCAGCCATGATGGATGGGCTCAACAAGGTCAAGGCCCGCTCAGCTCAGGACATGTTATACAACTGTTCTGTTGTGTAACCAAACATCCCGGCTTTCTTTAAACTGACCAACCTTAAATTAGGGGAGGAAAGCTCTTCAGAAGCCTTCACCCCCCTCCCCCCTCCCAGATCTCAAAGAGACTGGATTCTTCCACTGTCTGAGCCCCCTCGCCCTCCCCCACCCGTGCTTTGCAGAGGGTCTTTTTCTCTGTGTGTGTTGCATGTGTGTGTTTCCTCACCTCCAATAAATGCCTTTCCTCAATTCCTGATCCTGTCTGCAGTCCAACTACCTGTTGTGCTACACATGTTTGCTGCCTCTTAATTCTTTAACCAGAAGAGAAAAGGATCCTGACCAAGACCCCTAGATTGTATCAAGAGGACCCTCCCCCAGTTTTATAAAGAATTTAAACAAATATGAATCACTCCGTGTATGTTTAAAATGGGACTTGATTTGTGGAAAGTGCATTCAAGTATGTGCAAAAAGAAAGGATATTTGTGGTACAGTTGTATCTTGCATTTCAGTTTGTCTAGAATGCCTACACTGCATAGTTACCAGTCCTTTGACAAATGCCAACTGTGGTTCATTGCTCAGATTTGGACCGGCCTTTCTTAGATACTTCTACTGGCATTCTCCCTTTATCTCCCACTCTTTCTACTGAATCACAATATTGGAATTTTCTTGGGCTCTAATGATTTATCAAATAGCTCTTTAAAGATCAAAGATGCGTGTACTTGGGCATATGGTCTGTTTTGTAATGAATTGCATTTGTTCCCATGTGTCATTGCTCAGAGATACAAACAATTGCAATTGTGGCCCATATAGACTGCAATTATTTCACAAACAGTGTTTCAGGGAGGTCAGGCCAGAATTTGAAAGTTATTACAGAAAACCAGGTTGGGCTTGGGGTGTAGTGATAACTCATTGCCCTGCTAATGGAAAGCATTGGTGTGGGGGTGGAGGAAGTTGTCTTGGCCTGGATGAAGGGCAAGCTGGCATCATTAGTAGCTGGCATCATTAGTAAGCATTCATGAAGACTATGTGGAGATAGTGCTAGAGGACCCATGAGCCAAGAAGAGGCCCTGATGTCAGTTCCTGGTAATGCATGATCATGAGTCCATGTCCTATCTGGACTTGAAACAAAACTAAGCAAAACAGAAGTGTGAAAATCAACCTGAGTTTTTGATTCCTAGTAACCTAAAGAAGTAGCTGGTTAGACATGTGCTCACTCAGGCATAAACCCTTAAATAACAACCAATCAACCAACCAACCAACCAACCAATCCAAGAGATCTTTTTAGATCCTGACCTCCTTGCAGACTATACAATCAAGCATTTCCCCTTGGCAAGAGTCTGGCATTGGTTTCTATGCAGGTTGACCAACAAGCCCTTGCTCCATCTCATAAGCATTTGCTCCTTTGCAAAGGAAGGTAGGGGTACCCCATACATAATTCTCTGAAGGATACAGAGAGATGAACTTTGAGTCATGTAACTCAATGAAACCATCTGACCATACCCTGGCTGTATCCGGATGTACTTGACTTTCTTTTTAAAATTCTCCTAGAACTCTGGTTGTCTGCACCATGTAGTGACATTCTATGGCCAAAAGAAACAGGATATGAGACACCAAGTCTCTTTCCTCTGGCTCTTTCCCCTACCACACTGGCTAGAACAGTGTCCCGTGACCATACCTAATCCAATCACTGAAGGGAGGAGGGCCTCCTATGGTAAGCTCAGAACAATCATAACCATTTGGGAGGCCGAAGCTGGGAAGGTGGAAATGCTATTTGATGGAGCATGGTCCATTCATGAATGAAGCTGTGTGAGGAGATTTCTGAGAGCTTGTGAGAAGACCCCAAGTAAACAAGAAAGAGTCTTATAACCCCTGTTCCCCCATAACATGGGTTGTTCTTGGAATGTGGTTTTGGGTCCCTCCCAGGATTAATAATTGGAGTGGATTTTGCTTTAGATTACCCATCATCTTACCCATTCTTATTCAGAATGATGTTTCCAAGCACAAGTTGTCCTCTTGACTGTCTACAGCTTGAACTAATGCGACCTTGCCCTCGTGACTATATAAGCCTAAACTCATGTGACCTTGCCCTTGTTCACTTTAACTCCAGTGAACTTTGCTCACATGACCTTGCTTTACCCTCAGAATGCTCTCAGAATATAAATTGTCTGATATCCTGAATAAAATTGGATATTGCACGAGACTTTAGCCCACCTCGTTTTCAGGCCCTGCTCACCCAGGTTCATGCCTCCAAATAGAGCGGTACCACTACTTTCTTGACAGACACTGTCAACTTGATTTGAATGCAAGCAGGCCTCTGAATTTTATCAACAAAAATACCAAAGGGAAATCGCAACCTGTTGAAAACATTGCCGCCTCCACCAAATTGAAGCAATACGACTTGGAAAAGAATGCTACTACGTTGGAGAGATTCTACTCTGGGTTGCTTTGTCAAATGGCTCACTCTGTGCTGTGTCCTTGGGCAGTTCTCAGTGGATGCAGGCTTCTATGTGCTTCTGTCAGAGGAGACTAGTGTTATTTACCACCTCCTAGTGTGTGAGATGGTATGTAAGATGATTAAAAGGAGCTTCATATAAGGCCCATGGATTCCTTTGATTAAATTATAAAGGACCAATTTTTATTTCAATGATGCAAACTGTCAAATTGCTGAGCACAAATTAGCTTCAGCCTCGCAAAGTGGCCTGGGATTCATAAGGATTAAGTGTGGACTCCTCTCTGATGTGAGTCCCTCAGACTCTCCCCCTCCTTTGGCCAGTTTTTCGGATGGCCTTGGGTTCTGATGCCTGCGCCCAGTCTACCGCTTTCTCAAAAGCTTGGTGGATCTAGGTTTTGAACAATAGGTCAAGGTTAAGGGTGAGGATGTGATAAGGGAAAGGGGAGGAGAAGAGCAAAGATCTATTTTAGTTCCTTTCTCCAAATCACAAGCCCCATTCAAACAACATTTTAACAAACTTAATGGTTAAATGCCTATATGGTGCATGAGGCGATGGTTAAATGCTTTTATGGTGCACATATGGATGAGAGCTTTCAATAGACTTAAGGTTTTGAGTTAATGTGCCCTGATTTTCCAAACCACCTCTTTTGCCGGAGAGTCGTGTTCTATCCACACAGGACTGACAGTGCCTGGGCGGCCTGTGTGATGGGTAGTTTTAACTGTCAACGTGACACACCATAGAGTCATCTGGGAAGATAGTCTTAATGGGAAATTGTCTAGATCAGGGTTGCCTGTGGGCATGTTTGCGGGGACTGTCTTGATTATAGCAATTGAGATGAGAAGACGCAGCCGAAAGATGGGCATCGCCGTTACCTTCCATTGTGTAAGAGTGTAGAAAGTGAGCTGAGCACAGAACACATGCCAGTCTTCTCTCCCTACTTGACTACAGGTGTGACTATCTGCTTCCGGTCCTGTCCTTGACTTTCCAGCATTGATGGACTGTAACTTGGAACGGCCAGCCAGATATGTCCTTTGTCCCCTAAGGTTGCTTCTGTAAGAGTGTTTTTATCACAGCAACAGAAACGAAGCTGTAATAGTCTGGTTAGTCTCTTGTACGTGTTAGTTGGTCCTCAGTGTTTTGGACATTCCAGATAAAGATACGAGGCTGTGAAAACTCAAGCCCACCGCTGCTGTATTTATCTTTACTTATGCCCTATAGCAAGCAGATGAATGGCATGGCCTCCGTTTAGAGTCCTAGAAAGTAGAAGTTAAAAATATTTTTTACAGATTTTAGAAATAATTTCAAGCAATGGCATCAGATGTGAGGCAGTATGAAATAGACTAAAACCACAGACCCAGAATAAAACTCCACAGCTTAAGATAAAATAAAAGCCCGGGGAGTTACCTAGCTCTCCATAAATTAAAAAAAAAAAAAAAAAGTAGTATCTTTTTCTTCTTTCTCACCCTCTGTTTCCCCCAATTTTTCTTTGTTTGGGCTGGGAGTGAATTTAGGGTCTCACACATGCTAGGCATGCACTCTGCCATGGAGCTATATCCCAGGCCTCTTTTCCCTTTGTTTGGGGATGGGACTGGAAGCGGGGAGGGTCTCCATAAATTTCCCAGGCAAGCTTTGAGCTTGTGACGTTCCATCCTCTGCCTTCTGAGTAGCTGGGGTTACAGGCCTGTGTCGCCAGACCTGGCTACACAGATGAACTGTCATGACGATGTCTTCAGTGAATTACGCGCAGAGTGACATTTCTAGAAGAGGCTAAGGCAAGAGAGAATCGGCCTAGAATTTATTTGGGGTTTGGTTTGCATTCCTCTTCGAAATGTTGGCTGTTCGTGTATGGACTGCCCAGTCTGCTTCTGGATTTCTCGATCGCTCACACCCAGCTCTTTTGCTTTCTCCATTTGTGAGCAGTGAGTGCTCTTTGGCTTGGGCTGATTTGGGTAGGAAATCTCTTCAACCATGAGGTGACAAAATGAAAATCAGAGGTTCTGGATGCATGGGGCATGGATTCGAATTTCACTCCTGCCCCTCCTGAGCGAGTAACTGAATTTTTCTTTACCTCAATTCTCCCATTGTGACGTAGAGGTAATGTCATTTTTCGGATGCTTTGTGGCCTCCTCTCTCTCCCTTAGACACTGTACCAAGTCCTGTGGACCCACCCCTGCTTCCCCACAGCCATGCATCTGTCCCCTCCTCCCCTCCTGCATCTCCTGAATTCTCCATCTACTCTTGTGTTTCACCCAGCCTCCCGTCAGATCTCTCCTATCCATTCTCTACCCCTTGAGATCCATTCTGTATTATCTGGGCAAAGGGAGCTTCCTAACACACACACTGGCTTGTGCTCCCGAGAGTGAACCACACGACCTTCAGGTTCAACCCCTTTTGTGGGGTTGTGAAGCCCTCTCAACCCAGCCCTTCTCTCCTGGCCACTCACTATCCCAGCTCCCTCTGTGGTCTTCTCACCACAGAGAACTCGAATATTCAGGGAAGCAGGTAGGCTGGGGCCAAGACAGACTTCCCCTGGAGTTCTTTGGGCTTAGAACATCCCTCCTCCCTGGTTCTGGGCAGAACACTCTAGTCTTGGGTCCCGTCTGAATTGCTACCTCTGTAGAAGAAGACTTGATTCTCCCCTAATCTCAAAAGCCTATGAGAAAGTTTCCTCCTTTTGACCTCCTTTCGTCCTCTGCATTAGGATGAGGGTTTTTTTTCTTTTTTCTTTTTATATTTCAGCTCTTCATTTGCCCCCAGTTTCAAGACTGAGCGATCACATTTCTTTTTAAATCCTCAAGGAGCCTCATAGAAGTTTTTTAAAAATGTAGAATGGGGGCTAGTGTGATAACTCAGGTGGTACGGTGCTTGGCTTGCCGATATGAGGACCTGAGCTTTATCCCCCAGATCCCACATACAAATTCTGGGCTTGGTGACATTCTGTAATCATAGCACTGAGGAGGCAAAGGCAGGTGGATCCGTGGGGCTCATTGGCCAGCCAGACTAGTCTACTCAGTGAGTGTCAGGCCAATGAGAGACCCTGTCCTAAAACAAGAGATGGATGGTATCTAAAGAGTAGTCCCTGAGGGCTCCATATTACATGGATACATGGATACCTGTATATGTATGACCCTACTACTTGTACACTTATGAACATACATGCATGCACATACATAAAACACACACACACACACACACACACACACACACACAGAAAAAAAAGTAAGTTAAGCAGTGGAGGGCCATGCATTTAATCCCAGCTTCTTGGGAGGTTGAAGTTGGAGGATGTGAATTCAAAGTCATCATGGGCAACATGGCATGATACTGACCCCTCCCAAAATAAAATGAAAATGAAATAAAAATATACATGGATGCCTATCTCTTGAGGTTGTTGTGTGGGTTAAAGAAGATAAAAATAAGAAGGCAATAGAGACGTCACATTTATTCAATAAACGATAACTCTTGTGGGTATCATTGTTGCTGTGCCTGCTTTATCACTGTTCATCCTGCTCTATCGGATGGTACTGGTTTCAGATACGAGTCTGTTTTCTGACTAGAGAAACCTGCAGGGAAATGTCTCAAGGGCTTTTAGCATGTTTAGCTCCATAACTATGATGAAAACGGCAGTTTGGTTCGGTCTCGTGAATAACACGTCCCTGCCCCCACCTCTTTCATTTGTTAGTTCGAGTACCTCTTGCAACCTTTTACAAATAAGTGGGTTGATTCATTCTAGCACGCACTTTCACCATTTGGATCTTTTCTGTGTAACCCCTTGCGTCCCTATTCAACAGAGGCTAGTAATTACCATAGCAACCGCAGCATGTGATGCCTTGCGCGCTCTGAGAAACAAAGCACTTGCTTTGGAAAAAAAAAATCACACACACATTAATTTGTTACACGAAATTCTATTTCATGGTGTTTACGAAGGGAATCGTGCCTCCGACTAGACCCACTTACCTTCTTCACTAGACTCAGAGCTCACTGGTGCCCTGGTCTCTCCCTAACCCCACGGCACTCTAATCCATACACACATTGACTCATTTTAAAAATGAAATTTTTGTGCAATTGGGGTAGGAGATGGGGAGGATTCCGTTTCAGCTGGGAGGTGGAAAGGTCAGCGAGAGGGTGCATAGACCCATATAACAGTTGTTCCCGTCTGAGTGATGACCGTACTACCAAGGGGATTCATTAAAATGGAGCCTATTGCTGTTACAATGAATGAGGCTCTCCATAAGTTCTGCTGAGAGCCTGTCAGTGGCTAAGCCCATATGTAATACTTAAATGCCGGGCCTTCATCTGCGGGCTGGTGTCTGGATTGCACCCCATAGGTGCCTCCCACACATGCATACTGACTCCAAACCAATTAAGAACCCAGGGCCTGGAATCCATGCAAACCCAACAATTGAGCCTTCCCAGACTCTCCCCGTGTGTGTGTGTGTGTGTGTGTGTGTGTGTGTGTGTGTGTGTGTGTGTGTGGCCAACAGGACATTAGACTTTGGTACGTGACAAGATCATCTATTCCATAGCCACTTGTACCGGGTTCCAGCTGTACTGGGGCCAGAAGGGGAAAGAAGCGAGTTTGCTTAGTGTAATGTGAAGTCATATGGTACGGTGACCTCCCAACTTGGTCCACTTAAGAGTCAGAAAAAGTAATATGTACGTGCCAGGGGTGTTCAGAGCATCAACAGCTCTTGGTGTTCATAGTTATCATCCAAGGGCAAGCAGCGGAAGGTGGAGTCCTCTGTGCTGCCCCCTAAGTCACCCGGCAAACCTGGGAAGCCTGGGCAGAAACTGTTATCTGTTGTTTACCTAGCCAGTTGGAAGTCGCTTTATGAGTTCTCGAGTTGAAATTCTGATGTAAGGAAAAAAAAAAAAAAAAAAGCTTTGGTCTGAGACAAAAAAATAATACATTCCAGTCAAGGTCTGCAGGTCCACACAACAATCTGGGTCTTTCCCCTCTGGCTCTGCAGAAATTCGGCTAGCAGGCGGTTGGGAATTAGGGTGGTGGTGGCGGCGGCGGCGGCAGGGGATGTTCTCCCTTAGAAAATGGAGCTGAGAAGGAATGCAGAGCTCAAAGGGTGAGTGGACTGGTGGGTATGGGCGGAAATACCCACATTAGCTTTTACGGAACGTCCTGCCTTCATCTACTCTTCGAATGAGAGAATTTCTGGTTGTTGACTGGGATCTCCCAGCTTCGGCTGTGGAGGTCCTAACACAGGCGCTTGTGAGAACTACTACTAAAATGGGAACTTAACAATCCTTTATGGACACCGAAACTGCACTGCTGCTGATCTGCATGGCCAATGTGTTTAACCCAGGCTCCTCTTTGTTCAGGAGGTGGAGGTCGCGTCCACAGTCTGGCCGCCCCCTCCAGCCGCCTTGCGCGAACCAGCCACTAGGGAGCGCTGTTGGCCCAGAGATGGCCCTTCGCGTTACCCCCCCCCCCCCCCCCACCCAGCTTTGGAAGCAAACGCATTTGCTGAGAAGCAGGGAAGTCGGTGGCGTGAGGAAATTATTATGCACAGTTCATTTCCTTGTAATTTAACTCTCAGAGTAACAAAAGCATAATGTATAGCCTAGTTTTCTGGTCTGATTTACAACAATTTGAACTAAAAGATGATTTCTGCCTCGCCCCACCCCCTTCTAATCATTTCCGCTGATATCAGCAGCTGAGAATTTTGTATTTCATCATACCACTGCACCTCTTGGAGCCACAGATCCCAGAAGAGAAAAAAAAAATGTAAAACGGGGTCCCACAGATCCAACCAGGCACACATTTCACTCTGCTTCCTTACAGCTGCGGTGCTGGTCTTAGTAACTTTGTGTCTTTTGGTAGGGCTGTTTGGCCCAGGAAGTCCAAACCTGGTAAAGCATGCCTGTCCCTGAAACCGTCTGTGGTGTGCGTTTTCAAAATTAGAGGCAAAAGGATGCCCCCATCTAACCACCCTGCAAGGGAAGGCCTCTTCTTCTAGTCAGCCCTTCCCAGTAGATTCCAGCTGCCTTCAATCTCAGCTTCATTGGACTCTTAGAGCACTCATTCACTGGAATCCAGCAGCTTAGCATTTCCTGTGCTATTTCTCTCTCTCTCTCTCTCTCTCTCTCTCTCTCTCTCTCTCTCTCTCTCTCTCTCTCTCTCTGTTACCTTTTGCCACAGGAAAAGGGAAAAAAGTTGTTTTTTTTTTTTGTTGTTGTTGTTGTCGTTTTGTTTTGTTTTCTGGTCAGGCCTACCTTGACCAGAGCGCCTTGCTAAGAGTTTTCCATGTCATTTCCTTTAATGAGTTCAAAATCTCGGCCTTAGAAGCAATTGATTCATTTTACAGAGGAGGGCATGGAAACTAAGGAACCTACACAAGGTTTATAGGCAGGCTCCAGAAACAGAGATTTCTCTCTGTTTTATCCTTCGGAAGCCCACCTTGGCTGCCCGCCGAGCAGAGTGTTTCGCCTGTCCACAGGTTCAGCAGCAGTGACAGGCACACGTGTGGCATGCATGTGACAGGTACTTAAGAAGCTGTCTTGGCAAACACCTATGCCATGATACGAAAGCTGGCACTGCCCCCGTTTTAAAAATCAAGTAACTTTCTGCATATTAGTTCCAAGCTAATACAGGGCTCTCCCACCATGCACTTGGTAGGCGCTGAAAGAATATCACGAATTGTAGCGTCATTCCTTTTGGGTCAATGCTGGTGTTTCCAAATGTGTTTTCATTCAGGAGAGGGGGCTGCTGTCCTGGAGACTATGACACAATATGAAGCCAGAGTCCCTTTCCGGAGGGGTCGGGGTGGGGAATGTGGCGGGGACATCTGTTGGAAATAAGTGGAAGGATTGGACGACGGCAACCTAGGTTTCTGACTCCCAAACTCCAGAAGTCTTCTCTATGACGTTCATTAACTTCTCTCCCCTTTAGACTGTTTCATTTAGGCGGGTGTCGAAGGAAGACTGGTCAGGAAGAAGGGAGCATCTCAGGGACCGGAGACTCAGTAGATCCCAGAGTCCTTTGGACCTGCCATATACTTAATCATTTTGAGAGCAGAAAGTTGTCCATGGAGACTGAAGCATCGTGTGGGTTGACATAAAAGGAAGGGGGAAGTCTCTCCGAGAAGCCCTCTAAACCCTTCTGGTGTGTTGACGGGGATTGGCATGTGAGCCATCAAGGGGGCATCGGCACAGCGATGACTTTCATAAATTATGAGTACCTTCCAGTCTCTCGGGGCCCCGAGCCCCCTGCTGCAAAATCAGTCAAGGAGTTTAACAAGATGAAGCCGTTGAGAAAAGTCGGTGAGCAAGCGGTCTCCGAGGACTCTGAGAAACTTCGCAAACCAGGATGCTAACATCCATCTCCGGTTGACTCGGAACCTCTTGGAAGCCAGGGAAACTGGGGCACAGAGGAATGTTGATTCCCAACCCCTGAGACTACATTACTAAAACATATGGAACCGATAAGGAAATTAGCCACAGTCCCTAAAGGGTGGTTTGAAGAACTCTGAATTTCGCCACCTCTGGGGATTAAGGCCACAATAAAGGAAATATCTTGCATAGCTTGGTGATTTTACCTTCATCGCATTATTTTATGATTTCCCAGACTTGCTGAAGAAATCGTTGACAAATAACAGTTGCAAACATGCAAGATCTACTTTAGATATAGATGTATGCATATATCGCAAGTTGATCACCATGCTCAAGCTAGTTAGCATATCCCTTTTCCTCCCTGGTGTTAATGTTCAGGATCTACTCTCTATTAATTACAGCTATCACACTGTACAATGCATTTCCAGAACTTTCTTTTGCTGCCTAACTTTTGCCTTTGACCTTTGACATCATCTTTCTTTCCCCCCCCACCCCCCACCCCACCCTACACCACCTTAGTCCTGACACTGACTCTACTCTCGGCTTCTGCCAGGTTGCTCTTTCACATTCCGAGTGTAAACAGGATCGTGTAATGTTAGTCTTTCTGTGCTTGGCTTATTTCACTTTACAGAGTGCTTTCTAGTTTTAGCTGTGTGGTGGAGAATGACACATTATTTCCTTTTTGCTTGTTGTGTGCGTTCTCTCTCTCTCTCTCTCTCTCTCTCTCTCTCTCTCTCTCTCTCTCTCTCTCGTGTGTGTGTGTGTGTGTGTGTGTGTGTGTGTGTGTGTGTGTGTGACATTTCCTTTATCCTCCATTTATCAGGATATACTTAGGTTGCTTCTGTATCTTGCTTATTGTGAACATTTTGGCTCTCAGCACTTTATCGTATTGATGGCTGGCAAATATTTTCTCCTGTAGCACAGGTTACCTCCTCATTTTGTTGATTGTTTTCTTGGTCATTTGGAAGCTTTTTATTTAGATGAAATTTAAATTAACACAAAAGTCCAGGGGTGTTTCTACATGGTAACAATGGAATATCTGAGAAACATAAAGGAAAAAAATTTAGTATACCAGCATCTGAAATTTCTAGGGATAAATTTAAACACAGAGTAAAATATTTGCTTGTTGGATACCAGCGGCCACTGATAATGAGAGAAATTGAGGAATACACAAACAAAGGAAAACTATCCCATGACCATGGACGGTACACTTAATATTGTTAAAATGCTCAGACCATTTAACTCAGTCTATAGATTCAATGCCATTCTAATCACAATTCTAAAGCATTTTTCACACAAACAAACAAACAAACAAACAAAAAACCCAGCCAAAATTCATATGGAGCCACAAAAGATGCCACATCGCCAGAGGAGTGGGGAGGGTGAATATGATTACATTATATTATACATGTGTATGAAACGTTTTTAATAACAGAAAAAAAAAAAACAAACCAGCACCATGACAGTATAAAAATCAGCACATAGACAGAGCGATGGGGTAGAATGGAGAACCGGGAAAGGAGTTCACAAATCAGGCACCAAACATACAAGCAAAAGGAGACTGGACCTTATCTCGGACCACATAGAAACTGACTCCAAATGAACTGAGATCTGAACGGCAGAAGTGTAACTAGAACTACCCTAAGAATGAGGTTGGGCGACGAGTCGTTAGCCATGATGCCTGAAGGACAGGCAGTAGAGCAGAAGAGACAGAAGGGGGGTGCATCACACACATCCCGGGGTTGCAGGCTAAGGTCACCACAAAGGTGACTGCAGCCTGACTGGAAGGTGTATTTCAAAGACAACGATCACAACACTCTGCCAGCTTGGATGTGAAACTCTGGCTCCTGGCACCATCATTTTCCTGTGGGAAGCTCAGGATGGAGAAGGAAAAGTGCTGGGCTTAGAGGACACACAATCAAACAGGGTTACTTCCTGTCTCTCCCTCTTAGCCACCCTGTGGACTTGGGCCTCCACTGAACTTGTTCGAATCAATTGTCTCACATATAAAATAGGACTAATGAATAATAAATAGCCTTGGAGTTATTGTGAGGATTGAGTCAAATAACGAATGAGCCACGTGGATCCAGAAACCACCTAGGGGATGAGGGATGAGCAAGACTGACATGCAGAGAACCCCCTTGACATGACTCCCCTCATCCCCCTCCCCCCCCCCCCCCCCCCAGGGAAAACCACATCACATCTAAGACACCAATGGTTTTGAAATGTGACATAATGGGGTGTATCTCCCATATATAAATATGGGAGATATATTATGTATATATGTATAAAATTTTATATTCCATCAATTATAAAAAGGACTCCAATACCAAAGACACAAAAGTGAGAAAAAAAGAACTAAAGAAAAGCTGATCTTAAGTGGATGTGGTCCGCCACCCTCTCCGCCTTCTCTGGATGCTAAGGGGCTCTAAGGGGATGTGGTTAGAGAGGTTTCAGGACAACTCAGTCTGGCAGACTGGAGGAAGGGATGGGTTTGGAAAGTTAGGAGAGAGAGCTCAAGGGTGAGGTAGGAATGGCGTGGAAATGATCGTGCTAGGGGCCCTTATGGTAAATCTGACTTCAAAGGAAGAAGGATTTAGAATGTGTAGTGGACCCGGGTGCTGGAGAAAGAAGGCCGGTTCGGAACAGCAGCTTGGGGGATGTTCTGTGAACCCTTCTGCTCCAGTGACCCCTCCAGCATCCTCAGGGGAAGAGGAGCCGGACCACCCACCCAGGCCTCTGGGGGCAGCCGCCATGCTACTCAGGGAGGAAAGCACTGAGGTCCGTCTCTCTCCCTTTGTGCTAGGCTGGACCATGTGGATTTGAAGCTGGGGTCGTTGACAGTACTGTACCTCCCATCCTCCTCGGGTCCCCAGCAGCAGAAGGTAGGAGCCGCAGATTGACCAATGGCCTGCAAGGCAGAGGATAGAGTACAGGGTTCAGCAAGAGAGACAGCCGCTGGCTGCTGCAAAGAAGCCGTGGCAGTTGATGCCTGAGTGCATAGGGGACACCTTCTAAGCCCCTGCCTCAACCCACAGGCTATACGGATGAGGAGACGCGGGAAGTGAGTTGGTAATTCTCCGTAAGTTGGTGAGGCCAAGGTATCATAGAACCCAGAGCGCTCAGGTTAATGGGATCTGATTTGTATTCACAAGCTGCTGTGGCTGAGGGCCTTCAAGTAACCTTTCAGACACCCGCTGCAGGATAAATACTGGGTCTTGTTACCTTCCTTTCTTTCCCTGTATCTGCTCTGGAAGGCTTCGATTTGGGGACCTCGCGCTGTTACCAGTGAAATATTAAGTAAGACCCAGTCTACCCATCACCACATTTTGTCTCCTTTACTGAGCAAAGATAGAGTCGTAAGGGTTAAAAACAACCCCGCCAGCTGTCGGTTCAGCAAATGCGCCCTTCCCCATGCTGTTTCTTTCCTTTCTGTGACGATCCACTGGGAATTCGAGTCCACAAAGTTCCAGACAACTCTTGTCCTGAGCAATGACATCTGCTTTTCCGTCTTGGGAGGGATGTTCCCTAAGTTTGTTTATCTTTCTTTTTTTGGGGGGGTTCTTCCCTTGAAGGTCACTTTCTCAGTAGAATCTACCTGGCTGCCTTAGTCAACCTTCCTGTCCCCTTCTGGTCCTTGGCCTGTCCTCCGCTCTCCTGCCCAACTGCGTTCATCGCTGCAGACATCTTTTTGCTTATATTCACTTACTGTTTGCCTCCTATGCCGGGGCAGAGATGTTTCCCATCCTGTGCACTCCCAGAGGAATGCCTGGTGTGTAATGGGATCTCAAATTCTGGAAGAAAAGTTATTAAAATGTCACACCTTTCATTAATATTTCCACCATTTGACATTGCTTACCTAGAAAGCATTATTTTGTTTTCTTAACGTCTTCCTTAACATATTTTAAGAATTCTTTCTTGTGCCCTGTAACTCTGGATACAAGGGGAGAAGAAGAGAGAGAGAGAGAGAGAGAGAGAGAGAGAGAGAGAGAGAGAGAGAGAGAGAGAGAGATGCAAAAAGGAAGAAGAAAATGCCTGGTAGAAAAGCCAACAAATACACACAAAGCCCACATGGCATTAAAACCAAAGGAAGAGAATTCAGTCCTTGAAAGCGAAGGCTCCATACCATGTGATAATCTCACAATGACAATAATAACAGTAATAACGGTAGCTGTTAAGGGGTACCACCTGCAGGCGAGGGCTTCGTTTTCCAGACATGTAATTACTATCATAGAATTGTTTTTTGGGAATTCCTGTGACCTTATTGGGGAAGGGGGTGGGGAGCCCCGGGGAAACTGACGCGAAGATGCTTAATAACAGGAAGTGGGAGTGGTAAAAGGAAGAGGAGGAGGAGGGGAAAGAGGAAGAAAGAAGGGACCAGGCCAAGGTCCCTGGCTGGCTGCCCCACGCTTCCCCCTCCCTGGCAACTCAACCACGGATTCTTTTCCCTCGGAATATCAAGTGTTTAAGATCACCAGCCACACCTCCCCGGGAGAATTAGGTTGTCGACATGAAGCCTTTAAAAACACGGAGAAAGACATTTCCTCCTGATATTAGAAAACTGTGAGGATCTCAGGTCAATGGTAGTTAGCAAAGTTCCGAATACCACAAAGTGAAGGAAGCTTCCAGAACCCTCTGTCCTTGGAGAAAGAACTGTATCAAAGTGTTTGAGAATGCAGCCTCACGCTGCTGCTGGTGGGGACATGTGTGGCGAATTCAGGGCAGGCTGAATTTGGGAACTCAGCCTGCGCGGTTTGTGGTACACATGAGCTCACAGCCTCTCCAGCTCCCCTCCTTCTGGGATATTGTGCAAGGCCAAAAACATCCAGTTGGAGAAAGAGATCCAGACCCAGCAACAAAATGCCACCCTGTCCGTGTTCGATCCAAATGAAACTATAGCCGGGATTTGGAAACAGCGCTCACGAGCCCAGGATCAGGGAGAGAAAGGCAAAACTCTCAACTCCTGTTTACGAAGATTTTTGTCCCCTGGGGGAGCAGAGTGACATAGATTAGAGCCACCGCTCCTTTCTGAGAAAAGGTGCCAGGAGGAAGAGTTACCATGACTTGCTTCATACCGCACAGGTGGAGGAGTTTTTGCTAATTACTGCCTGGCAGCAGCCGAGTTTTTAATACCATGGCAACCATCAACTCCTGGTTTATTCTGAGTTGATCAAATTATCCAGGTCACAAAGACATTAAAAACAAAAACAAAACAAAAATACCGACTCCGTGGCTTCAGGGAGTTGCCTCTCGGTCAATGGTCTGACTTTGGAACTGACGTTGGGGTCTTCTGCTAGCCAACCGCTCAGTTTCTTGGACTACCCTCTGAGGTTCCCGATCACACTTTGGAGGTTTGGCCTGGGAATCTGTATTAACAAAGGCACTCTGCTGACCACACTTTGAGACCGACCCCTCAGCAGGCCACAGCTGCCCACTAATGCCTCCAAAGCAGCGTCTACAGCTCTCCACTGGCCAATACGGTGGAGACACCAGACCCATGGAGCCACAGAGTGTGAGAAGCACAGACATTCCAAACTGAGACATACAGACTGCTGTATGTGTAAAATCTAGATAGACGTATTAAACAGTATGCACACGAAAGCATTATATATTACTAAAAACAGCGTGGCCGTATTTCCTATTGGTTGTATTTTGAAAGGATAATATTTGGTTGTGCTGTGTTCCATAAAATATATCACTAATGTCAATTTCACCGTTTTTTTTCCTTTATATTTTAATGTGGTAGCTAGGAGATTTGAGTTGTTCTAGACACAGGATTTGGCTCATAGGAACTTTTCAGATAGAGTATTTCTGGTTTTATTCTCCTCCATTTCACTAGTACCTTAAAAAGAAATAAAGTCGTTAAGGCAAAGTCTGTTTATATGGCCGACACTGAACACAGGTGGCCACTGATTCAATCAAAGCCTTAGAGATACCGGCCGCACCCATAAAATGTTGGTCCATGCAGTGTGTTCCCAAACTGTCACCAACATTTTAAACATAAACAAAAGTTTCAGGTTTTGTTTGTTTGTTTGTTTGTTTTCTTTCAACATCTATTGACAAATACAAAGATTCAAGATACAATCTGGGGAAGAAACTTCAGGGTAAAGCAACCGTTCCTTCAGAAACCCCCTCAGGGCAACAGACCCGAGCACGGCTCCAATGTTTAAATGGTGTCCTTTAGAATTCAGTAATCTGAGATCTCACGGCTTCGACTATCCTTCCACGCTGTTGTCATTGTTTGTTTTCAGCAAAGTTTTGTCAAGGTAGGAGGGGAAGACATATGCTAGCGTGTCATTTCGACACATGGTGTGACGGCTTCCGTTGTAGTTCTGTTACAGACCTGGTAAGACTCACAAGGCGGTTTAGTGCTGAGTGCTTCCATCAAGATTGAAACAAAACAAAACAAAAAAGAAACAAAGTTGCCAATTGTCTGGTCAGGGAGAAGGACTAGAAGATTGTTTTCCAAAGCTACGTTTAACAATTGTTGATTGTAAAGATGGCGCCACCTTTAATCCCAGCCAGCACTCGGGAGGCAGAGGCAGGAGGATCTCTGTGAGGTCGAGGCCAGCCTGGTCTACAGAGCGAGATCCAGGACAGCCAGGACTGTTACACAGAGAACCCCTGGCTCAAACAAACAAACAAAAACAGCAACAACAAAAAAGGATTGTAACCTTTCTTCTGAGAGGCTGAGTAGGAAGATTGTAAACTCCTGGCCAGCACCAACTACAGAAGGAGATTCTGTCTGAAAAACAGACCAAAAGGTAATTTCAAACTTCCTTAGGCTCCTGGCTTTAGTCTCAGCGGGAAGACCTTTGGGTGGGGTTGTCCTGACTGGTTTACTCAGGTACAGCTGACAGGTAAGGTCTACACCCTGGGAAAGATCCTCTGTGTCAGACTTCTCTAGTGAGGGTCTCACTGTCAATCCTAGGGACTCTGCCCACCACTCAGAGAAGTGAGTTGCTTAATTTTTACTAATGGTTTCATATTCCACATTCATAAACCCAGGAGCGGTGCCCCTATGGCTTATGTCGTTCCTGCTGATAAGCCATTGGCCAAACCAAGTCATGTGACCATGAGACCAAACTCCAAAGTATCCAACGTCCTATGAGTGTCTTGGTGTTTGGGTGAGTTTTGGGGTTCTGTCTCCCACTGCAAAAGGTTACAGAGGTGAGACCTCACCCCTGTCTGGCCCCATCAAACGCACAGTGCAGAGGGAGGGCGGTTATCAAGGGGAAGCAGTGAGAGCTAGTGGGGGGGGGGGGAAGAGCTGGTAACCATGTCACCTGGCTACTCCTGGGGAAGACTGGCTTTGTTCTCCTCAGCCTGATAAACACCGCAGGCCTTCCTGTTTTTTAAGTCTAGCTCTAGAACTTTCCAATTGATTCTGGGACTGACCCAGTGAATTTCTTCCTCTTTACCTCTGGGGTAATAAATATCCTTAGTCTTGAAAATGTAGTGATGGGTGTGTTCTGTCCCAACTCTGAGGCCCCTTACAAGGAATCTCTTCAGGTTTTCAGGCTGATGGACAATATATGCGTGTAAGAGAAGTCATCCACTCTTTAAAAAAGTTATTAATTCTTTGATAATTTCATACAGTTTATTTTGATCACATTACTCCAGTTCCTCCCCTAACTCCCCCCAGATCTGCTAGTTCCTCACCCCTCCAAATCTTGTCCTTTTTTTTTTTTTAATTTAATAACACACTGACTCCAATTTGGGCTATCTGTATACACTGGACCATGGTCAAACTATCAGGAGCCATGCCCTTAAAGAAAATTGTCCTCTCCTCAGAAGCCACCAAGTATCCACATCTTTCAGGGATGGAGGGAGGCTCAGGAAGCCCTTCCCACTTCCCACCAGAACGTTGACAGCCTTGATCATGTGTGGGCTGTAAGTGCATGGATGTAGAAATCATGTTATCTCTGGAAGACACTGTTCTGCTCTGGTCCTCTTTAACTTCTGGCTTTTAAATCTTTCTGCTTTCTCTTTCAAGATGGTCTCCAAGCTTTGGGGAGAGGTGTGATAGGATGTCCGATTTGTAGTTGAACACTTCTCAGTCTCTTATTCTCTTCACTTTTACTGTGGGAGTCTGTCAGAGTCCAGCTCCGACCTGTTGAAGGGTTCTTGGGTGGAGGAGAAAGGAATGAGGAAATGATAGAAGGACAGAGAGGATAAGAAAGACAGAGACACAAGACAGCTTCGGGAGGGCCCTGGGTTAATACCCAGTCACCCCATCCTTTATTCTCATTAGCTTTATATAGAATGCCAAGGGGAGAGGCAAAAGACCTCCCCCTTTCAAGATCAAAGCACACTGTACAGCCAAGTGTAGACACTTCAAAACATCTGGTAACCATGCCCATGGCCAAATCATCCCATTAGGCAGCCCGGCTGGGTAAAGCAAGCTCAGATTCTCTGACCTTGAGTAAGGTCTCACTAGGAAGCCTCTGTGGCTACCACATTTTGCTAGTTGTGAGTTCCTACATGAACTGCCATCTACTGCCCAAAGTAACTTCTCTGATGAGGTCTGAGAGGTGCACTAAAGTGTGGGTAGAGAGAGAAATCTAGAGGACATTTTTAACACTATTTCCATTTCTCTAATAGTAGTAGGTTCACTCCTGGGGCCTGTGGGCTCCCTGATTTCTTGGCCAGAGTTGCCGTACCAGGCATGTTTTTCCTCCCATGGAGTGAGAGCACCTTAAATACAAGCAGAAAGTGATTGGTTACTCTATAACTCTGGTGCCACTATTGTACACATGGGCATACTTTGTCCCCTACATCATTTTCACATTTCACACGGTTCACACTTGGATAAGGCTGTTGATGACCTCCCCCTCCCTCGGCACCAGCACTTTCTTGCACTCTTAGGCCTAACGAGCAGGGAGAAAGCTTCTTGGTGACTACCAACTTGATCTCTTCATGCTCTATGACAAACGTGTGTCGTGTCCCCAGCAACAGGGTCTTACCATCAAGGTCCGTTGGGCAACCAAGAGCAATAGCAATAGCCTATATTGTTTTTGGAGTCTCTGGAACATTCTGATTAACAAGGGACATGGAGACAGATGGGATGGTAGGGTAGAGGAGGGGGTTGTGGGGAGGATGAAGCGCTAAGGATGTTTGAAAAAAGCCTTAGGAAAACCCATTTCATACACATATATGTATGTGTGTGTTTATATACATCATAAAATGTTTAATTGGAGTTACCCTTAAACATGAAGCTGTCAGCTGCAAACATTTTAAGGATATTTTGACAGCCATGTATGGATAAGTGCAGGGTGGGAATAGAGTCTATTTAGAAATCCTTTGAATCTATCACTTTAGGGTGATGGATATCTGTGCGGGGGAAGAGCTCTATTTGGTTTATCTTTGATAGCAGATGACAGAAGGTTAAAATACTAGATCCAGAGTGTTAATATCAGTTACCTTCAGGGATCTCAAACCATAACGGGGAGAAGAGATGAACAGAGTCGTAGCTCCCATGAGCAGTTTAAAATTCTCGATCACACGCTTGCAGTCCAAACAGAACGAAAGCAACATCGCCCTGTTGTGGAAGGGATAGCCCACAGAAGAAACCCATTCGCGGAATCCAGTGGACCCAGGAAACTTTGTAGAAACAGCAGAAAGAGCTGTGGTTACTTCTCCACTCGGCGAGGAACTGAAATTATAAGCTAGACCAGTTGCTTCTTTTTAAGGTGTCTTTTTATTACACATCCAAATGCCACAGGTTTCATCATTTTAAAGAACACAATACGCTAGTTGTACAAACATGGCCACTAATTCGGGATCGTTTTCTACATCGTCTTCCCTTGGAGGCTCTTACCCGCCAGCAGTCACCCCCTCCCTCATGCACCTGCAGCCCCTTGCCGACTTCCTGTTTGCATGGATTTTTCTTGTTCTGGACACTCACGCTAATGGCAATAATGAGTTAATGGTTTATCTATGTTGTATCATGTGTCGATACTTTATTGCCTTTGTGTGGAGGAATAATATTTCATTGTGTAGTTTTACCACATTTTATTTTCTGTTCACCAGTTGATGGCATTTGAGTTGTTCCTGTTTTTTTTTTTAAAGCTATTATGAATAATAGTGCTATGAACATTTGTAGACAAGTTTTCGTATGAGTGTTCCCTTGGGTATATATGTAGAAGGGAAATCGCCGGGCCATCTGGTAACTCTATGTTTAACCATTTGAGGACAGAGATGCCGTTTTTTACCTTCCCGCCAGTAGTGAATGAAGGCTCCAGTCCGGACTCAATCTCGCCACACTTTTAAAATTTAATAGTCACCTTAGCAGGTATTTTAAAGGGTACCTCCTTGTGTTTTTAAGTTACCTTTCTTTAATGACAATGATGCCGACCACCTGTTTATGTAGGTTTTGGCCACTCGTGTGTCTTTTTCATGTACATGTCTGTTCTGATGCATCACACACAATAATGAGACGATTTTTTTTTAAATTTTTTTAAATTTTTTTTTGCCTTAGGACTTACTCCAAAGCCATCCCCACAAGACGCCATACTGATAGCTGTTTGGGGTATAATTCACACCATGTAAATCAGAGGCCTCTGAGGTCTCCAAGGTTTTAAGGAACCATGGTGATGTTGCTTCCATTCTCTTTGGCCTGCAAGTGTGTGCTCGAGAAATTTAAACTGCACGTGGGAGCTGTTCATCTGTTCGTCTCTTCTCCCCATTATGGTTTGAGATCCCTGAAGGTAATCGATATTAACACTCTGGATTTAGTGTTTTCACCTTCTTTCATCTGCTATCAAAGATAAACCAAACAGAGTTCTTCACGAAACTTAATTAATTTAACTTTATTTGAACTTATTCCCAAATGGAACTTGGTAGTTCCAAATCAGTAATTATATATAAGTAAACTTCGTGTGATTTTTAAAACATAGCTGTGAAACAAAGGATTTCGGGTAAATTGTCTCAAGCGCCCCTCCCCTTCTGCTTTAGCACGCTGAAATTCTGTGAAATTCTGACATAGCCAGCTGGAGCTGAACGGAGATGTGGACTCAGGAATGTTAACTGAAGCCCCCATTCCTACTCAAGATGCCATTCTTCTCTGATGAAGCAACATTTGCAAAATGAGTCTTAAGGGGTTCCTGGGAGGCTGAAAACTCTGGAAACATCGGAAATAGGTCATGGAAGGAAAGGTTCAGAAGCGAGAGCATGCACTTAAGAGAAGTGGTCACAGTAATTACTCTGTGGGTGAACTGTGCTCACAGATAAAAGTCACGATCACAAAACACAAAGCAGATGGTGCCCAGGCAAGAGGGGGAATTAGTCCTTGGAAACCAATGGGATTTGCACCGAGACATTCTGAGAACTCCCAAATGTTAACGGAAACTTCAACATTAGATTAAAAAGAAGTATGTGGAAAATAGTATCCATTTGTAATCTGTTTTCATCTGGTTATTAGAAAAGGATCGGGTAAATCCTGAAAATAGAACCAGGAGGAACTAGAAGTCAAGATAGTGCTGAGTTGGAGGCGAAATGGGTTTCAGAACCATGGAAAACTATGTCAGCCTTAAAAGCACAATTTGCTCTTTTTTTTTTTTTTATTTTTCTTTTTAAACACATTTCAGCCTGTCTGATGGAGTTACTTGAGAGAGGGACTGGGTGAGAATGAGTAACTTGAACTCAGCATCTAGTGGGTGTGTTTTGTGCTTAGCACTTTCTTCAGATCCCTGGGCCATTTGAACCCTGAACTGGAGGAGCCTAATCTATTGCAGTTTGTGGGTTAGTGTTGAAATACAAATCATAAGAATCACATGTTATAGGAAGTCATACTATACTCATCAGTCCGGGCCAGAAAAATCAAGCCAGGATATGATATTCTGGATATGAATTTAAAGGATAAGTGGAATTCACTTCAGGGAAGTTCCTGAGAAGGACTTGGGCAAGTGAAGATTTCATGTTGGCGAAGGGCAGGTGTGTTTGAAGAACAGAACATGGTTGCCATGGTTAATCTTGGGTGTCAAGTTGACTGGACCCGGCATCAAGAAGCAGACAGGCAGGCCATTGGGTATACTTGTAAGGGATTTTCTTGATTAGTTTAGTGAAGCTAGAGGACCTACCTACTGTGGATGGCACCATTTCCTGGGCAGGGGATCCTGGATTATATAAGGCGGAGAAAGTGAGGTGGGCGCTAATGTGCATGTATTGATGCATCACTATCTGCTCTTGACTGTGGGTGTGATGTAACTTGCTTCTTTTGAGTTTCTGCCATTTTGACTTCCTTGCAACAATGGACTATAACCTGCAACCGTGAGCCAAACAAACTCTCTCTCCCTTAAGTGGCTTTTGTTACAGTATTTTTTTTTTAAATCACAGCTACAGAAACAAAATGAAGAAAATTGTGTTCTTTTGCCAGAGAAGACCACAGAGCTTATTGTCTCAAGTGGGGTAGGATCATACTGGACCCTGAATGTTAAATGTGAAAGCCATCTCTTCCTTTTCTCTTTTAGGACAGGGTCTCGGTCCATAAATCCAGGCTGGCCTCTCTCCGGTGGTCCCACGGCAGCCCCTGGAGTGTTATAATTACAGATGTACACCATCTCACTCAGCTGCTCTTGCTATTAATGCCTGGAATAGAAATCACAAGCAACAGTCGGCTGAATACTCTCTCTAAAAACAGGAACACAAACTGCAGAAATGTAGGTGTTACCTGGGGAAAAATCAAGCTTCCCAATATTTTAAAAATGTGATTTCAAACCTGTCCTTTGTCTGATCCTTTGGTATATTTATGTTATCACAATTGGTTTGGAAGAACTATAGAATGGAAAAACATAAGCAACTGAAGCAAAACTTAAAAACCTCCCATTCATTCATAACACCAGTTTATGCCATAGGAAATGTCATAGGGGTCAAAGAAGCACTAAGATCTCACAGCTGAGAAAGGCTGGAGCCCATTCCTCTACACGAGCCTCCCCTACAACAACAACAACAACAACAACAACAACAACAACAACAACAACAACAACAACAATATACCGCTTAAACTTCAATTCCTGTTTGTATAAATCCTAATCTTATCATCTTTCAAACATTCAAACTAGGCCAGGATGCATTCTATTTCCTTCTAGAATATTTGTTGGCAAAATATCATTACATGTCAGGGAATCTAGGACCATGTAACTCAAAGCATGGTTCATCAATCATCTCCATCAAAATGTTCCTGATCCCAGCTCAGAAATACCATATTAGATTTTCTGGGGTCAGGGCCAAAGAACCTGAATATTAATGAGGAATCTGGGAGATGTTATATGCTACAGTTTGAGGTTTGCTGCTCTAAGGCAAAACAGGATCCATGTAGAATGTTTTTTGTTTTTGAGTCTCAGGGAGATCATACAGAAAATGCAGAAAAAAAAAAAAACCAGTTTAAATAACCACTAGCTCCTCATGTACGTAGACCAAAGAACAAGGTATCCTGTATTTTTACTGTTAATATGTAGCATTCATGAATGCAGTTGAAATCCTATTGGGAAAACATACAAATGTGGATCATGTTTTACTCACACAGCTGCATGCCGACAAGGACATATGTCTGAGGTGTGTGTGTGTGTGTGTGTGTGTGTGTGTGTGTGTGTTATGGCACAGACCATAGTGAAGAAACTGAGTTGCTAATCGACAATTCTGTGATTCTGTCTGTTGCCTTAAGACTGAGACTCAGATGTTTTCACAGGCGAGAATTACTGAAGTTTCAAGACATACGTGTTGTTTCAGGAAGGAAATAAACAAGTTAAATGGTTTTGTAGATGTAATATAACTATCTAGATGTGAAAATTGGATAAGAACAGCACAAGAAAATAAAGTGACCAAGACCACTCTGTACGAAATAGATACAAAACATCACAATAATTAATTAAATCCCCGAAATCCATTATAATCAAGAAACATTTATTCCAGGAATCAAAGGATAGTTTACCATCAGAAGCTGACCTCATTCTACCAGCATAGTGGGGGTACACCTTTAACCCCAGCACGCGGGAGGGAGGGCCAGGTGGGTCTCTGTGAGTCTGAAGCCAGCTTGGTCTACAAAGAGAGTTCTAGGACACCCAGGGATTTGTAGAAAGATCCCATCTTAAAAATAAATAAATAAATAAATAAAAATTTAAAAAAACTATAAAAGGTCACCTCATTGATGGACCGAGGAGAAAAAGCATTATCCGACCAGCATTGGGAAAGCCAGCTGTGTAGAATTCAATAGAGTGATAAACAGCAGGTTACAGCATCAATTCAGGGCTGAGAAATAAATCTGTATTGTTCACATATTCATGTGTGTGTGTGTGTAAAATGTATGGATATAAAATGCAGGAGTCAAATTTACAATATACCTCTTTAGTGAGCAAGAGCTAAACAAAAGCATCCTTAATTTGATAAAAAGTCGTGTGCCTAAAATTGATAATAAGTGTGTTAGCAAAAAAAATTGGATTTTTTCTTAAATAGCATCAGATATAAAATAAAAATATTTATTATCATCTATACTGGTTAACCCATTGCTGGGTTTCTTGGCCAATTATATAAACCAAGAAAAAAGAAAGTTTTAGAAAAAAGTGAGATAATATTCTGATGTTTTATTGATAGTATGATTGTCTCTATTGAAAACTCAACCAGCTTTGAATTCAACCTAACTGAATCAAATCATTAGACATTTCCAGAGTTCAATAATCTGATAGACAAAATTACCATGCAAAAGTAATATTGTTTTCTTTTTTTTTCTTTTTTTTTTTCTTTTTGGTTTTTCGAGACAGGGTTTCTCTGTGTAGCTTTGTGCCTTTCCTGGAACTCACTTGGTAACCCAGGCTGGCCTCAAACTCACAGAGATCTGCCTGCCTCTGCCTCCCGAGTGCTGGGATTAAAGGCGTGCACCACCACCGCCCGGCTAATATTGTTTTCTTTATCAGTAACAACAAAGTAGAAAATCCCACTAAAAATTAAATAGTGTTCACAATACCATTCAAATTTTCAAAGTAAATTTTATCAGAATACAGCCATTAAGCTAGTGAAAAAATGAAATAAAAAAGAACATAAGAGATTAATTCACATAAATATAAAGAAGAGATTAAGCTGGGTATTGGTAGTGGTAGTGGCTCATACCTTTTTATCCCAGCAGGGAGGCAGAGGCAGGCAGATCTCTGTGAGTTTGAGACCAGCCTGGTCTACAAAGGACAGCCAAGGCTACACAGAGAAACCCTGTCTCAAAACACCAAAAATAAATAAATAAAATAAAAAGATGATTAAATAATCAGAGAACTTTTAAAAAGTAAAGAAGTAATGCTTTATAACAACCATAGAGATAGGAGTTGAATATGAGAAAATTGATGTGAGAAGATCATTACTCGGGGAGCTAGGAGCTGGTGCAGGCACCCTGAACAGTAACTTGTAACAGTAACTATCCTACAGTCCAGTGATCCAAATCTAGCCTTAAACTTTTTAAAAGTAGGCTTAATTCACTCTATTTGTCTTTCATAAAATCCTATCTGTAGCCATGGCTGGAGCCCAGGTCCTTTGTATGTAGATTCTGATGTGAGTTTTTACAAGATTGTTGGTGAATTCTTTTTTTTTTTTTTTTTTTTTTTGGTTTTTCGAGACAGGGTTTCTCTGCGTAGCTTTGCGCCTTTCCTGGAGCTCACTTGGTAGCCCAGGCTGGCCTCGAACTCACAGAGATCCGCCTGCCTCTGCCTCCCAAGTGCTGGGATTAAAGGCGTGCGCCACCACCGCCCGGCTTGTTGGTGAATTCTTAATAAGGCAACTTGGTGAATACCATCTCTTTGCAGGGGTCAGGGGTCAGGTAGTGGTAGGTCTTGGAGATAACATCAAAAGTAGCCTTGGAAAAGGTGTCCACAGTGGCAATGTAGCCAGCCCCCTGGCAGAAGTGTGGCAGCTATCAGCAACAGTACTGGACATTGGCAGCAGCTTCTTAGGCACAGGCACTGAGATAATGCCAGTGATTCTTGGCATGGGGATGAGGTGCACCAGGACAGAGCCATGAAGCCTTCAAGGGGAGTGGTGGAGCCCGCCCATCTGGTCCCCTAGTTGCCTCTCCACACAGGAGCAATAGATGATCCATGATGATGGCTCGTCATGTAGTTGTGGTCTACTTGTTAGATCACTGAATAGCTAGACCAGTAGGACCATTATAGACCCAGGTAGAAAGAAAATGTTTTAAGACTGGTTTACGGGGCAATGTGAACCTGCTTCTACATTGGCATAAGCTAGACACAGCATTCTTAAGGCATGACCCATCCTCCCCCACAAGAAAAATCCATAATCCTAGGTTCCTCGATGGGAAGGAGAAAAAAAAAATGCCTCTGAGGAGTTGATCTTCATGTTTTGACCTGGCATCCCATCTTGTGTGTCCATGAGCCCAGTGGCCTCAAGACCACATCTAGACCATGACTTCCTTGGAAGCCACTGTTGAAGCTTCTGCAGAAACCTTAGCGCCCCCCAATCTGGAGTCCCTGGTCTGCTCTCTCCTGCTACAAAAAGCATCAGCTTCCATTTGATGTTTACTAGAGAAGAATAGGAGAATCTATTCTTAGAGACTCTTCACAAAGATACACAAAGGAACCGTGCAGAAATGTTCAGAGATGCGATCTGCTGTGAGATGCTGGCGATCACTCGGGGGCCCTCAGTAGTACAGCACATAAATAAAATGTCAAAGCATGCTCTGGACACTTCAAAATGTAGAAACACACACACACACACACACACACACACACACACACGGGTATCAATATGTATTGATACTCAAACACAGTCTTGAGTAAGAAATGACTTGGAATGGAATTAAATTTTATTTTATAAATAAGAATGCATTTACATAGAAGACAACATTGAAATTTTGCAAGAATAATTACATTCACGGGACATATATCAGATATATTTATAGACTGGCGGGGAAGGGAAGAAAATGCAGATGGGGAGGAGGCAATAAAATAATAGAATAAAAGTCGATAAAGGGCCTTTGACCAACTATAATATTCTGAGAACAGAAGAGTGGAATAGTTCTGTGGATCCCAAGCTTTAAAAAAACAAAACAAAAACACAGTGCGAAACTTTTAGCCAAAATTTAAAACATTGGCATTAGCAGTTTTCATAAAATGCACTCTCACTATTTAAATCCCTCATCCTGTGTGTCTGCATTTACAGAATTCCTCCCCTTTTGTGGATGTTTCCTAGCTCAGAAAGCTATATTTATGGGCGTTTGGAGGAATTGAAGGTTGAGAGGGTTTTGCTCTGCTATTGCTCAGAATGTAATATCCGACTAGGCTATCTGTGTGGCTATCAGCAACATTAGTCCTCCGGTGAATCAGAATTCTACAGGCTGTGGCTTAGCATTTAAATGTAATAGGATCGTATTGAATAGTGCTGAGGAGATGCCAAAGCTATTTATTTTTCAGGATACAGCTCAGACTGCTATCATATCAACCAAGCATTTCTTTTTTTATTCCCAATGGCTTAACACAGTGCCAGGCACACATTAAGGGTTGTTTTTTTTTTTTTTTTAAATACCTAGTTGAGAGAATGAACAAAAAACAACAGAAAACAAAGCAATTAGCTCCCTTACCCCAAACAAAATTTGTAAATGAGTAATATCTTGACAAAAGTTTCACTAACAAAAACATTCAATAATTATAAGTGGAAAATTTGAAAAGGTTGTCTAATGAGGCAACTGTCTCTCCGATCAAGGGAATGGATTTTGTAAAAAGGTTTCTTGCTTAGCCCTTTATGGGGTCCATCTGTCTCCTTGTCTAATGGCTGGAGATGTGCCAGACAATGGCTTAGGTTTAGAGATGGGAATCGTCAGACTTACAGAGAGACCTAACCCAAGGAGAAGATGGCTGGAGACCAAGGGAAGAATGGTAAAGAGACTGGACGAAAGGAATCTCTATAAAGCTGTTAAGCAAGAGAGCAACATGAGCAAAGTGCGGGGCCGGCACAGGCAGTCTGCCTCTGCTGGGAGCTGCTAGAGCCGCTCCTGTAACAGGAGAAGACCAGATGGAAGCCAGGTCAACGCAACTGGAGGGTTTGGAGCAAACCTATGAGTTCCGTGTGTTTCTGATGTTATTTCCTTCAATCCTTACAACCTTATGAGGTGCCCGAGGCAGCAATTCCAGTCTCTATTTTAGATGGGCTAGCTTAAGTCTCAGAGGACGTACGTGGCTTGTGAAGTTCAGGTCAATGGTAGAAGTAAAATATGAACCCATATTCTTCTACTCTAAAGCTTCAGCCATTTCTGAAATATCAGGGTCCTTCCTTTAGCCTGAAGTGAAGTAAGGCCAGGCTAAGGGAAAAATGTACATTTTTAATCACCACCAGGAGAAGACAAGAATTCAAAAGGGCTGGCCTCAGGTTTCAGGAGCCTGGTAACATTCAGAAGCAAATGATGTCATAGAAGTATTTATTTCTATCTATTGTTTATGATTAACTTTTTACATGTGCATATCATCAAAGACTGTTTATAATGCTGGTAATATACAAGATTCTCTGGATTACCAGGTCAGGGGTGGGGCAAGGATTCAAAGAAAGACTGCTCTCCCAAGAAGTTAGAGAAGCAACTTAGAAAGACAAGTAGGTGATAGTGGGCAATACAAGAATTGAGATAGACAGAAAAGGGCCACAGGAACTCAGAGACAAGAGTGATAACTGCAGTGTGTGGATGAACACCCTACTGGTGACACATCCTTTAAGAAAGGATGTGAGATTGAGGAAGGTTTAGATGGGTCGGAAAGTATGCTGAGAGTCCTGGATGTGGATCCAGAAAACTGTCAAGAGGTTCGGAAGGTCGAAACTGTCCTTACCAAGATTGTCCTTTTTTCTATTGACCTCTTTCCATTGTGCAAAACCATTCGTATCAATCGGAAAAACATTAGAATGCTCTTCCTCCGCTTGATGACTTGATTACACATAGCGTCGGAAACAAACAAAAATAGAACCCCTTGTCTTCTATTAAGTGAGGTATGTGTGGTGTGGGAAGATGGCCCAGTCAGTCAAGTGCTTGCCATGAAAGCATGAGGACCCAAGTCCAGTCCCCAGCACCCATGTTAAAAATTGAACACAGTGGCATGTGGCTGTAAGTCATATGTAGGGGGTCTCAGACACAGGAGGATCCCTGGTACTTTCTGGTCAGCCAATCTTGCTAATTGTTATGCTCCAGGTCCAGTGGAAGGCCCTGTCTCAAGAAATAAGGTACAGAATGGGTACAGAAGACACCCAACATTAACCTCTAGGCTCTGCATGTATATGTGTGCACATGCATTATATGCATGTGTGTGTGTGTGTGTGTGTGTGTGTGTATTCAAAATGCGCTAAATGAATGTGAATTTTTGGATCTTTTCATTATGTAAACCATAGAAATCTTCATAAAAAACATATTGCTTATGTTAATATATGACAAAACTCTTCTAAAGGATGTTAAAATGGTTGCTTTTCCTCCCTTTAAAATATAATACAATAAATGTTAGCATGGTTAAGATGCCTTTCGGCTTCTTATCAACTTTAACCAAAAAGTTCGAACACTATTGCTGTGTGTGTTGCTTTCTTTGTTCAAAGTTTGGTGTAACGGGACTATTTACCTATAGAAAAATGTGCCGGTTCTGTGAAGCTGTGACCCTTGGTGCAGTCATGTGTCCATTACTACACTCCAGTTACAGAACAGCTCGATCATCCCAAAATGTGTCGTCCTCTTGTGTCCTTTGTATCCAGTCGCTCTCCCCATCTCAGCCCCCTAGGAAGCATTAAGCCATTGTCTGTTCCTATTCTCTTTCCCAGACTGTCATGTAAAAGGAATAATATTGCATGTAACCTTTCAAGGCTGATTTCTTTCACTTAGCATAATGCATTTGGAATCCATTTATATTGTCGCGGGGTTTGTGGGTTGCCCTTCTTATTGCCGTACAGTGTTTCTTCCTTTGATAGGTAGGGGTTTTCTTTGTTCTGCTTTTCTAGATGAGGTCTCACTATGTAGCCTAGGCTGACCTTGAGATTGTGATCTTCCTTATGCAAGCCTTCAGACTGCTGGATGAAGTCAGGCACCACATCTGACTGATTGTCTGGATTTGCCACATTTCTTTGTCCATCCACCAGTTCACAGACTATATAGGGTTGTTTCCAACTTTGGGTAATGGTGACTAAACATTCACAAACAAATTTTTGGGTGAACATAGCTTTTTTGGTAATGTGGGTGTGTATAACCAGGAATTTAAATAGAAGATAGTTTAGATATTTGAGGACGGGGGGGGGGGCATTTTAGTTAGAGCCATAATCTGGGCATTTTTTTCCTTTTGCCCATTTGTCGGCAAAGGTCATAGATCCAAGGGGCTAGAAATCCCTATGCACAAGCTCTTGTGTGCTCTTCAGACTCCTCTGAGTGGCTGGCCTCAAGCCCTCCTGAGGTACTCTACCTCAGTCCTTATCTCCAGCTAATGGTTACATTGGGGGCCGGGTTGCTCGTCCATCTAAGGCTAACTGGCTGTGAGTCCTCTTGCCTGGTAGTTTCTAGAACAATCAATAAGCTTGGAAGAATTCAAATGTTTGTTGTTTCTTATTTTTGTTTCTAAATAAAATTATCTTTTAAAAATATAAACAATTTACAGTTATTTATGGCAATTTAGGAAATTCATAGTTAAGAACATCAATCACCAAGTAAACTAAAGCCTTTTCCTTTTGATCTTTTCCTAGCCTTGCTTTTACATAATTGTGATCACATTCTCTATGCTATTTTGCATCTCAATTTTCACTAATATTCTATCATAACCATATTCTTCTTATAAAACTCCTCATAAAACTATTTATTACAATAGAAAACATAGCCATTATGTTACTCGATGCTCTACCACACAGCTCTAACATAATTTACTTAGGCATTTCTTGATTATTGAGAAATTGTTTTGTTTCTGTTTTATCACCAATATAAGTAATACTGTGGGTGAACATCTTTCTTCATAAAACATTTTTATTGCATTTTTTTTATTTTTTCATGTTTCCAGTAACAAAATCACATTGAAAACCTAAAAAAAAAAAAAAAAAAATAGAATTGCAAAGAGTAACATCTTGAATGACCCTAGGGGACAGTTTATTTAATTTTCTCTGAGTCCCCTCCCATTTGGATGCCCACCATCTGCTGATTTCTGTATGGGGGAAAAAGGGATCGTATGAAATGTAGCTTGAAGTCTGGAGTCTGAGTATTGAATTCACTGTGATAAATATCAGCTGCAGATTTTACCTAGCACATTGCTTGTCTGGGGATAAATCGAAGCAGCTGGGACCTGAGAATGAGCCAGACTTCCTAGCACCGTGAGGTGGCTTCATTTCACCCACACACTGAGCCTTGGTAGTGTCACCCCCACATTATAAAAAAGGGAAGTTGTGGCACAGTGACGAATTGACTTGTCCAGGGCTACGTCTAGCTTCTGAGAGGCAGATCTGAGATTTATACGCAGTATGAGTATACTACACTTCTGTCCCCACGGCATCCCCAGGACCCTTCCTCTCTTGGACCTTAGCTCTATGGAGCAGGAAAGATGAAAGATCTGTAGACTGAAGACCTCACATACAGAGACAGGTCAGCTTGATTCCACTACGAGAGTTTTTCTCCATAACGCAGATTAAGTGAGCAGAACGTCTGGGGGCTTCCAACGATATGAAGTGTTTTTAAAATACACTTTTAAAAACACACTCACGTGTCGGAAAATGACAAATTCTAAAGTACAGACACAAAGACAAGGGACCTCTGCCATCCTAAAGACAGAAGGCCTGAAGGGACTTGGACTGTCATTTCCAAGTGTTATCTCAGACAAAAGAGTTTTATGGTTCTGGGATGTGTGTTATGAGCTGCACATTTTTGCCTTCCTTTTAGAGATTCATTAAGTAAACGAAGTAATTTAAAGCCCCAAGAAGTCCCGCGGTGAAGCAACCTGTTTAGATGTATCTGATCCAGAATTTTCCATACCTATTTAGATCCAGAACATTTTTCTCACATGAGCCCTATTTACATCTCACACGCGTGGGAAAATGTTGGACCAGGCTTAAGCTAGCTTGGGCAGCAATTCTCAGGCCGCTCCTAAGAGCCGGAGCCAGACACCATTAGTCCATGGGTTTCCAGAAGTTGAGTGTGGAGGTGGCGCAAGGCTGTGGCGTCTGCCTCTGCGTTCTCTCTTTCATCGCGTCTCACCAGCGGGATAAAACAGCGCGGGGGAAACATGACCATTCCCACCAAACAGGCAAATTCTCACATTCTGACTCATTTCCTTTACACCTTTGAAAACTCTGGAGGCCAAAGGGAGGCGTGCTTACAAAGCAGAGGAGGGTTTCTTCTTCAGTTTTGGGGCCATGCCTGGCTCCAGCGTGTCATGTTACAGGGAACACCTGCTGTCGGTTCTGCAGCCCAGGCTTCCTTCCTCGGCCAACTGGCCCAGCTGGTGCTCGCTCCCAGCACGTGAGCAGTTTCAGGAAAGGGGAATGAAAACTTTGATTCACCTCCGCCCCCCCCTCCCCCGCCCCCAACCTGTCTTCTCTCCTCCTCCAACCTCTTCTGGTTATTATGTGGATAGAGGCAGTGATTGAATTAAGAAAGCTGCTGCAAGCGGGAATGGAACACACAAGAAAAGGAACCAGACCTTCACACAGCAGCTTCTCCTTTGCACGCTACTCTGGAACAAAGATTCTAGGCGCTGTGCTTAAGTGGTACCTGGTGATTATAGCATTAGCAGGGCATTGCTCTTCAGTGCCTGTCACTCAGGGCCACTGCAAAGTCGTCTGAACCAAGGGAGCTGCAGAGAGGCTGGGGACCATCCACAGCCCTGTAATTATGAGACTAATTCCAAAAAGGTCAGAACTCCTTAATCAAACGCTAATCAAAGCGTTTTGTAAATGATGCTGTTTCTATTCAGAGTGGGAGGAAGGGCAGTCAGGAGGCCAAGGGTCCCAGAGCGCATTTTGAAAGTATGGGTAGAGCAAATAGCTTTGCTCAGAAAATTTAGTCGTTGGAGTGTTTATTTTTATTTTTGAAGTGCAAGTCGACATCACTTTCTACGATGTCTTTTTATGTTGTGGAACCAGGTTAAGGGAAGGCAGCCAAAGCTGAAGATATTTAACTCCTTTGTTTTTTTCTAGAAGTGGGCCTGAATAACAATAATTAAATTTGTAGAGTCCATGTCTGCTGATGAAACGCTGTGGTCTGCATGATTTTTGTCTGTTCTTGCATTAAGTTTGGAAGACAGGCTCAGTCCATTGCTGAGGTAAACAAGCTGAGACCAGGGGTTCAGCGGCTTTCATTTGACTCTTGGTATCAGAGAGAAGACTCAATTTTGATAAAAAAAAAAAAAAAAAAAAAGCAATGCTCTTTGAACACATAATAGCTCCTATTACCGTAAATCTAGGTCTCCAGAGCCACCCTGACCTCTCTGCCAATAATCAGGACTTTGCTATCCTGCTTCCTGACAACTCACTCTGATTTTAAATTGTCATTATAAACCCTTCAGTTATAAATAAGTGAATCAAGCAAATAGCAACAAGAAAAATCTCCTGTATCTTTTCAAATTTCAGTGACTTTAGACACTCATTTAAACACATGTGTATACACCCAGAGCGATATATATGTATATATACACACATGCACACACACTTACACACATACACAAAATTCTTTCCATCTAGTCTTATTGATCAATTAAGTCTCATATTTTTTGTATGGATTTGCAACAACTTTGGTTTGTTTGGTGTGTGTGTGTGTGTGTGTGTGTGTGTGTGTGTGTGTGTGTGTGTGTGTGTTTAAAGCCTTGCCCATCAGCTGAAATCAAGACAACTGTAAATTTCTAGAAAGTCTCATTGCACAACTGGTCAAGGTCACCCTTCTGGGTGAAGTGGATTTCTCTGTGGTTCTGTATTGTGTGCACCAGGCTGCAATCTCCAGGTAGAGTGCATTGACTACAGCCTCCTCTTCCAAACCTCATTTTCTCCCCTACCTGGGGTGTGAGCTCCCCAAAGTGTGATTAATCCATCTATTGATTGCCTCCTGCCATAGTGAGGGTGAGATATGGCTAGCAATCGGTGCCAGGCTGCCTATGTGACTGGACTGCTAAGCCATGGGGTGAGAAAAGACAAGTGCTAGCCTGCGCCTTCCAACCCTGCACACACAGAGGGGGCACAATAGCCTCGTTTGCCCGCATGCTTTGCAAAATGATCCTGCTCATCAAAATGCAGCTGATTCTTTTTCAAATGAATTATAATGTATACTCCCTGCTATCTCAATTGGCTTCACAAAGGTCTAATAAAAGTTTATGGATAAAGGGAAAGAAGATGAAAAAGAAAAAGAATAACAAGACAGAAATCTCCTGGAAATAGAACCAAACAAGAATGTGCTGCTTTGATTAAAGCAGTCTGGGTAGATGTAATGGATGACCGAAAGCTTGCCAGCAAAAAGGATTAGAATACTAAGAAGGCATTTACCTAATATTCAGAGGCGCAGTGGCAGGGGAAAGGTAAGGTGAAGATAAGCTTAGGAGTAGGCAAAGATTCCAGAGAGAAAAGCACTTCCACCTGTAAATAAACAGGGTTAAATGAGAAGTCTGGAGGCTCGACTCAGTGCCAGGCAGGTTTTGACCAGTAAACAGAGAATTTAGCTAGCCAAGGACTGGTACGGCTTTCTTTTCCCTTTCTACTCCAGCCCAAGAGAAAGTCAAGAATATATGCCTAGCATAGCAGACGCCATGTTTTCTTTCATTCTGCCCCTTTTGTTTGGAAGAACCTGACATCCGGTCACACCATTCCTCTTGTGTCAGGAGCTCCTACCTTGAGGGAGCAGAAGGTACCTGAGATCACAGAACAACTTCTGTGTCTTGTAAAAATCTCAGTGCATCCAGGTAGGGGGAAAAATGGTAAGTTGGCCAATAGTCTAATGTCCAGTGACTTTTCTACAGGGAGAGGGAAAGCACCATTTTTTAAAGGCTGTTAAGACTCTCTACCTAGTAGCTCTCATGTGTTTGACTGATGGGAAAGGGTGATGGGAAGCAGGAAGACCAACCAGGAGAGAACGGCCCTAATCCAGGTGTTTGCAGTGGGGATGAAACCGGATGTAAAGGGAGGACATGAAGTGACGCATAGGTACAAGCCATGACCCTTGATAAATTATCTAGAGAAGAAACCTCTTGTTATGAACAGGTTTCACCAAGAGCCTAGCATTGCATACACTCAACAAAACAACAGCAAAAATGTTAAATGAGCATTTGCTCTTTCCAGCAGGTGATGGGAAGTTCAGCAACTCTGTAAGACCAGAAAATGGAGAGCAATCCCAGAATACAGAGGAGAAGCTGTGTAGAATCCAAGAGGAAAATGGAGCCACATGCCACATGGAAAGAACTTGCTACACCAACCTGACTCAAATGAAACTACTTGGGTAGCATTGAACCATCAGCCAATGAAGGCAAAGTTGCCTCTGTGTGGTAATGAGCAAGCTGTTTCCCACAAAGCATGTGTTTTGCTATTTTGTTTTGGCATCAAAATCGAATTAGGATAAAGAAGAATGTGGTTTGGAAATAGGCTAAAAATTAATAAATGAAGTGCCCTGGAGAAACGCCAGTGTTTCCACATACGGAGTATAATCTGTGATAGAAATATTATTTCGTATTGTCTTTATTAATAAATATAAAAAGGTTTGCTTATTGATGCAAATTGCAGATGCTTTTAAATAGGGCTGTATTGTCAACACTCCGCTGATCACAATGTCCCCAAAGAGGTTAGAAATGAGGGGCAGGAAATGATAAAACAAGGCTAAATTTGGCTGCATGAAAAGTACATCTGGGAAAAAATAATTCAAAAAGCAGATATTCATTGGGAAAAAAAAATCTGGACCACACTGTTGCCAAAGGAGACCCAGGTGCGAAGCCGGATGGTAAATTAGGTGCAAGTTTAAAATACAAGAGGGTAGCCCAAAGCCACTCAGTCCTGGCCTGACTCATCTGATAAAGAAACCCCATCCAATCCCAGGAAAAGACCAGGTCTGCCTCAGCTTTTCCCTAGTTGCAGGCTATTCACAAAGGAGATTCATTCTGTTTATTGTCTGGATTTTAGTTAATAGGGCTGAAACAAACAAACAAAAAATCATTTATCAGAGTTGTGAGCCGTGACTATTAACTCAAGTTCATGACCATTACTTTTCATAGAAAGAACGAAGCCACGGTGATTTGCATATAGGAACTTCATTCATTCATATCTTAAGATGTGCCCCTGCTGGGCCTTCATTACTCTTTCATTCAACACCCTTCCAGGTAAGTGACTAGCTGGTCACGTGGCCAGTTTCTGTTTTCCATGTTAAGCAGCTGGGGCAGGATTGTAAAAGACAGTCATGAAGTTCAGTCACTGGGCTCTTTGCTGCTTTGTTCAATACAAGGACATCTTCCTTCTAAATGATTTAGGGTTTTGAGAGACATTGAAGGGAACTGGACAATTGTCAGTAATGCCACCACAGGATCAAGGGGGCATTAACAGATAATTCATGAGTCAGGTGAAGTATGCAGACTAAGGAACCAATATTTAAAAAAAAATCACTGATTACATAATATCCTCCAATAATGTTAATGGTAAAATTTAAAACTTCATTGGGTACCCCCTTATGTTTCCTTCCTAATACTCTTATAAAGTAGTGATGATCATTAATATTTCAATGCTAAGATCTCTTAAGGTTTATATCCAATCTATCTAAAAAACTTGCCAAAAAAGGAGGCAGGATATGGAAGCAAATACTATCACTACCCAGAAATTATTTTATCACTCCTTCAGTTTGCTTTATGACTTATCAATCACACTCAGAGGATGTAAATGCTTCTAGAACATGATTTTAGCCAACTGTCATGGCTCAGCTTTAAACAAACCGGCTGGCCGTGTGAGTGTGTGCTTGGGCAGAGCTGAGGGCCATTACTGATTCGAATGCTCAGAAGCTCTTCCCAAACTATGATTGTCTTTTGACCTTGACTAGAGTCTGCGTTCCGGTGGGGTCTTTGTTTGCTGGCAGACTCATTTCAATCGTACTGTCCGAGTGACAACTCATTATTGCAAATCAAGTAAGGGATAGTTTGTGATTTGGGTTTTAGTGAAGGCTAGTAAATTTTATAGTGTATATAATTTGGAACATGTCTGCGTTTCAGCCCATATGTGGAAATCTGCCCGGGTGCTTATTATTATGCTTATCTGCAAATGACCAGATGGCCTTCCCCAAATGTAGAGAACCATTTAGTGCCATTTTAAACCATTAAGGCTATTAACTCTGACTTGAGATAATCCTGTGCCCAAAGGGAACTAGTTTTGCTGTCCCTCAAAGTCATCAAATGTAATTAAATGCCATATTGAGGAGTAGGCATTAATGGATTAAGGAGCCAGCTTGTCAACCAGTTATGAGTCAACTAAGCAGAGGGAGAATATTGGAATAGAAGAAAAAGAAGCATTAGGTATGGTACTGGCTAAGCAGCTATAACAAAAGATACCAAGAATATGATAAAAAAAAAAACCAAAACAGCTCATTTTCCAACCAGTTAAAAATGACACCAAAGTAAACAAACAAGAGCAATCAAAAAGAGTGGCAGATAAGATGCCCAGTACAGATAGCTCTGCTCCTTAAGATTAACTAGGGACCCCTATTTCTTCCATCATGTTGTTCTGACATCTGTTATGGTATCCTTACGCACCTGGTTGAATCTGCCTTCGCTGCCTATCTACATTCTAGTTAGCCAAAAGGAAAACTGAGAAAGTGAAACACAGCAAATGTGTTTTAAGGAACTGAAGCTAAATTTGTGCACATCACTTCTGTTTACAATTTTCTGCAAAACTTAATCATCTGATTATTAATTGCAAGGGAAGCTGGCAAATGCAGACTCTTAAGTGTGCCCTTCTGTGCAGCAATGGTTTAGCACACTGAATTCTACCTCCAAAAATAAGAACGAAGGAATGGGTAAGTCTCCCCCACTGTTTTCTGTGTCCACAAGATATATCAGCCAGAGATGATCACTGGACAGCTACCATTATAAGGAGCAGAGAGTGCTGAAGAAAACCACAGAGAGAAGGCAATGACTAATTCCCTGTGAGTGGAACCTTAGCGTTTACTTCCTCCTGGAAACGGGAAGCTCCCTTATACACATGGAATCATTTGATCTCCGTGTTAATGCTAAGTCTAGAATGAGTATAAGTCCTTCAAGAAGATACCTAAACAGAATTAAATATGAAAGAAGTGATGAGGGGAAACGTCTGTGAGAGCAAAGGGACAGAAAGAGAAGAGAGTGAGCAGAGACTGAGAGGAGAGATCTGAGGAAGGAGGGATGCTGGCAGGCCCATCAGGAAGTTAGCTCCAATGCCAGGTTTGCAGATCACAGAAGACATCCATCTTCGATGCCTCACGTTAGACTCTAGTCATCCACATCTTCCAGGTCTTGGTCATCAGCTGAGTGACATGTGGGGCCCATGTGACATGTGGCCTCAGTGTGAGGAAGGTGATCAATTCAGAGTGTGGCTAATTACCTTCTCTGCAGTTGGAAATTTGACAGACCCATTTCCATGTCTGTCACAGAGCTGCCTCTTCTCCCTCTGTCCCTCTGTCCTTCCCGCTCTCCGTCTTTCTTTTCCCCATCTCCATCCCTCCCCACCTTCCTCCCTTCTTCCCTTCCTCATGAGAAAGTGAAATGGGAAATGGCTGAGATGACATTGAGTGTGTAACCTATCTTTAAAGTAATCAATACCCACTAGTCCCCCATCCCACCAGCACGTCGTCTCTAAAGGTTCACATGGAAATGACAAGATGAGTGTTTGTACACATGATGCTCCTGCTGAAGAGCCTTAAACTCTGGGCTGGGCTGCCTACTAGCTCAAGAGTCAGGACCCTGAAAGTGAGGGTGATGAGGCCTGAGAGAGGATCTAGTCTTTCATATAGGACACTCGTGGCTCCTTCCTGGAGTAGGTTTTGTGTTTTTTTTTTTTTTTTTTTTTTCCGTTTGGTTTTTTTTTTTTTTTTTTGAGACAGGGTTTCTCTGTGTAGCTTTACGCCTTTCCTGGAACTCACTCTGTAGCCCAGGCTGGCCTCGAACTCACAAAGATCCGCCTGCCTCTGCCTCCCAAGTGCTAGGATTAAAGGCATGTGCCACCACCGCCTGGCCTGGAGTAATTTTGAGAGACAAAACCATAGCCATAAGGCCAGGCCCAAGCCTTGGATCATACTTTTACCCTTTCTAGGTTTTCTTCCACCAAAAACCTCTCCCAAAATGAATTTCCTGCCCTTTAGGCGCTGAAGTCAGTGAAAGATTCTGTCAGAAGTAAGGGTGGGTTTTTTTACTCAGAGACAATTTGGGCATAACTCATGGCTCCTATGCTGTGTGTGAGCTGGATAAAGAAAGTATCCTTAGGGGTCAGATGCAGAACCTAGAGTACTGGATTGGAGGGAAGAATTGCAGACTGGATTCAGCTTCTCATTGATCTTACCACAGAGCACAACCATACACTGATGGCCTTGTGACCCACCAATTCCAGAAGTCTTTAGAGGCCCCTGGACTCACTATGGGAACTGAGGGACACACCCATTTCCCCCGCAAGCACTCAGGACCCCAACCTCCGATGCATCTAGGCAACTGCTTTTCTTTCCACCATGCTATGTTCTGTGTGGGCTTCTTCCCGATTTGAAGCCACACGGCTTCCCCAGACCCGATATGAAGCTTTTCAATCCTGATTGAATCTTTTTTGTTCAGCTAAGGGCTAATCCACTGGTCCTCAACCTTCCTAATGTTGTGACCGTCTAATGCAATCCCTCATGTTGTGGTGGCCCCAAACCATAAATCCATTCTGTTGCTGCTTCATAACTGTAATTTTGCTACTGCGATGAATCATAATGTAAATATCTGATATGCAGGATATCTGATATGCTACCCCCAAAGGGGTTGTGACACATAGGTTGAAAACAGCTAGAATCCTTGATATTTACTCATATACCCATGAGCATGTTTGAATATCTTTACTTAGTAGATCTGAACTGAACAGTGGCCAGGAAGTATGGCTATGATGAACACAATTTAGACTGGTTTTGTTTGTTTGTTTTTTAAGACAGGGTTTCTCTGTGTAGCTTTGTGCCTTTCCTGGATCTTGCTCTATAGACCAGGCTGGACTTGAACTCACAGAGATCTGCCTGTCTCTGCCTCCCTAGTGCTGGGATTAAAGGCATAGACCACCACCGCCTGACTAGACTATTTTGTTGTAGCTCAATCTCATGAAGAATCTTCCTTCACTGAAGAGAAGAAGGGATATGTCACAGGCCTGAGCGAGTCATGATAGGTTCCTATGACGAAGAAATGTAAGGTGGACACATGAGAAGGAAGGTTACCCAGGGACAGGGAACAGCATGTGTAAAGGTCCAGAGGCCCACAAAGCTGTGTGCATTCAGAGAACAGGAATGGCTGATGCTCAAAGAGAGAAACGAGAGAAGATTAAAGAAGCAGAGAGAAGGACAAGGGCTTGAAGGGAAAACATAAGGAACTTTATCCCGAAGCTGCTGTGCAGATATAGAAAAGCTTTAAGCTCTGGAAGGTTACAACAGGTCTGTGTCTTTAGAAAAAAAAATGGCTTTCTGTTTCTGTCTTTTGAGGTTTGATTTTTAGTTACTTGGGTCTTCTAGTCCTACTAAAATTGTCAGAGGGATGGATGGATCATCATGCTGCATTAAGTATTAGGGAACTCCAGAAGTAGGAGCCAAACTGATTTTGAAGGAAGATTCTCTGTCCTGAAATATCTCAACTTTTTTTTTTGGACAATCTCTATGTTCTAGAACTTGCTATATAGGCAAGGTTAGTCTTGAACTCAGAAATCCTCCTGCCTCTGTCTCCCAGGTGCTGAGATTAAAGGCATGTGATACCATGCCCAACAATATCTCCACTTTGATAGCTGCTTTTCCAGAGTCTATGGTCTCACTAAGCCTAGAAAACATCAAATCCACTGCTGAATGCTACAAACTAGTTCATTCATTCAACTTTATGAGCACCTTGCCCAGAATGCATGTCACTATACCAAGAACACTTTACCTTGCATAAATGTTCATTGCCTTCAAAGTAACTCATACATGGTAGCTTATATAAATATTATGATGTCATTAGGAATTAATACTATGCATTTCCTCTCGGTAGGTACAGACTTAGAAAAATGAGTTAGATGATATACTCCAAGTCACAAACTTGTAAAAGGATAAGCAGAGACGTAAAAGCAAGCTAGCTCCGTTCTATCACTTTTGAATCTGCCTATGAAATGAATTGTTAATACTTGTGCATATTCTGCTTTATGTGGCTCTGGGCTTAAGGTTTTCTATACATACTTTGGGATCTAGTTTTCTCTCCACTGCCCCCTCCCCACCCCCGGGATAGGCTTTCACGATGTAGCCTCGTGTGGCCTGGAACTCACAATATAGAGGAACATACATATATAGTTTAAATGGAACTCTCTCATCTGGGCTGATAATGCTCACTCAAGAACCAAAGACCATCTAACAAAAATACCAACACTGGGTATGGGAAGCCCTCTTCTGAGCTATTGGCCAGGGTTATCCAAGAGACTCCCAAAACATCACAGGATATATAGCTGTCATCTTTGGTTAACTACTAGAGTTGGATACAAGTCCTTATTGCCAAAGACACCATGTACTTCAGACACAGGACCCAGGGGTCCCTGATGTGGAACTGACCTAAAAGCCTCCTCCCTGAGTACGAGCTTTCCTGGTACCAGAAGGGACCATGCGAGCTTCCAAAGGAAGGAAGCAATCAACAGTCCTTCCCAGCTCTGATACCTACGAACCACAACAACAGCCAGCATGACACAGAAACCCCAAGAGGGTAGTAGTGGCACTCTTAGCTTGATGGTAACCAACAGCTCTCTAATTGGATTTAAGACCGGACCAACAAAAAGGAAATCATGCCTGGCATTGGAAACTGACCCACCCACCCAGAGGTACTGAAGTTATGGAACTAGGAGGAAATTTTCGACTGTTACTTTATTAAACCAGCATAAACCTAACCCTAACCACATTCTAAATATTTGTCCTTATACCCACAGATAAGCATAGTCCTCATCCAGCATCAGGGAAACTTTTCTTTACAACAGACAAAGACCGTTATGGAAAAACCACGGACAATCAGAATGCAGAGCTGTAGAGCCCTGTCCTAACTGATACCTCTACAAGAAGACTTCTGAACCTCAGACTCAGGGAACATTGTAGACGAGGGGGCGGAAAGACTGTAAGAGAAAGAGGATCAGAAAGCCTGCTATTAGATTGTGTCTCCTAGGACTGTCAGAAGCTACTCCTGTAACGTCTCAGCAACATGCCTGCCTGAACATGAGCTGAAAAGGGACAACAGTAGACATCTCAAGTACACGGGGGAAGCCCGAGAGGCCTCACTCCTACACGTAGAACTACAGGCAACTAAGGAATGCTGGGAGTGGGAGAAATCATCTTCTCCAAGGAAGAGCTCACCCATTGGTTATCCAATGCCAAATGGTCAGCCCTGAAAATGTGCATATGAGTAACATGATACAGGCTGAACATGGTATATTTTATATTTAGAAATATGTGTGTGTGTACCTACATACATATATGCATATAAAAACAATTCATGAAAAAAAGAAGTCATGAGTTTAAAAAATGCAAAGGGGGGTATATGGGAGGGTCTGGGAGGAGTAAAGGAAGTGGGGGAAATGATGTAAATATAATCTCAAAAAAATAAGAGAAATAATTAAAAATAAAATAATAAAAAATAAACTAGGAAATAAAAAATACTTTAGGAAAACAAAAGTGTAAGCTCAGACAACAATGTACATTGATGGGTTAGGAAAACAAGGCAAAAGCTAAGGTTCTACCCAGCCAGCCACAGATTCTCACATAATAACTGAAATCAGCCTGCAAACTGAGTTCTGAGCTTCCAGACAGGCAGAATGGAAGAGGGAAAGATGTTTTGTGATGTCTATAAAGAGCAGACATGCACTGGGCGGCGGGGGCGGCGGCCGCGGCGGCGGCGGCGGCGGCGGCGGCGGCGGCGGCGGCGGCGGCGGCGGCGGCGGCACACGCCTTTAATCCCAGCACTCGGGAGGCAGAGCCAGACAGATCTCTGTGAGTTCAAATTCGAGGCCAGCCTGGTCTCCAAAGCTAGTTCCAGGAAAGGTGTAAAGCTACACAGAGAAACCCTGTTTTGAAAGAAAGAAAGAAAGAAAAAAAAAAAAAAAAAAAAAAAGAACAGACATGCTGTATTTCAGAGGAGGCAACCTCTTCCTCGGCACTTAGATTTGAATACATTTGCTCCTGTAAGCCCAATACTCTGAGGCTCTTTATTGATGTAGTGTGGAAATTCTTTGTCATTTCTCCCAAGAAGACAGAAGTGGGGTGCATGCACATGCCCCTAATAAAGATGGAGAACAAAAATTAACCTTTTTAAAATCTCTCCTCGGTTTGTACCTATTTTCAGAAATAGGTGTCTTGTCATATGTTTATTTTCAAAGATAAATCTCCTTAGAGATTGTTTTGACAAAAGAAAACTGAAGTTCCCCCACTCCTTGGGGGGAAAAAAAATCTATGGAAAAGTCTCTTATTTTTCAATGCTAGCTTTGACTGGGTCCCTCTTTAGGTGAGTTCATAAGGAAAAACTCTTTGCTCTCGAATTACCCACTGTAACCCAGAAGTTTAAGGTTACCCATTTTATTAACAAAATCTCATAAGGTCTGGGGACAACTTTTTATCCTCTAACAGGTGGTTACTGACATAATAAGGAACACATTGAATTTCACTCTGTTACCTACATCCAGCTGGACAAAGTCAATTCACTGTCAATAAAAGGATGGATGGACCCTAGCAGCCAGTGATAACTGCAGTAAAAACAGGCCCCTACTTCCCATTCTTGCTGTTTCCTTTTAGAATTTAGACTACCCATGCCTTAACTCCCTGACTCCCTCGGCTGAGAGGGCCCAGTCTCCCTTAAAGCTCCCCATCTTCCCAGCTTCCTCATTTGCTGACAATGTTCTCAGTGGGAAGGTCTTCTCTGAGTCCTTCTGGATGACTGTGACAATGGCACTTGATGATTTAATTATGCAGCCACCAGGCTGCCTCGGTGGCAGGTGGCTAGGACCAGGATGCAATCTGGGACTCTGGAACAGAGCCAAGTTAACTGGGGTTGAACCATGACCTTGGCTTCCTGGGTGGGATGAACTCTCCGTTGCTGGCACTAACTGGCCACATTTGTGACAAGGCTATTATGTGCCCTAATAATAGTGGGGGTTTGTATTTATAGAGGACCAGCTGCGCCGGGCTCTTGTTGGGCATCTTTCTAGGAAGTTTCTCCTAGGAGCCAACTTACAATTTAGTCTCAGCTCCCCGTGAAGAATGCATGTCCACTCTTCCGTGGAGGGAGAAGGCAGATAAATCAATGAATATAGAAAAGCTGTGTTACTCTTTCCTCTAGCGAGTCTGAATCTCCTGATTTTTACCTCAAGAATCTAATTTGCAAGTTCTTGAGCTTGGTAGTAGTGGTGCCGCTCTTTCTTGGTAATATTTCTTTTCAGCAGTGGTGTTTGAAGCCAGGGCTATTCTAGGTAGGAGACCTGTCATTGAAATACACTCCTAGTGTCTTTTATAATGTCAGAGAATACCACTCGTCCACTCGTGTGTGTGTGTGTGTACATACAGCCAAAGAACAGTCTTGAGCATTTTTCCTTGGGAACTGTATTCCTTATTTTTCTAGGCAGGGTCTCTTACTTGCATGAAGATGACCAGGTAAGCTTGGCTCTCTGGCCAGAAAGCACCAGAGATCTTCCCCAGGGCTGGCATTAGAAGAGAGCCACCATCACACGTGGTTCCGGAGGTGGACTCCTGGGATCAAACCTCGTGCTTTCAAGGCTAGCACCTTGCAGACTGAGCCATCTCCATGGACCCTGAGAATCCCACCTTGGTGGTGAATAATGCCTTGCCCAGGAAGGAGAAAGTTCTGGTTTTTGCTTTCTATTGCCGAAATAAAAACCATGACATCAAAAGCAAACCGAGGAGGAAGGGGAATATTTCACCTTATAACTTTCGATCACAGTCCATCATCAAGAGAAGTCAAGGCTCCTCTGTCTCTGTGTTTTTTGTCCTGTGAAGATCCTGATCCTTAGATTTAATTATACCTACAACCACATAATTCCAAATAAGGTCATGTTTTTCTAGGTAGACATATCTTGGAGCACCTCAATCATATATATATATATACTCTGTGAATACACATGCATTAATTTGGTTTGTCATGATATATTGGACTTTGGAGACAACCACTTTTCCTTTGCTTCTCATTCCATACCTGACTATGTAACAAGCCTTAGTTTCTCCATAAGGGGATAATTTTTAACAATATCTTGGGATGGTGGCACTACTTCATAAGATTGTTTTAAACATATAACATGATTATATTAACATACTCCCTGACTCATTGAAAGTTCTCAATAAAAAGTAGTTACAATATATAAAAAACAAATTCTGGAAGAATCAGCCAATGTAAGAAAAGTTGTCATTTACTAGAGGGGCAATTATTAAAGTTGCTTTAAAATTCTTTTAAGGTTACTTGCACGTTTTATAAAAATCTGTGACCACACACACACACACACACACACACACACACACACACACACACATATATATATATATATATATATATATATATATACATATATATATATATATATAGTCTTTTTAAATTTGGAAAAGAAACAATAAAACCATTCTCATCTGGGAAGAAAAAAAATCCTGTGTAGATTTTGCATGCCCTTTTAGCTATGCATACATATGAAAACCCACACATTAGAGATTAAATTAGCTATGCAATTAATTAAAAAAAAAAACCTCTACTAACTCTGGGAGCTCCTTTTCAACTCTCTTACCTTCAGATTTTCCATGTGAAAAAAAAAATTATGTTGGTATCACTGCTACATTCAGTGCCAAGGTCATGCTATGCTGAGGAACATTTAAGTCACAGTGCTTGCTGAAGGTCCACAGTGTAGAAGGCGATGCATGGGAATGTCTCAAAAGACAGTCTCTGACTGTGGGAAGATTGCTGTTTGTGGGGGAGTCCATGAAAAACAAGGAACCTCTGTCAGAAGTGAGGCTTGGAGGAGGAAAGAGAGAGGGGAGAACACACACAAGCAGAGAGGTCAGGTTGGACATGAACTTGTCCAGTCTATCACTGTCATCTCGGAATGCATACTCTTAGGGTTAGTCATCCCTCGGAGAAAGGAAACACCTTGTCTGAAAAGAGTTGTTTAACCATTTTTATGTGAAGAGTAGTATGTGGTAAATGAAGAAAAGACTTAAAGTATCAGTAAACAAAACTGAAAATTCAAAACAAAATTCTCACCACTCAGCATTAATTACACACACACACACATACAGATGATTGCATGTGAGTGTGCTTAAACCTACACAAACATGCATGCCTATGCCAGAGCACATAGCACCGGTGTGCAAAACTGAATAATGTGTCTAACCTTGGGGACCAAATTGAAAAAGAGATGACCTCTCTGGGCAGACACAGCCCGTGGAGCTGCATGCTTTGGCAAGTAGAAAGTCCTTTTATGCAAACAAGGAAAAGGGCACCAGTTCCTTTGACATGGAACATTCTTTTGCCAGGACCCTGGTACCCCTGTCAGAGGACAATGGAACAAGGGCATGCAATGGCCCTATAATGAAGATGTATTGCCCGTGTGATTCCAGTGTTTTATTGCTTAATATTTGATACATTTGAAACAATGTGTACACTCTGTGGACAAAGGAAAATTAATAAACCTATTTAGCCAATCCCAGAGATTAAAGCAGAAATATTGCCAACTCAGTGGGTCTCCATTGTCTCAGAACTAGCTTTTCTCTCAGAAGGGGAACTACTATTTTAAACTCTGCTTATTATCATTCTGACATGATAGGAAGCCTTTTGTCACTTGTTTTAAAATGCATATTACTTTGTTGTCTAGTTTTTAGCGAAGCAAACATCTTTTATACCATAAAATTTTATTCTATAATGTTGTACAAACTACAAAGTATTCCACTCTTTATTTGAACTATAATTTAACGAAGTCTGTTATTATGTTAAATTAGTTAAATACTAATTATGTTAAATTAACGTAATCTAACAAATTAAAGGGGCAGACTCTTATTTCCAATGTTGCAACAAAATCTTCACGATTGTCTTTAAGTTCCTTCTAAATGAAGTCATAGATAACATCTTGATTATTTTCTTAAGAGAAATCCCCAGGCATAGAATTAGTGTGTCAATGGAGGGCTGATTATAAGGCTGTGGTGTCTATGAACAAGACTGACAGACTGTTAAGATGAGGAAGAAGCTGCCTAATGGACACATGATCACTGGACCAAAGAAGTTCATTCAGGGCCGACAGAAAATGAAATACTCTCCTGATCTGCTGTTGTAAGAGAAGTGGGCTGTGCAGCGTACCTCACGGGGTATACTCTCTGGTCTAGCTCGAGGAGTTCAAGATGCTCATAAGAGTGTGAAATTGGTGAGTAGTAAGTATCACAAAACCAATACATGGAAATTTCACACCACCTTCTTCTTCTTCTTCTTCTTCTTCTTCTTCTTCTTCTTCTTCTTCTTCTTCTTCTTCTTCTTCTTCTTCTTCTTCTCCTCCTCCTCCTCCTCCTCCTCCTCCTCCTCCTCCTCCTCCCCCCCCTCCCCCTCCCCCTCCCCCTCCCCCTCCTTCTCCCTCTCCCTCTCCCTCCCCCCCTCTCTCTCTTTGTGTATGAGCTGTGGTCAAGTATCCTTCTGTGCTGTGGTTTAAATGAAGACTGTCCCCCTAAAAAAGGCTCTAAGGAGAAAGGGGTTAGAATACACAAATTAGATGTCGTCTACCCACTCTCTCTGAGTACAGAGGTCAATGCCACAAACTTCAGCCTCATGAACAAAAAGAGAAGACCCATGATCCCTTTTTAAGACCAGTGGAGCAGAGTGAGAAGGGAAGAAAAGGATCCTGGCTCCTGGGTAGAGGACAGTTTACTGAGTCATTGCCTAGTCTGACCTTGACAGGTATGTAACCAATAAAAACGTTGTTTATATGTTAGTATACTTGCTGCTTTAATAGACAGTTTAAAAGTATTTCTCAAGAAGCCTTTCTATTTTCAACTGATTGAATTATTTGAACACTGTGCCTAAAATCTTTATGATAGAAATGAGCATGCCTTCCTTTCCATCATGTCTGGAGCAAAAAATTAAATTTGTGTGTTAAGTAGATTGTCAGTAATGCATTTCCAAAGGTCATAGTGTCTGGACTTAAACAAAATTATGTTTTTATATAAGGAAATATTTTGTCTTGTCTACAAGCATGCCGGCAGTTTCTTTCTGCTTCTGTCTGCAGTATTGGCCTGTTTTGTCATGTGATGAAACTGTGTCTGCTCCGGGCCACCACACAGAAAGAGCACTTATCACTCATGGTGTCTCAGGCTGGAAGGAAAACTCCATCCTTTTAACAACCCACCCAGGAAGCTTCTGATGTTTATCAGGGGACTGGGCTGAAGTTGAGTAAGGTCACCTAACAAGCAGAAGATACAACCAGATCAGTGGCTCAGTGGCATTCACCTACCATCTATCTGTAACCAGCATCCAGGGGCAAATTCAGGGGCACAGTGGTGGGAACATCAGCCAGACCTTCACACAGAGGTTTGGAGTGGGCCCTTTCTTTTTCTTAGCAGAAGGGAAGCCATGTTATGCACAGTTCCATCCTTAGATTCCTTCTTTAGATATCTTTGAGAGTTATTTTTCCATTGATTTCTCTAAATTTGCTGTTTTTTTAACCATGGATCTAGTTCTACCATATCAACATAACAGATTTTTATTTTAGAAAAAAAATGGCAACCATCTTTACAAAACTTAAAAGGTAAATCCTTACCTTACCACTGATGTTCATTTATAATCACGACCCACATGAGCAAGAACTAAACACATTTATTCTTGAGCTCTGGGTTGGAGCTTTATAAAAAGTTTTCAGTTACAGGACCCACTACAAAATCAAGTTTATGAACAAAGTTATATCATGGTAGCTTTGTCTGGTGCATATTTTACTGACTTTGAATTTACTAAGAACGCTTGAATATCTCTCATGTATTAGGCACTATGCCAACTGTCGAAAAGACAAAGGTAGATGAGACATTATCCCTTACTGTGAGAAATGAGAAGGTCATTAACACATGGGAGGGGGGACAGAGATAGAGAGAGGGAGAGAGATAGGGACTACTATATATTGAGGTTTCTGAGCTCTGACTACCTATTCAAATCATTCAGGGAACTCTAAAACAGTACTGGGACTGGATTCTACCTCTACTATAAAAGTCTTTACTTAATGGTTTTAGCAGGAGTCCAGTCCGTCTTCCAAGCACTCCAAGTGATTCTAAAAGGTGCTCGGGAGTCTCAGTCATGGAATTAAGTCACCAGTGGCATGCACAGAGTTCTTGAAAGTCTCTGCAGGAGTAATCCCTGAGCTAGATCAGGAAAAGCTGATGGGAGGTGCCAGGCATTCCAGGGGAAAGCGGGGGTAGGGCTAGTGGAAGACACCGAAGAGCATTGAAGAAGGTGACAGTATACTGTCACACAATCTTGAGGGTGACTTTAGGGAGTAGCCTAAACACTGCGTGCATCAGGAAGGTGAGGCTGAACAGGTGAAATGGGCAGTTGTGGACTGTGGGGGCCAGGATTTTTGTGTTCTGTACTGAGGAGGTAATGATCTGTTCTCCAGGTGACAAATTCTCATCAGCAGTTTCAAACAGACCCCAGCTGTGCTCTGTCTGTCTGTCTGTCTCTTTGTGTCTCTATCTCTGTTTCTCTGTGTCTCTGTCTGTCTGTCTGTCTCTCTCGTGTGTGTGTGTGTGTGTGTGTGTGTGTGTGTGTGTATAAGGGGTGATGCTTAGAAAGGAAAGTCCCGGAAGTAAGTGGATCTGAAGAAAAATGGAGGCCCAAGAATGAGTTCTTACAGCCCTTCCAGTCCACACTTATGCAAGAAGATAAAGACAAACAGCATATATATTTTCAGCTATTGTGTATTTCCTTAAGATCGCCAGCCAGGAGCTACAGCAACATCTATTCAAACAACGAGTAAGCAGTGAGGAGCCTGCAGTCAGGTAAGACAATGGAGAGAGTCAAAGTGGGTGAGACGGAAAAGGTGTCCTCCTGGCTGACTGTCCTCCTGGCTGACAGACTGGGGTCAGGGTCAACAGTGGAGGGGTTTCCAGAAATGCTGTTCAGGAGGGTTTGGATACATGTAACCTGGAGATGTTCCTAAATTGTTAGGGGGTTAGAAATGTTCAAGATGTTAAAAATACTTCTTATAATTCCTACCTGGAAGTCAGCCCACAGCCTCCACTACTGCCTCTTCGAAAGCAGGATTCTTGGTTGAAAAGACTGTCAGAAACATTCTAGGATGGAATTCTTTCTTTTGGCTTTATTGAATCTTTAAAAATGAACAAACATTGAATACATTCATCATGTAGAACGTGTTGTTTTGACAGATGCACGTGTTGTAGGATGGCTGAGTTGAAGTTCTAAGGACATGCATTTCCTCATGCCATGCAGCCCTTCACTGCAGCTGCAGTCAGCGTGCTGTGGATTAGATGTCTCACCTCTGTCCCTTCTCCTGGAATAAGACTTTGTACCTCCCGAGCATCTCCTCCACCCCTTCCCCCCCCCCCCCCCCCCCCCCGGTAACCACTCTGCTTCGCTCTGTAAGTCCAACCTCCTTACATTCTGAATGGAGGTGAGATCATGTATTTGTCTTTTTGATATTATGGGCATTTTTTTACATTCAGATAATTTTTACTTTGATAAATGTGACATATCATATAATAAACATGTATTAACTAAAGTAATCACAGACATAATTATAAGGTCCTCCTTAATTTAGATTAATGACCATTGCAAGTGTCCACTTAACAGTACTTGGATATTGTCTCAGCTATTTGGAACATTCTGTGGCATAACATGAATAATACTCCTCAAGTGAATTAAAGCAGGCATGAGCCCTCTTAGCTTCAAGTATTGTAGAACTTATCTTGATTAATAAGGATATGGATGACAGATTTATCATGATTTACTAACAAATATAAATTTTAAAATCTACTTTCAAAGAACTGTGTGTATGCAAAATCATTGTTCATAGTAAGAAATAATTTTTGACATTAAATTAAATTAGTGGAAGATTGGGAGAAATATGGATTCAATCAGCAATTTCTTGCCTTGAAAAAAAAAAACCAAGTTCTAAAAGCAGATGAGGTGTTTTAATTATTTCATTTCACATGTGGAAAGAATAACTCTGAAGGAAATAACTTAGGATTCCTTCCAAGTTGGAATTACAAATTATCCCAGGACCCTGGAGAGAGACAACAGAAAACAAGATTTGAGGCGGTTCTTCGGGCCAGCCTTTCCATCAATATTGAAAGCTACCTCGAGGACCTAATTTTTTCCTTGTGCTGTTTCCCGGAGAGGAGAGAAGTTTAATCTTCTTCCTCCTAGGCTTGTGATTTGTGTGGTTTGGGTTGGATGGCTGGTTTCCTGGGCCTGGAGCTTGTGTGAACCTCTCCATGCAGCCACCTCCTCTTCCGCTGAGTCTGTGGAATGAATTCGCGCCTGACTCTCCAGTCTGGAGGGTTCGGAGTTAACCTCTCCCCACTGAACTTGTAGCCTGGACCAGAGACAGGTCATGCCGACGGACCCTGTTACTGGGCCACTGGTCATCACATCCCCACATTCAAGAAAAAGGAAGTGGCTGACCCTGCAGAGCTCAGAGCCCAGCTGGATTCACATGTCAGAGACATGATTCTCACATTGTTCCTATCTCAAAGCTTTTCTTGTGACCTGCTCTGGCTTTCAGGGGCTTAGTGGAGAGCAGAGATACATGGGGGTGAGTAGGTGGGAGTGGGTGGTATATAGGGCCTGGAACAGAAGGGTTCCAAGAGAGGGAAGAGAATGTTATCCCAACCTAGTCTAATTTGCCATTTCCTTAATTCTTTCCACATTGACTCCCTTCCACCCCATACTGGGCAATTTCATAGCTTTAAGAAATTCTTTGATGTATATCCTTAAGTGTAGATGCAGAGATGAAGGGCAACCTTGACAATCTCTCAGAAATAAAGACGTACAACTGACAAACCCGGGAAGACAAATCTAAAAATCACACCATTCATATTAGATGCTGCTAAGAAAAAAATAACATGAAAGCAAGCATATTAACAACATGTCTACACATCATTCTCCTCCATAAAGGGCAGTGAAAGACACATACTACTTCACAAGCAGGACTACTTACCCCCTGGGAATCATATAGCTCTGGGGGGAACAAAAACAGTCTAGACAAAGACTTAGTGTTGCCCTGAAGATTCATTTAATTTCTATCATTTATACTGATTAGCAAGAGAGTTATCTAACTGTCTATCTGTCTATCTATCTATTATCTATCATCTATTATCTACCTATCATCTACCTATCTATCTATCATCTATCTATCTATCTATCTATCTATCTATCTATCTATCTATCTATCTATCTATCCATCTATCTATCATATTTATTTATTTACTTATCTATTTTGGTGGTGGTTTTTCTAAATGTCTGCCGCTCAAGGGATGTTTTGTCTCATTTGCACTGATGTCTCCTTTCTCTTCGTTTCAAGCTTGGAACCTGAGCAGTCTCCTCAGGCATTTAAGCTGCCATGGGGGAATCCCAGGAAGCTTGGAACATTATGTAGTCACAGAATGCTAGGCTTGGAGCTAAGGTGCCTCCCAGAATACCCATAAACTGTTCCCCCTCCCTGTCTCTCTGCCTGAGGAACATCTTCTTTTGGCATCTACGGAGACACCTTCTACCCTCTGCTGCAATGTACCTTCCATGGCAATTGATGCCAGGAACATTCTGCTAAGAAATAAGAGGAATAGGAAAGGCAAGTGCCTGTATCATACTTTAAAACACTAATTGACCTTGTCGAGATCATTAGTGCAGACTGGGAGACCTTGACTGTCTCTTTCGGGTTAGATGGAAAACAACACTGATTTTGGAGAAAATATACCAATAAAAGAGTTTTCTGTAGCAAATGAGAAGCCTCAGGCTAGCTTAAAGGCAAAAGCTTCTTACCCAGAAATCACAGAGCTGAGGGACATAAGTTTGTTTTAAATATGGAAGAAAAAAAATACAGTTATGAGGTCCTGTCTTGGAAACTCAAAAGATGACACCATCCTCAAATTCATATTTAAATCAGGATTATTATTATTCTCTGTCTATGGTAGTTCAGCAATTCAGTCATTTAAGAACTATTTATATAACACTTGTTACTTTGTACACTATTAGATTCTCTGTGCAAAAATGAGTCAGCTATGATGGTTGCCTTCAAGGAGCTTATCTTTTTCATAGAGAAGTATCAAATTTATAAATAAATAAGCTACAGAACAGAGAGTCCAATGGTGTCCATAAGTCAGTTAGGAAATTTAGGCTAAATTAGGAGGAGGCATCCAGTCTGAGGAGACAGGATCAGCTGAGGAACTGGCAAGGTGAGGTAGCTGTGGCTTGTTCTGCTTCTCTGACCTTCCAGCGTTCACCCTAATACCTGGCTTCAGGTTTGATTTTATTAATAAAACCTGTTAAGATTCCTGCTCCACCCACTGCTTCTGATGGAAGGACATGAGGAAATCAATGTCCTTATCATGGTCTAAGATGGTCAGAAGCCACCTTTGGATGTGTTATGCCATACTTTCAAGAAGCCCATTGGCAAATCTTAGATCACCAAGGTAAGATGTTGAAAAACAGCCTATACAAAGAAACTTGAATGAATATAGCACACAGAGTCTACAGAAGAGACTTGGTGTGTAGAGGACAGAAGAGACAGAAGGATTATATTTCTGTAAGGAAACAATTGCCATGTGGGAACAAAATAAGACATTCTGGGTAGTCAAAGTTGGAAAACAATTAAAAAGAGCCACAGGGAGACAGCTTTTAGTTCAATGTAGGGAAGCATCTTTAACAATGAGAGCCACAGGAGAGAAGAGCTTGCTGTACTGAGATATTATAAACCCTTTGCATCTGAGACTTCTCAGGGAGCAAGCATATGAGCATACTTAATGGGAGGCATTGGTATGAGATCGCCAGTCAATATGAAAATAACACCAAAGACTATTAATATCCTTTATAAGCCTATGTCCCATGGGCTTATGCACATGGCTAGCAGAATTTCCCTCTGCCCACATTCATCTAAACACCTACATTCAACCACAGTGTTGCTCTAAACACCGAGAAAGGGACTTCTTTGTCAAAATGTGCATAATAAAATACAAGGCTCACATGTAGACACTCAGCAAGCATATGCTAAGTGAGCGAACTTGCCTTGTAATCTCAAGCAAATAAAAACAAAGCCCAAAGTGTTATGAATGATGTAGCCGTGGAATATATGAGCTAAATGCCAGTAGCCTCAGTTTTTGCCCATTCCACAGATAGGAGCAAAACTCAGAAAGAAAATCTAAGTATTCTGGATACATCTCTTTCTATTGTTTTTCCCTAACTTGATACGGCCTCCCATTCCTGCTTCAGAAATCCAGTCTTAACCCCCAAATTCCAAATAACCCTTCCTTCCTGAAAAGAATTCTGGGAATTCACTTCTCAGCTCATCAGCATGAAGGCCTTTTTAGTCAGTGCCACTCCCCCTGCCTGGGCTTCCTCTGTAACTGAGGCACAAAACCTTTAACAAGGAGAGCTGGCTCCCAGCAGTCAGCAGCAGCAGCAGCAGAAGAAGAAGGCTAAGGAGCACTAAGTTAGATCTGAGCTCTCCCACCATATTTCCTAGCATGGTGGGACCTGGGTAACTGGTAGACTCTGTAGCTGCTCTAGGAAAATGAGGGACATGAAGAGCCATAATTACAACTTCACTTATTTACTTTTATGATGAAACAAAAAAGCACATAATATTTTTGAGTGAGAGAGAGAGAGAGAGAGAGAGAGAGAGAGAGAGAGAGGAAGAAGGAGGAAGAGGAGAAGGAAGAGGAGGAGGGGAGGAAGAGGAGGAGGAGGAGGAAGAAGAAGAAGGAGAAGAAGGAGAAGAAGAAGGAGGAAGAGGAGAAGGAGAAGGAGAAGGAGAAGGAGAAGGAGAAGGAGAAGGAGAAGGAGAAGGAGAAGGAGAAGGAGAAGGAGAAGAAGAAGAAGAAGAAGAAGAAGAAGAAGAAGAAGAAGAAGAAGAAGAAGAAGAAGAAGAAGAAGAAGAAGAAGAAGAAGAAGAAAATCTGCAGACACTCCATTTAACAACATAAGTTTAACAAAGACTTAATACTAGGAGCCAGAGTTAAAGGAGGTTGTTAGTCTCCCAGCACAGGGGCTGGGAACTGAACTTGGGTCCTTTGCAAAAAAAACAGTAAGCATGCTTAGGAGCTGAGTCACCTCTCCAGGCCCCAGCAAGGTTAACTCTCGAAGGTCCGGCTACTTCTTTCCTTTGAACAGGAATCAGAATGGATTTCTACAGCTCTTCCCGCTTCTGTGGGCAAAGCAGTCCATCTGTTGAATGGTGGATGCTGGAAGCCTCTTTTTAGATGCTGGGACCTCAGATGCCTCTCTGTGTGATGCCACAGTCTGCTTTTTAGCCCTTCTCTGTTTGGGAGTTGTTCCTTTACTTCAGAGCCTTCTGCTCTCCAGACTTTCCAGGCTCCCTCCCCTCCTCCTCCTTTTATTTTCTTTTTACATATTGGGCTAACCCCCTCTCCGGATTTGAACCAATCCTGTCCCTTCTCTACCTTTGACCCAAGAGATTCAGATGTATGTTTTACATTTCCAGCTCATTTGTTGCTAGCTTAACTAATTTATTTTTGTAACCCTCTCTCTCTCTGACATTTTAAATGTCTCCATGTGTCTCTAGATTTCCTCTACCTCCCTTCACCTAGCTCCTGGTATCAAGGAGGATATTGCACTCCATGCTTCGCAATTAGTGGAAGTTTTTACACTATTAATACCAGCCCCATCCTTGGACCTTCCCGGGGTTTTCTGCAAACAGGAGAGAGAATTGAAGCTGCAGGGCATTTCACAAACAGACCTTGTAAATTCAAAGCATTAACGCGGCAGCACATAGGATCTTAACAGCCCTTGTCCCTGGCCACAGGGGAATAAAGACTGTAAGCAGAACTGGTTCTTTCCAGGCACACAGAAGCCCCGAGGTAGACAAGTCCGTGCCAGGTCTGGTGAGCACAGAGATTTAGTTTTTGGTTTCATGATAAGCCCTGCTTCATGTTCTCAGCTGCCTTATCCTAATGACGCTAATGCCACCGCCTTCGGAAGGAGGAAGACATGAGCTGAAGTGAAAACATCAAGTGTAGAGGCAGCCCTCCCAGCTGGAGGGGTGGGGGTGGGGGAGCTGGCAAAGTATGCTGTTGACCTGGATGCTTAAATCTAATAACACAGCCCAATGCCTGGAGCTCACAACAGAGAGAAAAGTAGAAAATTATGTGAGGCTCTGGACACTGGAGATGGGGGGTGTGAGGGGGATGCTGACTGTAGCATTCTCCTGGCAGGTGGTCCATAGTCTGTGCTAAAGGCTCTCTTTGATCATGATCTTTTGATGACTGGCTTTTAGGAGCCAAGGCCACCTGGGAAGTCACTGACAGAGAACAAATAGCTGAAGAAGTAGAGAGGAAAATGTGTTTCAGCGAAAGTGGAATCATATCCAACCACTCCACCAGGCCCCACTCCCCTGGGGACATAGTTCCTGCCCGGCCATATGGACCTCATGGAGACACTGCCAATACAGGACACAAAAACATGTCGCTGCTGAGGGCTGAGGCAGCTGCCTTCTGAGGCTGGATTGAGTTTCAGAACTATGCCCTCCCAAAATGCAATGGCGGTTTTAGACCTTTGAGAACCATTCCCATTGACTTCACCTCCTCGACCTCTTGGCAGGCTACCCAAGACCCCCAAAGTCAAGGACGCAACTGTGAGGGGTCACATGCTGGTATATTTTTAAAATGGCCTTTAATTTGACTCTCCCTCTCTTCCTTCCTTTCTTCCTTCCTTCCCTCCCTCCCTCTCTTCCTCCTTCCTTCCTCCCTCCCTTCCTTCCTTCTTTTCTTCCTTCCCTTTTCCTTCTTTTCTTTCCCAATGCGGGAATTGAACCCAGGTCCCTGTACATCCTAAGAAAGCACTTTCAACTGAGATACCCTTAACCCCTATTCGAGTCTTTTATTCCCAATCCCCAGTAGAGGGTTTAGTTTCAAGTTCTTAAAACAAGAACACTAAGGAGGCCAAGAAAAGAGTTCTGGTTGGTAGCTAGGCATGGTGGCTCATGATGTAACCCCAGCAATTCAGGGCTAAGGCAGGATTTATCCTAAGTTTGAGGCCAGTCTGGCCTACATAGTGAGACCCCCTCTCTCTGTAGACCCTGCTGTCTTAGGAAGGGGTTGAGGTAGTAAGGGAAAGGGGAGGGCTGATGAGTGCTTCATTGAATTCCTTGCTGTTTTATAGGACTGTCCACTGAGTCAATCAACAACCCTTGAGGTGGTTAACTGTGTTTACTTTCGAGAGATCATACCAGCTGGGCTAGTTGACTGATCCCACCCCCTCCTAGAGGATCTGGGCGGGTCATGAGACCTTCATCATGAGACCTCACCTGAGTAGCTAGCCACTCTCTGCCATCATTTCTAACTGTGCCCTGACTGCTGGAGGCCTTGGGGAGTAGCCAGAGCACATAGGCAAAGGAGCCTAGGAGAGGAAGACTATGTCAATGGGAAAACCTCATTCCTGCAGGGTAAAGACTTCCTGTACAGCCTCTGGAGAGGCGCTCACTGCACATTACATCCTGCAGTAAGTAAGTCCGACAAACTGGTTGGTTGAATCCTGCCTTGGTTTGTCTTTAAGACCAGAGAAGGAAGGGTAGACATTCCTCCCCAGGGGTTGGGGAGGAATTTTTAGCAACAATTTCTCACTGTTTTGAGTTATTTTTGTTTTTGCTATGACCAAATAACAGAAGCGATGCAACCTAGTGGAGGGAAGGGATCATTTCGGCTCATGGTCTGTGAGGATGCAGTCCATCACGGTAAAGAAAGTATGGCGACGGATGTGAGATGGTTGTCTGAAGCCAGGAAGCACAGAGGTGAGTAATCACACCCGAGTTCTTTTTCCTTCTTATTCAGTCCAGGGCCCAGGCCACAGAGTGGGGCTCCCCACATCCTTGGTGAGTCTTCTCACTCCAGCTAAGCTTCTTTGGGAAGTCCTTCATAGACATACCTGGACTTATGGCTCCTAGGTGGTTCTAAACCCCATCATGGTGATTAAAGATCACAGACTCCAAGGCTCTATACCTTTTAAAATTGTTGTTGGTGGTGTTGGTGGTGGTGGTCGTGGTGTGGCAATTTTGGAAACTCTGTCAAAGAAACTAATGCCAATATGTCTCCTTTTCTTTTCCCTTATAGTTGAAATTGCTTCAAAATCTTGTCTGAGTTTGTGAACTCTTATTACCAAAACGACAGAGAAAAAAACTGCTGAATGTAGATTTTAGGAGTCATAGCTGTAATTCTGGTTCCAGCATCAAGTGGTAGATGGAGAGCTCTACCCCATTTCCAGTTGTGAGAAAGTGTCTTGAAATGACATGTCCCCAGTTCATACTTATGGAGAAACAGGCATGACGTACCCAGGATGCTTGATGGTGAAGGATCCATACTCATAGAGCATTGACAATTATAATCCTTTTTAATTTCTAATGTTCTTCTTACTATATTTCCTTAGCTCTCCTGCCACTACATTTAAAAAAGAAAAACGAAAACCTCTTTTCCATAGAAACTGGAGGGTTAAAATTCCCAGGCAATGGTTAGACTTTTTCTGTCAGTCCTTTTGGACTCTGGCCAGAGGTACTCTTTCTGAGGAAAGTGCAATCCCCAGAATATTGGTATCCTGGAAAGAATCCACAAATGGCTGTCACATTAGTTCGATTTTCCCGGCAACCATAAACAGGAGCAGTGCCCTAGTACCAGAAGCTGTGGTGTTGGGAGCCAAACCGTTCACCCTCCATTGTCCTCTCATAGACATGCTCACTCCACCTGAATCTTTTAATGACAGATATTGGGCTTCACTAGCATTGAGATTAGTCAGCTATTTTCAAGGAACTCTTGTGGCCAATTCAGCCAATATTAATGATACTTCTGTTGCAACTGACATTAATTCTGCTTCTACTTTGTACCAGACACTATTCAAACCACTTTTATGCATTAATTTGTATCATCTTTGTAACAATTTGTCTGTAAGAATCTGTGTATGTTCATGTTTGTGTAAGTGCATATATACAACTATGGTGTGTGTGTGTGTGTGTGTGTGTGTGTGTATGACCCAGAGAATAAATTCATAATAGGAACTATGCATCTTTTCCAGTCACATTTATGGGAATTGGTCCACTTTTGCCTACGCAGCTTGTCATTTTTTTTTTTCTGAGATGTCATCATCAAAATTAATCCTATCAATTTCTGCTAACTCCCCTGACCTCCCAAGTTGATCTATAGTTTGAGCTTTTGGACCACTGTTCTTGCCAGTTTATAAGCGCTTGCTAGTTCAAGTTTAAAGAACACTTGGAGAGTGGGCAGAGTGCCTTGGTCGGGTTCTCTACGCCCTCCTTGGCCTGATAACGAAGGAGTTCGCATGTGTCCTGTGTCACAGAGAGTGCAGACAGGATGACTAGTCGTTATATTACCTGCTGTAGAATTGTTAGATACAGACGCCATTGCTGGGAATGGCAATTTTACCAACTGCATAAGGAAACCGTGCTGGCTTTGCACGTGACTTGGATTGAAGTATATCCTGATCACATGGAATCCACAATCTCCAATGTATTTCCCTCGAAGAACTGAGAGGACTTGAGGAGCTGCATTCCGTGATCAGATCCTGACCAATATCACATCTCCCAACCATCTGCCTTTGTCTATTTGATACATATTTAGTGGTCTGGAAATGCATGCTTTGAGATTCCACAAATAACTGCAGGGTTTGCAAGGGGAATTCTATGCCTGAATGCTTGTATTTCTACAAAGCTCCAAATTGTATCATTTATAAAATAGTCTCAGACTGCTAACTATCTAAAACTCAAGTAATCACCATTATTACCTCAATATCTAAATGTAACTTTGTGGTTTCCAGAAAATTCCATCCACTTGTGTTCGACATTGATCCTTTCCCTCGGCTCATGCACATCTTCCCATTGGCCCCATTGACACTGGGCTGGGTCATGTGACCAATGGAACTTGCATTTCAGGGAGTGATGTGTTACTTTCTATCTCAGTCTTTTACAGCCACGGGGAGCTCCCACTTGCTCTTTTGCATTGCAATTGACAGTCACAAGAACATAAATAGCCACTGTACCTTCAGCCTGGCCCACACCTAAGCAGACTTGAACCCAAACAGTGTCATGATCAAAGGAGCCACCACTGGTCTAAAAACCCATTAGGGAGATATACTTGTTGTTACAAACATTTGAGGATTATTTATTGTATAATAATGTTAGAACAAAACCAAGCATAGATATTAACAAGTTTATATTAGCTCTTATTTTTCTCTAAACAGCTGTGTAAATAGGTGTGGGGAAAAAATCATTGTCCCCATTCTATAGAACAAGCGATTGGAGCTTTAAGAGGGTTTGAGGTTCAAATAACATCATGAGATTAGTGATTTGGGGGAAGCTGTCATCCAGCCTGGATATCCTGATGTCAAGAGTCAAGCTCTTTCTGTTTCCTAAGAAGCCTCAAGAATGCTTCTCTCTATGGAGAGACTCCAGCCCATCCATAGTCATTTCTTCCCAGTCATCCAGCTAACCAAGCAATAGCTAACAGCAACATGGTTATGAGGTAAGACGCTTCCTTGATATAAGAATGAAGATTCAATTTGTATAAAATTTTATAGGAAAGCATGCCTTAGAAATGTTATAAATTATTGAGTATTCCCCATCTCAACTGATTCTCACAGTGCACTGCATTTTTCTTCATTTTCTTTTGTGGTGGTTGTTAAAAATGGAAGGATTAGTTTTTCAAATGCTTCCTGGGAAACTCCATTTCTAGTCCATTTCTTAAATCCATTTGCTGGACAATTGCATCTCCCTGCTGGGTGCTAGACAGAATGACAAGGGGTTCGTGGACAATAACAGCTGCAGTGGTCTCTTAGCAGAGTCCAGACTGGGTACCAACTGGCCCGAGTCCAAATGTCCAACTGACCATATTGAATAGTGACCCATGCAGTGAGGGTGTGAACAAAATACTGTTTCCTATTATTATAGTTACTGCCATGAATTAAGCACTTAGTGTGCCCTGATGCTCTTAATAACAGACTACCCTCCAACACACACGTGTGATTTAATTTGGCAGGAACCTCGCTTCCTTTCTCTTTCTTCTCTGTGTCTACTGACTCTGACTTCAGCTTTGAAGGTGGAGATAGAGGATGCTGTGTTAGACGACTCCTGGAACAGAATCAAAGGAGAAAGCCAACGTCTACACCTGTAGGTGATGGTGAGTTGGAGGAAAAGTCAGAAGCTGTTTGGAAAACAGGATCAGAAATCTGAGTGAACTGAAGTGATTGGATCCGGGTGAAAGGAGAGGCAATCAGGGATGTGTCTCAAATCTGAACAGCTGGCAAGAGGGCCAGTCAAATGGAAAGGGTAAGGCAAATTACGTGAAGTAGGCATGATGGGTAACACCAAGGTCCAAACCAACAATCCTGACTGCGGAGCAAGGAACGAAAGTCCTGAGGGTTCTCTTTTTCTCCATTAGGACTTCTGACCAGGACACTATGCTGACAACCCAAAATAATTTTTTTTCCTTAATTAATTCAATGAATTGTTTACTGAACTCTTGACCCGGACCAAGCTCAGTGCTAAGACACATGTGCACAAAATGGCCAAAGTTATGAGATGGTTGGTTGATTGCTGGTTTGGATGTAACAATGTGATGGAGAGCATTTTCACTGAAGCCATATAATGAAGCAGTAAAATGGGTTGTGGGGAAAGAACGTGAACGGTCTGGTTTGCAAGGATAAAACCTAAATGTATGAAGGACTGGGTTCTGAACAGGAGAAAATGGGTTTCAGCTGATTTTTAGATGTTAGAGAGCATTAATAGAATTGTTACCTCCTGTTTTGGATGCTATCGAGAGTTTCAGGTGGGTCAGAATTACCTGAAAACATGACATTAAAGCCCAAGCTTACTGGACTTCATCTTCAGATTCAACTCGAGTTCAAGTTAGAGTCAATATGTCTGTCATCAGGCCTGAGAATTTCCATTTCTCACAAGTTCTATGTGATGTTGAAGACCTGAGGTCACATTTTTAGAGACAGTAGCTTTCTTTACATTGTGTTTCCTGTGTCGATGAGAACCACCCAGACCAGAGACACACAGATGGGTCTATCATCCTTTATCTCTTCTCTAGAGCCCTGTCTTTTCCGGTCCCTCTACTTTCTTCTCCCTTTTGGGAGTTGAGGCCTGGGTCTAGCAGCACCCCTGAAGTCACGTGATCACAATGACAGCGAGGAAGAGCGTTCTAGACCTTTCCTCTAGTTATTGACACGAGGCACATTTAGAGTGGCATCTAGAAACCATGCAGTGCTCCGGAATGCTCCACCTGATACTAGTGATTAGGTAAGCTGGAACACTTTATAGTTTGGTTCATGAACTGATGAAGACTGGCCGTTAGCTGTGCACAGTGATAGAGAGAGGAGTTTGGTTTATTCTGCCACTTAGAGCAGGGAAAACATATGGACAGAAAGCCAGGCCTTTTCAACTTTCCTATGCCTGTGACAGAGGTCAAAGCTCCCTAAACAATGGAGTTATCTGTAAAATACAGTATTATCCAGAACGAAAGCTGGTAACTCACCGATCTTCAGCTTCTATCATGTGCTGCGTGTTGCTGGGAGTGAACTAAGACGGAGCCCCTGCCGTCCAGACAAGGAAGGCATGGAATCTAATGGGGATAATGAAATCTGATGGGGACATCCCACCCAGCGTACGTGGCTCTTATGTGACGGGAAGAAATAATGTAGAAATGCTGGAACTCCCACAGCAGGCATGTGGGAATTTCCTTGATCCTTGTCTTTACGATTAGAAAGGGGAGAAATCTGCTAAGGGTCGTGGAGAGACGAAAAAGCAACAACCGAAGATAAACAGCCTGAAATGAAGTGCAGACAGGACAGATGAGCAGTTAAGAAGGGAGGAGCTGGCCGGGTGGTGGTGGCGCACACCTTTAATCCCAGCACTCGGAGGCAGAGCCAGGAAGATCTCTGTGATTTCGAGGCCAGCCTGGTCTACAGGGCGAGATCCAGGAAAGGCGCCAAGCTACACAGAGAAAACCTGTATCAAAAAACCAAAAAGAAAGAGGGAAAAAAAAAAAGAAGGGAGAAATTGGCTTTTTAGAATTCTGGAAGCCAAAGTTTTAACTAGTTTGAGAAGGGTGTGGTCAACAGTTCCAAGTGCTTCAGAGAGTTCGAAGACAGTGAGCTGAGGGAAAGCGTGTAGGGGGCTGAGGTAGGTAGATGGGGAAACAAGTCAGTCTTACGGGCAGGATATCAGAGATGCATAGTCCAGGTAAGGCATCTGCAGATGTCACATCAAATGCTCTTGTCTTCCCAGAGGTCCAAACTCTATTATTGCCAATTAGAGAGTCCCCTGCATTTGTCTTCAGACTCACAACTGACACTAATGCCAGCAGGGCCATGTGGTATTGTGTTCCCCCAAATATTGTGCATCCTAATAAACTTATCTGGAGTCAGAGAACAGGACAGCCACAATATTAAACATAAAGGATAGGCAGTGGTAGCACACACCTTTAATCCTAGCATTCCAGAGGCAGAAATCCATGGGTTCAAGGATACAGACAGGCATGGTGACTCATCACGCCTTTAATCCCAGAAAGCAAGCCTTTAATCCCAGGGAGTGGTGGTAGAAAGCAGAAAGGCATATAAGGCGTAAGGACCAGAAACTAGAAGCATTTGGCTGGTTAAGCTTTTGGCTGGTTAAGCATTCAGGCTTTTGAGCAGCAATTCAGCTGAGACCCATTCTAGATGAGGACTCAGAAGACTCCAGTCTGAGGAGACAAGACCAGCTGAGGATCCGGCAAGGTGAGGTAGCTGTGGCTTGTTCTGGCTCTCTGATCTTCCAGTGTTCACCCCAATAACTGGCCTCAGGTTTGATTTTATTAATAAGAACTTTTAAGATTCATGCTACAGGGCCATCCTGGTGGACCACAGGAGCAAAATGACATTGTTTCAGAGGTGGTCCTTTCAGATCAGGGTGGCACCATTTAGTGCCCATTAGGTGGCCTGACATTCTGCATGATGGGACTCTGAGGCCTGGGCGGTGTGTATGCTATAAACTGTTATGTCATTAATAATAAATAGTGCTCTGCAGGAAACCTGCACTGCAGATGTGAAGTCTGCAGTACAATGGAGCTCTATGGCGGGGGTGGAGGGTGGGGGTAACCGTAGGGGTGGTGGAGGTGGTGAGTGTGCCTGCAAGGGCAGGGCAAGAGATCCATCTAGCCTATGCTGTTTCTGAATGCATCTCTTAAAATACTGGGGAAACATCCATCTCTAGCCCAGCTCTTATAATTCTATGGAGCTGCTTCGCAAAGCTGAGGACTGAAAATGTCTGACGCCAACAAAATGTAGATTATCTGCCTGAATAGAGACAAGGGCACCCGCAGTAGCAGATCCAGGGAGGCGGGGAAGGGCCCCCGCTGCACATGGTGGCATTACCATAATGAATTTGGTGAGGGAGCTACTCACTTCAGAATCCTCCCTTTTGATCCCTAAAGAAGGTGTTTACTGTAATCAGGAGAAGGTTTACTGGGTAGGGGGAGACAGAGGAGGAAGGGAGAAGGCTTGTGTCTAGTTCAAACCAGCCTCTCTGCTTCATCTAGTGTCTACCACCTCCCCCTAGGTCCTTTCTGATTCTCTCCACCTCCACAGAACAGGAAACTTAATTTTAACTAAAGCCTTTGAGGTTTCAACGTGGGTGTGGGAGGACCAGGCAGGAAAGTGATAAAGTCAGAGATGCCTGGCTATAAAAGTGAATTATGCTTTCAAACCGAATGAAAGCAGCCGGGTCATAGTCACTGGCACTGTTGAAAAAATGCATTGAGTCTGTTAAGAAAAAGGCAAAGCTCCACCCTCTACGGCTCCTTGCTTTTAGGGAGTTCTGGGCATTGTCAGGCAGAGCTCTGTGAAGAGACTGGTTTTCAGTTTCCGTTTCCTCATCACCAGTTTCTCTTCCCATATCATTCCAGGGAAAGGCAGAATGTTCTTTCCACTGAAGAGAAGAGCAAGTTTCCTTATTCTGCTAATCTGCTACACTCCATGAAAGTGTGTGTGTGTGTGTGTGTGTGTGTGTGTGTGTGTGTGTGTGTGTGCGTGTGCGTGCGCTGTTTTTGTTTTCGTCTTGCTTTTTGAGACAGGGTTTTCCTGTGTATCCTTGGCTGTCCTGGAACTCACTCTGTAGACCAGGCTGGCCTCAAACTCCCTGAGACCTGCCTGCTTCTGCCTCCAGAGGGCTGGGATTAAAGGTGTGCGCCACCAGCATCCAGCTACATGTAGTTCTTTTATACTGCAAATAACCGCAGTGAAAAACAATAAGTCAAGCTTGCTCATTCCTTTTTTCCTCCTCTTTCTTTTCTTTCCCATTCTCTGCCGCTTGCTGTCTTCAGTGAACCTAAGGCAGCCATTTTCAACCTGTGGGTTGAGATTCCTTTGGGGGTAAATGACCCTGTCACAGGGGTCACCTAAGACGGTCGGAAAGCACAGATATTTACATCACGACTCCTAACAGCAGGAAAATTACAGTTATGAAGCAGCAAGGAAAATAGTTTCATGGTTGGGGGGTCACCACAATATGAGGAGCTGTATTAAAGGGTCACAGCATTAGGAAGGTTGAGAGCCACTGCTAAGGGATGTGGTTTTGGCAACAGCTCTTTGTCACCAAACTCTGTGTGTCATGCAGTGCAACTTTAGCCATTTTTTTCCCTAAATCTTTGCAATGTTTGTGCCTGAGTCCCTACAACAAAGGAAGACTTACTAAGAGAAAAGCCCATCGATTTATTGGATGTAAGTTTTACATGATACAGGTATCTTTAGAAATGAAAACCCAAGAGAGGGGGACAACCGTAGATTTGTATGCCTGGGTTTTTGGGAGAGTGATAGAGCATCGTCGAGAAGTATCATTGGTAAAGGAGAGTCTGATGCACTGTTATGCATGAAGAGGGGAGCTGAGCAAGGGCTGCGTGTTCAAACATCTCTGTGACTTTGTGTCTTCTTTTCCTCGGATGCAGGGAGAAGACACTTCCTCATCAGCCAGCTTCCAGGAAGGAGAGCAGCAACCTGTTTTGGCTGTTTTCCCAAATGCCAAGATGCTATACTTTGGGACAGAGTGTTGGAACCATGTCACCACTTATGTCTTCTTGTGTACTGCCACTCACAGTATCAACGATCCATGCAAGGACTTGATAGACTGTAGAAAGGGCGGAGCTTGCAAGTGGCATCCTTCCCTCTAACTCACAGCAGGTGAGGGCCTGGGGTCCTGTGCTACTGATGGGAACTCCCCATGAGCTCAGAACTAGCTTCTAACTGTTGCCATGATCAGAAAGGCCTCATCTATTATCTTCCCCCCAAAAATCCTCTTAGAAGCACTGGGGAAGGCTAAGAAGTTGCTTTAACAAGACAGATTCTTCCTATCCTCAAAGGATTTTGGTAAAGAGCACAGGAGTCTGTGTAGGTCCAAGACAAACAAACAAACAACAACAAAAGGACACATACATTCTGCTCTTGGAGTGAGCAGGAGCAGATGATAGAGAGAGCCATGGTGGAGGCAAGTCAAGGAAGGCAACAGACAGAGCCAGTCATGACCAGTACAGCCTGCACCATGTATGCCCTCATTTTAGATGAAACCCCCAGAACACAGACACTTTGAAGTTCCTAAGCAAATTAACTTCAACATTTCAATCCCTTCCCTAAGAAAAAGGGTTCAACTCCACTTTCCCAGGAACACCCATACCTTTAAAAATTTCACTCAGATCAGTTCAATAACAGATCTGGACAGGAGAAACACACATATTTGTTGATGGTATGTTGACCATAAATCCATAAAATAAATCTTAACTTGGAGAATGTTTTCAAATAGGGAACTAGAAAAAAAATTAAACTATTCATAGAAAGTTCTATGTTAAGGCCAGTGGCCTAATTTGAATGCCCCTGCCCTACTATTGGATTTGTAGGCTTTTAAACATTATTGAAATACTCAAATATATACAAACTAAGTGGAATGGAATATTGAACCTCTCTGTACCCATCACCCATCTCTAATAGTGAATATTCTGTGGTTTTCTGTTTTCTATAGTCCCACCACCTCACTTGGATATGATTTACCATCTCAGATACAGTACATGCACTGAAATGCATATATCTTACCTGAGCACACACAATGATGTCTATCTGTATTATAAAATGAAATGTCATTACCTCTCCAGAAAGTTCCCTCATCTACTACTCAGTCATTGTAGACACTATATTTTTTCACTCTTTTAAGAACCTCTTATATGTACACCCCTACAGTTATTTCTTATACTTTTCATTTTGCCTAATGTCTGCGAGATTTATTCATGTTCTCATGCATATAAGTAATGCTTTACCTCCCCTACCCGTTTTGGCTGGTAGTATTTCATTGTATGAAAACACCACAGTTTGCTTATTGATTCTCTTGTTGACAGACATTTGGGCTGTTTCCAGTCATCAACCATTGTGAAGGAAGAAAGCAGTAAACACCCCTGAACCCATCCTTTGGCAGCCATTTGTATCCATTTCGGTTGCATAAATAATGAGGGATGGAATGGCGGAGTCAAGGCCGTAACTTGAGCAGAAACTGCACGCTGCTGAAAAGACATGTTGCCCTCCTCTTTGCCATTTCAAAGCTCGTTTTCAGGAAGCTTAACTTTTAGCATGCTTGTTTGGGTCTATTTTTTTCGAATGGCTAGAGTTTCTCTTCTTTTGCAGTGGATGCCCATCTTTTTCACACACCGTTGTTAAGAGCTTTCTGGTTTCCTCATGTGGTTGTTTTGATGTGTTTATGAGAAAAAAATCAATTGACAGTGTAAGTATGGACTTACATCTGTTCTCTGCCTTCTGTCCTATTGATCGGTTTGTCTATCCCGATGCTGATTCCTTTCTGCATTGATTACTATAGCTTTGTAGGGAGTCTTGGAGGTAGATTATATATGTAGGTCTATGAACTTGTTCTTATTTTAACAAGGAGATTGATAAGACATTCTACTTATTTCCATTTCTACACAAAATTTGGAATCAGCTTTTATTTTCTTTTACAAACCTGGATTCTGAATTTGTGGTCACATTAAATTGTGAATTAATCAGAGAAAAACAAGTATCTTGAAAACACTGAATTTTCTAATCTATTAATTGGTACAACTGTTTATTTAGGTTTTATTTATTTATTTCTGTCCATTGTATTTTTCAATATAAAGATGTTGCTCACCTTTTATTATATGTATTTATATTAAGTATAAATAAGTAGTTATTATTTATATTGAGTATTATTTATATTGATATTATCTTATTGTTAATAGAATAAATATAATTCATTTTTTTCTTTTTTTATGAACATTTCATACATATATACAGTGTATCTTGATCATATTCCTCTCCCATTCCTTCCCTCCAGCTCCCTCAACATCTCAGCATTTATAAACAGTGACCTTTTATTTGAGCATAGCTTATAGGAAAGCAATTTGTTCTTATATATTAATCTTACACCACGAGAAGCAAGAACTTACTTCTGATATTGGCAATTTGTGTTATCCTGCCCTGCTTCAGTTCTATTATATGAATATCAATGTGTCAAAAGTTTCATTAAACTTTTTGGGGCTTTAAAATTATTTGCCCTTCCTGTTTTACTGGTATCTGGTCTTTATTGTTCTCTCTTGTAACAATTCTTTTCGATTGTCTTTCCTGAAGGATCAAGATCATTGCAACCAGAACCTGTGTCCTAACATAGACACTTGAGATCTTCCCTCTGCCTCTAAGCACTGATTTAGCTATGTAACACAATTTTCATACTGTATTTTTTTATTGTCCTTTACATAAAAAAAATCATGATTCTTTTGTAATTCTTTCTTTGATCCATGGGTTATGTGGAATTTTCTTATTTCATTTCTGAATGTTGGGGCTTTTCTAGACAGTTTATTGAGTTCCAGTTTAGTCTTCATGGAAGTTAGTGAATGATCTCATAAAATGCAATGCTTTGAAGCATACTGAGACCTTTATATAAATCTACCCATGGACTATTCTAATGTATGCTCCGTGAGTTCTGGAAATAAACTTCCGTCCTAAAGTTGTAGGGGTTGAGCTATACAGGAGATGAAGGCAAATGGTTAATTAGCACTCAAACTTTAACATACTTACTGTTTGTTCCTACCAATTACTGAGGAAAGAATGTTACAAATCTTTAATTATGAATTTATGCTGTCTATTTCTCCCATCAGTTTATATGCTCTGTTACATATGTTTTGAAATAAAGTCAAGCTCATAGAAATTTAAATTACTATATTTTCCTGATAAATAGATACTTTCATTATTAAGAAATATGTTTTTCCCCAATAATGCTCCTTTTTCTGATGTTTACTTTGTGTATTTTATAATAAAGCTACTTTATCTGTTCTATTGGTATTTGGTTTTGTTGGTATTGCATGATTTAACTGTTTTTAATTATTTTATGAACAATACTTTGGTAGTTTTTGATAAACTGCATCCTCTGTGGATAGTTTAGCTGGTATTGAGGTAGATCATTTTTAGTATCATTCTGTTGATATGAGTTTTTCATTGCAGTTCTGATCTACTCATATTTAGTGTAAGTGTGGACATGGTTGACTTACCTCTGCCATGGTGTCTTAATTTTCTATTTTACCTGTTGTAATATTTTTTTCTTAACATTTTTGGGGAAGGTAAGGGAGACTAATAGACTTGTGGTATTCTATTTTGTTTCCTTTATTGACTTCAGCTATTTTCCTTTGTATTGTTTTTGAGGGTTGCTTTATGCATTATGCTATGTGAGGTTTAATAATTTACCCAGAATTAGCAGTATATTACTTAATAAAAAATTAAGTTACCTTGAAACACTATGGACATATTATTCCTTTAATTTTTGTATGAGTATCTCATTATGTTAACACTACTTGTGTCCTAAAACTACACACTTAATCATTTTATTAATTATAGCAAGCCATATATTTTAATCAATAAAGAATCAACTTATAGTCAATTCTCACTACTTATGGTTTCTATATTTGAAAATTCACTTTCTCACTTAAATTTATTTGAAACTCAAAAAATCAGTGTTAGTTGCTCTTTCATGGTCATGTGCAGAGAGGCAAAGACAGTAAAAAAGAAAACTAAAGAATTATCTGATGTGTATATCCCAAGCTGGGGTCAAACAAGGTACCTTGTGTTCGATATCTTACATTGTGCACTAATGCCCTTTGCATTGTTCTTAGTTATGTTTTACTGGTGTTTGCATCAGTCTATTTAGAGCACATATTTTACCTTCCTATTGGTGATTTTGCACCCCTGGTACTGTGTACAAGGTATAAGACTAAAGCAACATGCTTCTAGTCCTGCTCAAGCACAAGGCTGTGGAAAAATACATATGTCTAATACATTCCCTTCAGGCATGAGTTACAAAGTGCTATTGACTACAATGAAACATCACATATATTAATTAACTTATCTTTACATAGCAGCTCACATAAAACAGTGTTGTATATTGATTGTTTGATGAAAATGTGATGAGAGACTTACAAGATCTTAGTGCTGCCTTCCCCTTAGGAGTGATAATTCAGTATTCACTAATTCAGTGTTTACAGATACTTTACAGGATGGAACTGCCATGAATAACAAGGATGGACTATGTTATACATGTGCACATGCATAAATAAGTTTGGCAGATTTGTCCTATTTCTGAACATATATTCCATTTCTGGACATATTTCTATTTCTGGACATATCTTCCATTTCTGGACATATATTCTATTTCTAGGCATATATTCCATTTCTAGGCATATATTCTATTTCTGGACATCTCCATTGTCTCATTAAGAGGTGAGCATTATTTTCCCTTTAGTCATAAGAACATTGGTCAGGACATCTTTTTGCACATGTTTGCTGCCAGTGAATACATGTAACTGTGTTCGTCTTAAGATGTTTGCCGGGCGGTGGTGGCGCACGCCTTTAATCCCAGCACTCGGGAGGCAGAGCCAGGCGGATCTCTGTGAGTTCGAGGCCAGCCTGGGCTACCAAGTGAGCTCCAGGAAAGGCGCAAAGCTACACAGAGAAACCCTGTCTCGAAAAACCAAAAAAAAAAAAAAAAAAAAAAAAAAAAAAAAAAAAAAAAAAAAAAAAAAAAGATGTTTTCGTTTCTTTTTCCATTTTAAAAGATACATTCAGTAGGCATTGAATTCCAGGGTATTAATGTTTACTTTTCAGCACTTTAAGGTGTTGTACAATTGCCCCCCATCTTCCATTGCTTCTCCAGGAAAGTTAGAAGTTGGTCTATCACTGTTTTCCTGTATCTCGGATGTCATTTTTCTTTGCCTGATTTCAGGATTGTCTCTTGATCTATGCTTGTATGGTTTCTGTCAGCTGTGGCTTTCTGCCACTTAACCTTCTTAGTTTCTCATAACATGGACAGAGCTTTCAAACAGATCACAAAATCTGGCAAATGTCTTCTTTTCTGGTTTCCCTTTGTGGCAAACACCCCTTCTATTCTTTCTCCCTTTCAGTCAAGTTCCTGACTCTTCAAGTCATTGTCTGTGTGTGCACACATGTAAATATTGTTTCCAAGATTTGATATCTGCTTCCTGTGGGGTAGCTTGACAAAGCTATTTTATTGGGACTTATTTTACTTGTTTATGATTGAAAAATGAGGCATGTAATTGAAATTAGAGCAGTGTACCACAAACACATGAATGCTTCCTGTGCACCTCATGATCTCCATGCCCAGGATGAACTAATTGCTAGTTAGAACTCCAACAGCCTGACTAATTTAGATTTAACAAAAGAAACTTCCATCTTAAAAAAGAGACTGCAACTCAGAAATAAGATGTAACAAGCTCATTTCCTCTTGTTTTTTATTTTCCTTTGAGATAAGATCTTGCTATGTAGCCCACACTAGGATCAGAAAACTAAGTAACATGCTGTGTTACTTCATTTGACAACAACATTGACTAACATTAGAGAACTGGCATGCAGTATTACCTCGGGCCTTGTTCAGAAATGGTCGTGGATCCTTACGCATATATCGTACAAAACTTTGCTAATCAGCTCTAACAATGTCCTCCAATTTTCTTTTGACATTATTATCTAACTATAACGGATTTACTCTTTACCATCTCTACTTGGTCAATCTGCCTTACAGTTACTCTGACTGTTCTTTAAATAAACCCAGGATGCTCAAATGTCAGGGCTCTACTTTGCTCTTCCCCTGCTTAGAACAACCTAATTCTAGGTTGCCTCATAGTGAATTCTCTCATTTCTCAGTTGTGTACTCAAAGGTTACATTGCTAAAGCAGCTTTTCATTTCTCTTCTATGTGAGATTATTCTCCTTGAAAAAAAAAACCCTTATTTCTCTTATCATACATCTTTCTCTAACACAGTACAGATGTTCCTGCCTTATGCTTGAGTTACATCCTAATAGAGTCATTGTAAATTGAAAATACAGTAAGTAGAAAGTGTATCTGATATACCTAACCTACAGATCACCACAGTTCAGCCTGGTTTGCCTTCGGTGTGCTGAGGGCATTTAAGTTAGTATATACCTGAATCCCATCTTACGATAAAGTTTGAATGCTTTATGAAATCTTGAATATAGTATTGAAAATAAAATACAGAGTGGCTGTATATTATGCTTTTGTCTCATCCCAAACTGAAAATTTGTAAATTGAATTATCATCAAACCATGGACCATCTGCTTCTTATCTCTCATTTGCTCATTCATTCTCTAGATTTACTTACCCATGTTTTATTAGAATATAATCTTTAAGAAGCCAAAATTTGGAGAGTTAATTATATATCTACATATGCTAGAAAGAGTCCATGTATACAACAGGTGCTGAGTCAATTTATTAAATGATCACTAGTGTAACTCCTTTGGGAGTCTTTGGTGTACTGTTAAGCCCTCACCCACCAGAATTTACTTTCTTAGTTGACTTCTTTACACATGAGCAGCCTTTGACATGAGAGAAATTTTAGATTTGTATTTTCAATTCACATTTGTGTTTTCAATTTGCTTTTTACTCCATCACAGGAGATTTGTACATAATCATTACATGACAAACACTATTATGAATATCACTGAAACTCAAAATTCATTCTTTATGCTCTAACCAATGGCCTAAGAATTAGACTTTGTTGGTTCTATTAATAAAATTTCCTCATAAGTTACGTGTTTGTACATAACACACACACACACACACACACACACACACACACACACACACACAAACAAACAAACCCACACATATATTCACACATATACATAGAGAGAAAGACACCCTAAACTTATACCTGTACAATCAGTGGTCTTTACCAGTTCTGTTGGCCTATTATAATGAAAATATCTAAAACCTGGCTGGATAACATAATGCAAATGGAAAAGAAACACAACACAGTGGCATCAGTTAGTAGAGCCCAAATATAGACAAAAATATGAATGTTTTAAGGAAATTGAAAGGAATTAGAACTGCCCCACTCTCCAGGGGAAAAGCCCCAGAGAAAAAACATGAGAAGGAGAGATGACCCTGCTTCTGCAAGAATGGGATTTGGCCTCGGTTTGCATGCTTGGGCAGCTTTAATGAGTCACCTCGCCTTTGAGGGGATTTGGATCTTGCTTTGTTTTGTGGTTAGCTCTTGACCCCAGAGAAATGACCTAGAAGTTCTGGCAATGAGATTTAGAGCAATGTTCATTACAGCAAATTCCAGCCAGCGAATGATCTTTTGCCTTCCTTTAAGTCTGTCGTGATGGGATCTGACCTGTAGTGTTTTTACAAATACCCGTAATTGAGCATCAAGGAGATATGTGACTTGCACGGCAGGACTCATTTCTCTGGGCATCTAATTCTTCACAGTTGAAATTACTTATATTTTCTAAAATCTCAAACGCCCCCAGGCAAGTCAAGTTACCCCCCCTCCCCATTAAGGTTTCCTGGGCCTCAGAATTCCCTGGACACTCCATTGGTTTGGCAGTTCCTGAGCTGAGAAAGCATTTCTAGCTTGGTGTCTCACTTAGCTTAGAGATAAATGTCACTGGTGCTTTCCACTTCTGACACCTGAGAATCCTGCACCACACCGTGTCCCCTTGTTTTCTTTTTCATCAATTCACGTATCATTTGTGATTTCACTAAAGACATTTAATCAATGGACACATTTTAAGCTTTTCAGCAGCAATAATAATAATAATAAATAAATGTTTTAATTCATAACTTATTTGTAACTTCAGTTCCACCTCAAATGCTCAACAGACCAGAATTTATCTCTTTGAGTCAGTTTTATTCATCACTACTCAAAATCTTGCTCTTACAGTTTTTTTTTCAATATTTACTCCCTTTTATCTAGTACAGGGATTCTCAACCTTCCTAATGCAGAGACCCTCACGTTGTCAACCCCCAACCATAAAATTATTTTCATTGCTACTTCATAGATGTAATTTTGCTACTGTTATAAATTGTAATGTAATGTAAATATCTGTGTTTTCCAATGGGCTTGGGCAACCCTTGTGAAAGGGTCATTAGACTCCCAGAGGGGTTGTGACCCACATGTTGAGATCCACTGATCTAGAGGGATAAATTTCTTTCATATTATTCCTAGCTCTGCTTTTTTGTTCAGTTAGCCACTCTAACTTTAAGCAAAAATGTCACATAACTTTCCAATAAAAATGTGAATTAATTATGGAAGGGTATAAAATATATAATAGCCAGGGAAGGGAAAAGAGCAAGAATAGTATTATTTCTACCATTTAAAGATAACTACAAATGTAGACTGTAAGTGCAATATTAAAGCACCATTAGACTCCATGTCTGGAAGGAAAACACTCGGTCATAAATGGTACCTTCTTGTGTCCTCACATGGGAGAAGAACAAGGGGTCTTTCTCAGGCTTCTTTTAATAAGGACAGTAATCCCATTCATGACAGTTCTGCTGTCATGACCTAATCATCTCCTAAATGTCCCAAATCATAATGACTATCACCCTGGGGGCTAGAACTTCAGCTTATAAATTTGGGGCTTGTGGCCACAAACACTTAGGGGATATTTGTAATTTAAAGGTTTACTACGTCACTGCCACAAGCCCCAAATTGATTCTCATGTCTCTTCTATCTTTCTGAAAGTAGCAGATCTTCACGTGATGTGTGACATCACAAGGAAGCCTTGCTACTTAATGATGTTTGTATATGATATTGGTCTTTGATTGAATTAGCTTATTTCATTAACTGGTACAAAATGAAAATTATTTGATTTTAGAGCTACTTTTGCACTTATTACCTGACAAGTCTAATAGGAGAGCCCTTCCTAATTAACTGTTTAGCTAAAAATTTTTAAACACAGGCTGTCTTCATGCTTTTTCATTAACAATTTCACATCAAAGCATTGACATAAGAAAATAGAGATTACAATTTTTTAATGTTATTTTTTTATGCCCTCTCTCAAATATTGCCAATGGGAGCTCTTTTAAGCCATCTTCTCTGTCCTTTTGTCTTTAAATTACTTCCTTGCTTTCCTACGTAAGATGTTCTAGGTATATCTGTGTAATGTCGGTTTTATTTGTTTATTATATATTCCATCTGATCCTTGAAACTCTAAGGATAATGAGGGTTCCGTGGTAAAATTCATAATTTCTGTTTAATACTCATTGGAGAGATGGAGCGTACACAGTGGGTACAGCACTAGCCATGCAAACGTTGAGGACCTGAGATTGGAGTCCCAGAGCCACATAAAGCCAGGCACAGCAGGACGTGTCTGAAACCTCATTTTCCTGTGGCAAGACAGGAGAACACCTGGGAGCTCACAGGATAGCTAGCTTGGTGGTCTCAGAGGTGAACGAGAGACCCCTTCATCCCAAACAAGGTGGAGGATGAGGACCAGCACCCAAGAATGTCCTCTAACTTCCATACCCACACCCTGCATGCACACACTGTCATTCTCTCTCTCTCTCTCTCTCTCTCTCTCTCTCTCTCTCTCTCTCTCTCTCTCTCCTTTGATTCAAGAATTACTAGTGGAAGGCATGTAGTGTACTCAGAGTTGTGCTGGACCCATGGAGAGCCTTGAAACCATTGGAAGGAGTCTGTGAAAATACGGCTACAGAGAGAAATACAGCCAATAACTGTCATGGCACAGCCTCCCTGTCCAGTGCTTTGGGATTTTTGCTTGCTTGTTGGTGTGTGTGCCATGCGCACTTATCATTTATATCAATGGCTGCTAGCTAGGGTAGATGATGTAGGTAGGTTCTACTCATCTTGTACAACAGATGAGGGTGTCACACCCAAGGACTCCCGTGCCTTTCTCAGTCACAGGACAATTTCTTTACTCAGGATGTTTAATTGTGCAGGTTTTCTTCAAGGTGGGGGTTACTCTCCCTCCCCGGTACCTACTTTATGATTCTGAAGGTGGTGGGTTTTACTTTCCGAGACAGTGGGAGGAATATCGCGGTTCTTTATAAAATGATCAAGCCGAACGGATCCTGGAGAATTTTAAAGTTCTTCATTTTGCAGTCAAAGAAATGGATGTTCAAGGAAGTACAAGGACATATAAGGCCACACAACAGGCTGGTGGGAGAGCCAGACCAAGAGGACAGGCACCATCCAAATCAACTTTAATTTTTAATCCTATCCCTGTTTTTGACACTTACGCTTGTTTTATTCTTGTCTATTCCCAGAACCCCTGCTACACTGGGGTCCCCTTTCCAGAATAGCCCATAATCTTGCTTTAAAGAGAGGTATAGGGGAGTTGGATGTAGTTGTTTGCAATGCGTTTTTCATGGGCTGCTTCTGTTGCCAAGCAGGTGGCCTAATGCCTAGCTACCTAAACTGTGACTTCAGCCCTTCACACAAAAAAGGAGCTCAGATTGGCAGATGCCCGGCCGGCACTTATCTGACCCATGTCCTGTGATGCCTGCCTGACATGACTCTGGCATTAGGAGCTAGCTCTTGTGTCTTTCCTAGTGTTTTGGGGGGAATGGGTCCCGGGCCTGTGTTCTGCCTACTTCTTCAAATAGAAAGCACAAGTCCAATCCACTGCCACAGCAGAGATCAGTTCAAAGATCATCACTCACAGCATCTGAGCAAGGAGGATAGGATGAATCCAGAGGGCCGTCCTTGGTCCCCAGAACATGAGAGGGGGACGAAAGAATGGGATAGAGGCAGCCGGTCAACAGCAACAAGCAAGACGTATGTGAAGGGAAGGGTGTAGGGATCACTTTTACTTCATGGGCAAACATCTGAATGGGCACTTAAAGGCAGCTTCATGCAAAGCAGGGAGCCTGGCCCCCTAGGCAAGGGGAATGCCAGCAAGTTCATGTCTCCAGCCACAACCTCAAGCCATTTGGTGTGCTGGGTCCTGATGGCGAGGCTGCATCCTTTGCTGTGCCCCTCAGATTACACAGCCTAGATGTGGATTCTGAAACCGCTCAGCGGGGCAGTTCGTTCCTGCCATCCTCTTTCTCCAGTGGCTTCTGTTTATTTCTGTATTGTTGTGGGGTGACTTGGACAGCACTAGGAAAACTCTTCCGTCTTCACATCAGCAGCGATCTTTAAGACCTATAAAAGATTAATTACCGAGGGAGCCCATAAACTTTGTCACGATCCAAGTAAAAATTCTGTTTTTATGGCTGCCTGTGTTTTATCCTCTATAAATTTTATAATAATGATTAGGCTCAAAGTATGGGCATAATTTACATACATCAAAATGCTTCATACTGTCCTTACAGGCAGCTAGACACCTGCGGCGAATACCCAGAAGCACACTAGAAGGCAGAAAGCTCCTCGGCTCTGAGGCATTAATCAGTGGACTGTCTCTTAAGGAAGAAGGAGAGCAAGAGAGAGAGGTGGCAGGAAGGAAGAACACAGTTGTGATGGTGGCCTTCCTTAGGCACAACAGCCCTGCATACCGAGTTCACACAGGACGGGAGCACGTCAGAAATATGCTTCCTGCATCATTTTCACACCTTCCCAAGGTGATCAGCCTGACTGCCAGGAAATGCTTTTTCTCTTACAGTGACCAGGAACTCTTTAGAAATGTCAGCACAGGAAAGACTTTAGAATTTACGACTCTTTAGCACGGCTGGCCATGTCCAGAATGTATTAAAGTCTGGAGAGAGAGGCAGTGTGTGTGCCTGAGCCCCCAGACGGTCCCTCTCCATCTCCTACCTAGTACTACCTTCGATTGATTTTGCCTCCTAGCAAAGAGTTAAAGGTTATCAGGCAGGGATTTAAGTCCAGGCATGCTGGCAGACACGAACCAAGGCAACAGCAGCTACAAATAGTGAGTGGTACAAGCTTTCCGGGTAAACATCAATTTCTCCAATTTGCTCTAGCCTGAGACCCTTATAAGCCTAGCGAATGAATTGTGAGTGTGGGTTTTGCACTGGATGGATGAAGCAAAGGTGTTTCTCTGCAGCACTGCTAATATACACCGAGTTGAGTTTAAATATCACGGAAGAGTCAAAAGTCACAGCTGTTTCATTTACCGCCCTCCTCCTTATATGTGCCAATTCCAATCTTCCTGGACTGATTGAGAGACTCACTGGACGCAGAGAAGTTGCTGGAGCTTGTCCCTAAGCAGCAGGGCAAAGGGGCCCATCTCTCTGCCGTTGACAGCCCACCTCCGCTCTCACAGGCACGGCTTGCTTTCAGCTCACAGACTATTGGCGGTACGTTATCTTGAGTTCAGGGGAGTCCTATCTGCTGTACTACCAATTGAGATCTTTCCACAGGTGAGGTGCTGGCCTAAGCACGTACCTGACTATCGTGCTGGATCGCAGTATTTGGATGAGATAGCTGCAATTACCATCTCCATTTGAAAGATGGGAAAAATAAAGCTGAGGTAAAATGGCATGTATAAAGTCGTACGATAAATGTTCGAGGTACGATCCCAACCTAGGCAGCCTAAGTCAATTAGAACTGTCAGCTCTATGCACCTCCTTACGGTCCTCTTTGGGTGTTCATTGAACAAAACTCCCTGAGAAATGGGTAATATTTGGGTGTTTCTATCGCCCTCTCCAGTATGCCTAGAACACTCAATCATTATTATTATTATTATTATTATTATTATTATTATTATTATTGGCTTTTCATAGCAAGGTTTCTCTGTGTAGCCCTGGCTGTCCTGAAACCCACTTTGTAGAAACCCAGGCTGGCCTTGAACTCACTGAGATCCACCTGCCTCTGCCTCCCAAGTGCTGGGATTAAAGGTGTGCATCACCACCACCCAGTAGCTTTATTTTATTTTATTTTTTGTTTCCAAGAGCCAAACTATTCCTAAGAAAAACTTGGGTACCATCCAGAATCTACAAAACTAGTAGGCACAGAAATATGATTCTCCCCCACGGAGACCTAGCTTTTTCTTCCTGATCATGTTAACAGACTAGAATAGGATAATTTCATTTAAGGAAACCCTTAAATAAAAGTTTCATTAATCAGAATGGGTATTCCTACCATAATGAGCCCTGAGTTGAATTTTAGAACCCTCTTTATGCTTGGTTAGTAACAAAGCTGTTATAAAAATAATTTGATAAGACAGTCCGTTGCAGTGGTATGATTTAACTGTGTAAATGGGTTCCCGAGCCCAGTGTCTGAGCATACCTAACTTATGTAATGCTAACATAATGGATTATGCATATTGTATTGGGTTAAAAATGAAACTCAGTGAACTATTACAGCAATTTAAAAAATATATATCGGGGCTTGTTCAGCACAGATATTTAAAATTTAAACCTGTTTAAATATTCAACTGAAACTAAAATAAAATTCTGAAAAATGGAATTCAATAGAAAAGCTCCATTAAGAGTAAAAATGCCTCCCCAAATCCATTTGGTTCTAATAGAAAGCCATTGAGTGAGGTTTTCACTGTTGCAGTACCAGCCAAGGGAAAAATTATACATCCACTTGGGCGGGAGAGAATCAGCTGGACTTTTTGAAGCAAGAACCTACTTTAAGAAAGAGAGAGTTAAGAGAGACTTCAGACCAAGCCTCAGCCCAAGCCCTGGCTGTTTAAAGTGCCGGGAACTCTTTCTTAAATAGCGTTTCCCCTGCATTCCTTGTTTCAATGAAGTCTCATTTCACCTTCTTTATCAGATACAATTCTAGAGGAAAACAACACTCGGCACCTCTCACTGCATTATCAGGATACTGACCAATTTGCTTTCCGAGAGCCAGGAGTTATTTCTCTGATAAACATCCTGCAGGATGTTTTTATTCAGTTAATTGGAATGATTGCTCTCACAGAAGCACACTGCACTGTCAAGGCTGCCTGAGTAGCAGGTACGGACGGGCCTGGCGACAGCGTGTTCATCACTTCTGCTCTCCAGACAGCAAATGCACGAGGATTCTGAAACATAATTAAAACAATCAGAGAGAATTAGCCAGCTTGGTGACGATACTCCAACAGCAAGCCCAGGGAAATACATCGAGAGCCTCACAGGGGAGGGAGCCGCCGCATCCCGGGGGCCAGAGAGAGGGGCTGTGAGGGGACGTAAAATGCGGAGCGTTATGAAAAGAAATATAGGGTAATATAAACAGTCTCTAATCCCAAGGACTGCAAATCCCCTCCTCTTAATTGGTTTAGAAACTGTGGTCTGTAATGTGAGATGGAGAGCGCTGGCTGCCTTTCTTCTTTGCGGCAGAATCACATTAAATGAAAAACAATAGCAGAGCTGACAGCTCCCTTTCTGTGGGGGCACTTAGTGCTAATCTGCTATTGAGACTAATACAATTACACGGGATTAGAGCAGCGCGGCCAGTGATGCGCAGATTGGGGAATTCGAGGCGGAAGGGGAGCTGGGCTCTTTAAAGCAGGGTATGGGGGCTAAAGGGGGAAGGGGGACGGTGGATCAGGTCCATAGTGCTCCCAATTATGCTGAATGTAATGGGGGTAATGGAAATAATCATGATTTTATAGCCAACTCAAGGTCTTGATTGCAATTCTAACCTAAATGGAATTCTGGTTTGGGATTTTTCTCCTTGGCATGCCATGCTACTTCGCTCATTTTGAACGGTTTTTAGTTGAATTCAGAGATTTTCCCTGCAGTTCACCTTTCCACATGTCCTTATAACATGCAAGTTTCCTTTCAGTGTGTCCAGAGAGTGGGAAATCTACTTTCAAGAATTTAGAAATCACAGCTGGCCAGAGGGTCACTCACTGGCCTCCAGTTGAGTTCTTTGTGCAAATTTGAACTGACAGATACTACAGGGCTCTTCCCCGCCCCCAGAATGATTATGGAAATCCATTGGCACCAGTGACATGACCACAAATGTCAAGCTAATTCAGGTTTTCCACGAGTGTCTCAGCAAAACTGACTTAGTCTCTTGTTCATTACACTGGGGAGAGATGTGATCATCGTCGGGGGAATACAGAAGAACACAATGCTTGGAAAAATAAAGAACACCCCCCCCCTCAAAAAAAGAAGTCACTCTGCTGATTCTTCTTACGAGCCTTAAATGTCTCCAGCAAAATCAGTTCTACGGACTATCAATTACTGTTTCTCAACCATTTGGAAAATATTTCCAACTAGTCTCATTTTTATTTTTAAATAAAACAAGTCAATGTGACATGTTTATTACATTCCCAGCATGATGCAACAATACTTTTCTAATTTAATTTCAAAGCTGTTGGACCTAAATAAATGCCCCTAGTGAATGCTGTAGTTGTTATACCTTCTACATGTTGTAGAAATGATCGCCAAATACTGAACATTTGCTTAATGCGATGAGCACATACATATAAAAGGAAAATTAGGTCTGACACTAGAATGTCATTCTGGGAGTATAACTGTGACAAAGAACCCATGACTTAGAAGACTGCTTGCACATATGGATAACTCATGTTGTTATGTGATTCCTGAGGCCTAAAGACAGTGAAATGATGGTGATTTCAACCCAGATATGTACTAGAAGTAGGGAGGTAAGGAATGAAACTGAGTAAACTTGGCTGAGAACAAACACCAAGGTTTCACCATTACTCCATGTAACTTGCAATCCCCTCCAACTTGGTAGCAAACATTCTTCTGGGCTTGGCTTTTTTGTTTGCTCTTCTTACACGCTCCCAGCTTGTTCTTTGTTCATAGTCAATGGAAGTCATTAGAATCTTCTCTCCAGACCTGGAAGTGAGTAATCCTCCGGTTCTGGAGTGGGAGTGGAGGGGATTCCCTAGCTGTCCTCCAGAGTTCGTGCTGAGAGCAGACACACTGGCCCCAGGCTTTCCACTCCAACCATCCTCAGAATGACCCGAGAGATTGGAAACATTGAAATCTCATTTTATTCTTCAGGAGCTTATGGTTAAGAAAGATGTTCCGTGTCCAAATGTTGGGACATGAATTCAAGTGTTGCTTTCTCATTCCATTCTTCATACTATTTTGAGATGTTCCCATCCCCTCTTCCATCATCCTCACCACCACCATGACCACCATTATTTTAGAGGTCCTACTCTGGTAGGCACATGCCTAATCACTTTAGTATATTGTTTTCTCTGAGTTTCATAAGGAAAGGCTCTTTTTTTGCCCACTGTAAGGAAAGGACATTACCTTCAACGAACTAAGTGACTTGCAAAATGCCACTCTCCAAAGATACCCAACTCAGGATTCCTTGCCAAGACTGTAAAACTGAAATTTATTATTCCCATCATGGAGCATTTTCAGGTATATGAAACTAATATGAATTTGTCATGCTACATCAGGCGTTTGCTAAACCCTTTGGCAACACCTCCAGTTTCTCTTTGGGGGGCACCCACCTCAACTTTAGGAACCAGGTAGATAATATTTCCTGGTCACAGTGATTGACAGATCTGGGTTCAGGAGCCTACAACCAGGGCAACTTCTCTGGAGCCCTCAGAGAGTCCTATATTTGATTTATAGGCAGCTATTTGCCATCTTGAAATTCTTATTTTTTAAAAACAAGATACCTTGATTTTATATTTCGTAGTGGGCTACACAAATTGTGTATCTTGTCTTGGTGGCTGCTTTAGGGCTGGACAAATAAAACAATAACCTGTATCAATGAAAGTTAATTCTAGAACTTTCTGAAAATGTTGATCTCACTGGAATGGTAAGTTTAGAAGGCCAGTGGCAACCACATGCATGATCTGTTTGAGAATAATGCTGGAGGGGGCAGATGTGAGAAACAGGGAAGGAGAATATCTTATCTAAATCATCTGGGTCTCTGGATATAATATACTTTACTATTTTATATTTTGCCCAAGTCGCTTTTAGATGAGTGTTTCTGTATCTCAAGAAGTTGAGATTTGCTTTATCATGGGCCAGGTTCTCTAGAGAGGATATTGGGTCTGAATCTAGGGCACAGGAAGCTTAAGGATTCACATCTATGCAGGGAAGAAGAAGCAAGATTACCCAGAGAAAGGCGAACTTCTCTGTCCTGTAGCTCTGGGAAAACTTCAGCTACTCTGGCAGGCATGCTGTTTTGAAAATTGCCTCCAGGTTGTCCTGGATAGGGCAGAAACGGCCATACTTTTTACATATCTCCTTGCCCTATTTCTAGATGGAGCTGTCCCAAAAAAGACATTGCCTTGAGACAGCTCCACATCCCAGGCAGACTCCAGAGAGGCAACCAGGCCCCTGGAGACTATCTTCTACCCTCACTCTTAGCAGCAGGGCAGCAATCCTTTGAAGAGATCAAAATATCAATGCACAAAAAACAAACAGGTCCCGTCTACAGTGGCAAATGGGGAGACAGACTGGAACAGGACAAATGTATGAAGAAAGACACATAAACACCAGGAAAAAGAGAGAAAAGCGGGCCTCCTAGGATATTGGCAGCCTCATCTAAACAAAGTTAAAGATTTTGTTAAGACGGCAGGTTATGTTTCTTTCAGAAAGGGTTGCTTCTACCGCGTGATCTGAACTCATGCTTCTATGTTGTTGATGAGACTTTTCTTCAGTGGGGGTTTTGTCTGTGGAGTTAACAATAATCACATCTCTTTCCCTGGAAATGGAATCTCTGCTTTACATAATTAAAACTCTGATTTGCTGGGAATCTCTGACTTGATTTGTCAAGGTTTAGGGAAAAGACGAAAGTATTAGAAACTTGTGTGGTCTTGCCAGCCACTGGAAAGCTGTAGCAAAACTTGTCATCTCAGAATTTGTTTCTTCATGTGGGGTTCATATTTCATGAATGTTAAGCTATAGCAATTACGTTGACTAAGACATAAAATAGATTGCTCAGGGATGTTACTTATTCGGGAAATGGCGAGTCATCCGTCCTCTTGTCTCTGCCTGTGGAGTTCTGAAGACAATCTCTGGCTTTGTTCCCCGGGTACCTTCCACCTTAGGCTTGAAGTAGTGTCTCTAGTTAGTCTAGAATTCCGCCAAGGAGACAAGGCCGCCCAGCTGGCTCTCTGGAGAGTTCTAGAGATCCATCTACTTTTTGCCTCCCATTTGCCATTGCTGTGATCACAGACGTGTGCTACCAGGCCCAGGTTTTTATGTGGATGCTGAGTAGCAAACTCAGGCCCTCACCTTTGTGAGGCAAGTTCTTTATTGACTGAGCCACCCTCTCGGCTCCTACATCCTTATTCCAGAGACCCTACTAGTTTGATATGTTCGTACACAGACTGTGGTGCCAGGGACAGATGGTTTGGGGACGCTCTGCCTATAGGAGTGATTTAAGGACATCGACATACTGGTTGGGTGAACATAAGGTTAACTTCAGGGGTCCGACTCTACTCTTCAAAATTCAGAAGGAGACTTGTTTTCTTTGTGGCCAAGGACCAGATGTCAAGGCCTCTCTGCTACGTAGTGTTCACAGCTGCAGAGGGTGAAGCCACGCCACCACTGTATTCTCGGATGTAACGAGCACCTGGGTATTTGTTTATTTTCAGAACGTTTTGTTTTTGTTTTTTGCTTTAAGTGAACGGATAAGTAGCATCTCAAGTGCCAGGAGCTAAGGAAAGCCACTCCTTTCCTATTTGTGCAAAGCCCCAGGGGCCTCCCCCAGGACAGCTCTCCAGCCCCAAGTTGGAAGCCAACAGCCCGTGTGTCATCAGAAGAGAGGTCTGTTTTTGTAAGTCACCTTCTTGAAGCAGGGTCAGCATCATAGCTCCCATTTTGCACATTTTGCACAGTAGATCAATTTTCAACTCCCAACAACCGAACTTCCCCAATTTTTATATGATGAAACTTAACTCCAATCATATGGGTATAAAAAACACACATACCCACTAGAGCATTGTTAGATTTCAGAAAGAAATTTTATTTCACATTAAAATATGGTCTTTAGTAGCCTGGTTGTGAAAAGAATGCACTGTGTGGGGGCCTCTTTTGCATATTTAGATATGAAAGAGTATGCACAGTAGCCAGATAATGTAATTTTCATCCAGCCAAATATCGAGTACAATTCAATGAAGAAAATGCAACTTTTGCAGTGTGATTTATACATGTTTATATACCCTTCATTTTTAGTCTATATGAAATGCAGACATTCATAGCTCTATAACCAGAGGAATAAAATTTGAATGTGTAGTAAAACGAGAAATGTATTTTAAATGGGTTTCGGAACAGAACTGAGGAAGTCGTCAGGAGGCCACGGTCACAAATGTAATTGGTTATTTTGTTAGATGACCGCTCAGATGGAAGCCTGGCAGGCAGAGGATTGAATTCAGGCTGATGGGCATGGGAGATGGAGCGAGGGATTCCTGGAAGAGATTGAGATACAGCAACACAGTAATCCAGGCCAGCCACAGAGCACACCATAAAGCCTGCCTGAAAAATTCCTCCTGCCTATAGGACTGCATCCTTATTTTTTTTTCCTTTAAAAGAACCATTTTATGAGTTGGCATAGATCACTGGTCATAGTGCTCCCCCCCCCAATATCTCCCAGCTGCATTCTGTGTTAAATTTACAAATGATACAACCATTATTTCTGTAAAATAGTAGAAGATTGAGGGGCCATTTCCCTGATCATTTCCAACATAACTCCTTTGGGCAGGCATCACAGAAGCCTTGTACCAGCCCCACACACTGCATGGTAGAGAGCAGGATGAGAAGGAGTCCTTGCTTTGGCAGGTAGCTGGTGTGTAGTGGCTGCCAGCTCTGCCTTCACATCCCCAAAAAACTCAGACTTCCAGTGGAAAACCTGCCTTGTGCTCTTTGGAGGATTGATGAGTCTGTTCCTCAGGCCTTACCACAGCATGCCACATGACTCGAGCAGACTCAACTAGAGTCCTACTTAGGACATTTCTGTGAGTAAATAAAAAGAAGGCTAGTTTATGCCAATAATGTCACCAGGCAGAAGCGAAGTCTATATGAGTTAAGGGCAGTTGACAGTCATTTTTACTAACCACACAGAGGAAAACACCTTGATGGCAGAAGCCTAGGCAGGAGGAGTGGACTAGGGGCCGAAAGAAATGAGACTTACCCAGATCGAGCCTTTGCATCCCATAATGCTTGGTTTAGGAACAAGTCACTTCTCGGATTTGAGAACTAGAAATCTCCTTTGCTTTTTAGTACAGTTGTTTGAACTGGAGTTCATCTACCATTTGTCACTGCCCTCCCCAAAGTCTAACACACTTGAACTTTTTGAGGAGATAAAAAAAAAAAAAATCCCCAGTTTCTCTTACAGTCTAGTTTGGAGTCATATGACCAATTGTTGCCAATAAATTGTGAGAAAACTCATCAAAACATGAAACACTCAAGAGATAGTGTGCCTCTGCAGGGCTTTTTTTTTGGAGAGACTTAGAGGTGAAAAACCACAGCTGTAAGTTGGCCAGACCTGCATTAGCTTGTGCAAAGTGGAGTTCCCAGCAGCCCTTGCTGTTGTTGTCTGCTAAAGGATATCAGGAAGAGTTGGTCACAGAGGCGTGTATGTGTGTTTGTATAGAGCAGGGTGTGGCTGGATAGCATGCACACACACACACACACACACACACACACACACACACACACACACACACACCTGACATTCTTAGGACCAGAAGTATTTCACATTTCAGAATTCCCCCAGAGTTTAGAATATCTGCCTATGTAGAACGTGGTTAAACATCAAATTCATTTATGTCTCATATACACCTTACATGCCTAGCCTGAAGGTAATTTTATACAAGTTTCAGTGTACCTATGTTTTGACTACCAGTTACATGACCTCAGGGATGGAATTTTCCACCTGTACATTCATGTAGTCACTCAAGAAATTTCAGATTTGGGAAGATGTCACATTTCGAAGTTTCAAAATTGGAACGTTAAACCACTGGACATGTGTGTGTGTGTGTGTGTGTGTGTGTGTGTGTGTGTGTGTGTGTACTGCAAGTGCACACATGCACAGGTGCTTGCTAACTTCCTTAAATTTGAAGCTAAAACTCCTGCCTGTCAATCAGCCGTTTATCGTGCTCCATCATACCATAAAAATTAGACCTAGGAAAGCTCAGAGAAGGCGTGAAAGCACCAAGGATGGGAGGCAGTGGGGACGGACACCCACCCCCGTCCTGTACGTAGAAAGTGGCAAAGCTTTGAGCCTCCAAAGGAAGCCAACGTGCACTGTGCGCAGCCAGGGTCAAACACTTCACTGAAATTCTTCCTCTTCCTTCTTTCCAGCAAATCACGAGATGGTATTGTTCTCAATGAAGCTGAATTCCAGAGGGATTAAGCCGACTCACAGATTGCTTATTAGAAAGGGTCAGCTTTGAACCCTGCCTGCCCAGCTGCACAATCCAGCCCAAATTACTCCCGTTATTACTATTAATGGTAGCATAAATATTACTTAGAGTTAATACTTTCCAGATGCTCTCGACCTAACAGCCCCTGCTGCAATCCCCCTCCCTCTTTAATATAGAGAAAGCAAAAATCTGGTCGTGTCTGGTCTGAGTTCTTGGGTGCAGCTCCACTCTAGGGCTTTAGAAATGGAGGGCGTGCCTTCCTGCCGAATGACTCCACAGTTGTTCTCCTGCTCCTTGTCTGGCCATTATGAAATGTTCTAGTCTTTCTCTTCAACATCTGCTCTGGGATGTTGTCCTCAGCTCAATCATTTTTTCTGCTAGGCACGAAGCCTATTCAAGTCCCAGGAGTTGTGGTTATCGGTTCCCGGGTTACTTCTCTTTGCCTGGACAACTTTCTCAAGCATTGGTCCTCACGTGTAGCTAATTTGGCAGCCAGTATACACCCTGCAGACTAGTGGAGAAATTCTCCATCCAGGATTCAGCCTGCCTCATCACTCTTGACTCTTTGCAACAGTAGCATTCTCAAAGAGGTATCGACAAGTGATCTTCTTTGGGGCTGCTAGAAAAATAAGATTGAATTTCCAGATTCCCAGTAGCTTGGTGATGGAGACTATTTCTTTTTGGAACTTCTAACTTATGTCTATTGCTCCAAATCCCCATGCAGTTTATGCCATTCAATCCAAAAGGCAAAATATAAAATGAATGGAGAGTAGGTAGTGAGATCTCTTGAACTAAAGCAGCAAGCACGGCAGTGCATGTGACGGTTTTAAGAGGAGTTTGTGGTCTCCTAATAACACAGGGATAGAGTAAGTAGGTAAAACTATCCATTGTTTCTCTGTCATAACTTTAAGGCGAAGGCCTGTATATGGAAACCTTTCTGGGGAGAAATCTGAGGAAAGAGACTAGGATTAATTCTCTGAACTTTCCTGAAGGGAGTGTAGTAATCCCAAAAAGTCAGGACATCCGTTCAGTCACACTGAATTAACACCATTGTGCCGTGGCACAATTAGAGTTCCTTATGTCCCGCCTATCAGTTAAATCGGTATTTATGAAGTACTCCGGCTGCTGATAGCAGTCAAATCTGGCCCTCTTCCCACCAGTGACTGAAATAATGGATAAAAAGCCCATTTAGTACATCTCTGTGAACATCATATTGTCACGAGCTCCTCCTGGGGACAGTGAATCTATAAGCATTAATGGGTTTTATTCAACAAACATCCACTTTCTAGTCAGGCAGTTTTTCCCACTGACACCTGCCAATTCATATTCTACAAAGAAATTTCTGAGCTTATAGAGTTGTCACTTTAAAAATGAATATGTCCCATTATCTTTATTTATATCCTCCTTCCTGCTCCAAATTATCAACCCAGAAGGCCTCTGAAGTTTTTTTGGAAGGATATTTGTGTTTCTCAGTTAAAAATCAAACACTATACTTTGCCAGTTAACAATTGGTTGATTTCCACATTAAGTTTGCATTAATTTTATGGAAATTGGAAAGCAGGCAGAGATCCCAGCCATCTGGACCTAAGCATATAGCTAAGTGTTGGTGGGTTTCTCAGAGGTTTGGATGAAGAAGGGGGGTGGGGATCCGAGCTCTGTATGACCTGCCACCCTCTAGTGCCTCATTGCCCTTTGATAATTCATCTGACCTCTTTGGGCATCCTATTTCCTCAACTAGTACACACACACACACACACACACACACACACACACACACACACACACGCTCACGCACACGCATACTCACACTCACACTCACAAGTGGAGTTTCTACCTGGTCTTTTTGTAACCCAAGACTTTGAGACTTCTGGTCCTTTAGAACAATCCCCCCTTTTTCAAGCCTGTCAGACAAAACACCATCCTGCCTTTGGACCCCTTATCAGTGTTGCCCCCACCTTGATTCTCATTAGGTTTAGAATTTTCTCCTAAGCTCATATTTATTTCCGATTTTTGCTTCTCTTTATACTGTGATAAACACAATGGTAGGGAAAATGGTCCTCCAAGGATGCTGGAGTCAGTGCTGGAAACCCCAGAACTTATGGGTATGTACATAGGAAAGGAGACTGTGGATGCTCCTAAATTAAGGACTAGGAGATCATTCTGAAGTATTCCCGTGGAACCACTATAATCTAAAGCTACCATAACAACTGGTCTGATAAGTTTTGCCTATTGGTGCGATAATGGCACAAATATTGTGTGGTATCCACTTTCTGCTTAGATTTAAGTCCCATTCTAAAGGACAGAACCCATACCTGGTACTATAAACTGCGCCAAGAACCTTTGGCTGGGTAGGTCATAGACCCTAGGGGAGAACTTACTTTGATCATTTTGCTAAATGGACAGAGTACCACATTGTCTTCTAAATACTTATCTTTATGCCCATAGACTAGTGAAGCTCAGCTCCCTTCAGAGAAGCTTATCTTTGCAATGGAGAGCAGTTATTGCCGAGATGTACAACTGATTGAAGTCAGAGAATATGAGACTGTGGTGTGCTCAGCACTAATGGTACATCTCTACCACATTTTCTCCCTTAGGGATCATCATGCAAAACGAGGTAGAGAGACTAAACACCAGGACCACCTCAAAGCGGTGTCTTTTAGATGTGACAGGGCCATTTCACATATGAACTCACAGAGGTCATTTGGTTGCCTGCACAAGACCTACACAAAAAAGCTGGGAAAAGGATTATAAGAAAAAGGCAAGAGAGTGAAAGTCTAAAAACAGGCTGTGGTGATGAAACCAGAGAATGATGTGAAGTAACTTGAAGATGAAGGAAGAGGCTATGAGTCAAGGAATGTAGGCAGCCTGTGTAGGCTGGTCAAGACAAAGAACTGGATTTTCCTACAAAATCTCCCAAAGGAACTGTTTCATTGGCCTCTAGGACTGTGGAAGAGTAGATCTGCATTGTCTACAGCCACTCTGTTTCTCACATGTTGTTAAGGCACTGATTCAAGGGCAGCGAAGACCAAGATATTTAACAGAGCACACCATATTGTTGTTTATTTATGTGCTACCTTCTTGATAGCCAATACATTTTTGAGGCCAAGAATCACATCATTGTTTTATTTATGTATGTATGTATTTATTTGTTTGTTTATTTATTCTATTCTGAGCTTTAAATATTTGTTGGCACACGACAGATATAAGATATGGGCAAGTAGATGATTATGTTCTGTTTCACAAAGGAAACACAAGAGTTTAGTGGGCAAGTGACTTGTTAATGCTTCAGCAGTAACAGAAAAGTCACCCAACTGCTACTCACCATGACAAATTTTTCACTGAGAACACAAAGACAAAATGATTTAAATGTTATTCCTACTGTTTTATATGTAACCACACCACATAAATCTAACCTCTTAAGTAAAGACTGAGTTTATTTATTTATTTTAAGCATAATTTTTGTGATTCCGCAAGGAAAAAAAAATATTTAAGCATTGGCAGTCTACATTATATTATACAGTTTTCCTTGGAGTGCTTTCAATGATTTGATGTTAATGCAAAGTAGTCCAGATTTTTAGAAGTAAAAATCTGTGTGTACTTCATCTGCTTGTTTCAAATGATGTCTCTAAACAAAACCTCTGCTTTGATGGGTTATCAGTGTCAGAGGGCACGAATGAACTAATGTATCCAATCAGAAGAATAGGAAGGGGACAGGAAGAGGAAGAAAAGGCGCATCCTTTATCCCTTCAGAGGGGAGGTGTATTCAAAAGTTCTCTTCCTCACTGAGGCCCCTTGCAGGCCCAGGGCAGAACCTAGAGTGTGCTTGTGAGCTAATGTCCCTGGGGAAAGTGCAAACATAATTGTGATTGCCATTTAAACCACAGGTGGCGGTCCTGTCTCAGTCTGTGTGTGGCCAGTCGTTAGCTGTCCTCTCGCTCTCCTAGAAGACTGTTCTGTTATTCCGCAGGTAAGTCCCTTCCTCCAGAAACTCCTCTGAGAGAAGAGTTGGCATGATGTCATTCTGTGGAGTGTGTGTAACACTGGTCAGTGAACAGCAAGTCACACTGAAAAAGAAAGGCCCCACAGTTGCCCTCCGGGGATGTATTTGTGTTCAGTCTCTGCCTCACTGTGATTCTTGAAGAGTTCAGTATTTTAAGCTTAAAAATTGTGCTTTTCATCCAAAAAAAAAAATCCACATTTAAATTTCATTTATATTTGATGATATAAAATCTTTAGGAACAATCAACCCACAGTATTTTTTTTTATGGTCTGATAGTGAAGAGCAGAATGGAAGAAGACTATAAAACAGTATGTTTCCACAATTGACCCTTTATTTTCACCAACATCATCAGATGTGGCCCATGGGGAGGTGGGGGACAGTGAGCAGTAGCCTGGGACCACAGAACATACTTTTCTGGAAAAAATTGTAACAAAAATGTTAACTAATGGAAGGAGCAAAAATATGTATTCTCCTATCATCCTGCCACAACCACCTTTATTTACATACTTCTTTGTTTCCAAATGTGGTCACGAGCAACAAAACAATGTGAAAAGGCAGTGTTCCCATTCTGCCCACTTGCTCTGCCCTGCACTCTGCTCTCCGGTCTGCATGTGGGATGACAATGTGTAGGCATTTTTAAAAAGCAAAATTTTAGCAAATGTAATAGTTCAGAAACATCTTCTATCCTCGTAACTGACTCATCCAGGTCTCAGCTCACAGATTACCCCTGTCTTTTCTGGACAAACAACCTAATACAGTCTCTCTACTGTCACGGTCATCTGGTACTAATTTTTTTAACAGTCCTTATTTCAATGTGAATTTTTTTCACATTCATTTGTTTGCTTGTATCCTGTCTTCTCACCCACACCAGGAAGGAAATTACATAAGAGCAGAAGGCTTATCTGCTTCCACAGACATATCCCAAGTGTCTAGAACACAACTTAGTGCATAGCGGGACTTTCCTTGGTATTTGGGTCTGGATTCACAAAATGAAAAACTTGGGTCTTTTGTCTATAATTAATAGAACACAGAAAAAATGATGAAACAAAACTGGCAATGGTTAAAGCTTGTAAACAATAGAATTTATTACAAATAAAAATAGCTAAGGGATCTATCTCTTTGGTAATATTGGAAATTCAAAAGTGAGCTTCAGATAAAGCTGACTTGGTTGAAACAATTGACATGAAGTAGATAGTGACTAAAACTTCCTATGGAATAATTTTTCCTTCACTAAAAAGTAACAGAAGAGTAAAATAATTTAAACAAGAAATTTATGTGTAAATTTTGACCCTGGACAATTATACTTAGGAGAATGAGGGTTATAAAAGGAAACTCATAATAGCAGAAGATATAATAGGCAATATTTGATATGTTTGTGGAAGGAACCTGATGGGTAAATTGAATCTTTATCATAAAATTCATGAGAAAGGGTTGATTTTGAAAACAATTTTGGTTAAATGGAAATGGAAAAAAATGGAAATTGTTTAAGCAGTTTATATAGAATTAAATTGATCAAATAATGAAATTGGCTTAACATAATCTGATTTAAAAATGCTTTCTTGGCCACAGTGATATAATTATGACTAAATGATTGTGTTTATAATAAATGAAGATTCCATATATTTTTGTGACCAAAGTGGTAAGCTAACAACTTCCTACAATCTGGCCACATGGACAGCTAGAGAGCAAGATACACAATAAAGCACTCACTTGGGGACCATAAGCAATCATGTAACATGCTAAGAATAAAACATGCCATATGTGTGCATCACGGGTGCCCTCCTATGAAGCAAAGCAATACTGTCCAGTTTCCAACCTTGGGCAACTCACCTGCTCCTCTGGGTCTTATACATCTTCAAAAAGGGTTTTAACTACAGATTTAGACCAAATTCTACCACACAGACCTGGAGTTACTGATGTTGACAGCATAGGAGCTCATAGGCTAACTGCTGGGATATTGGTATTTAAGGGCTAAGAAGGAGATAGGTAATCTCTTGGAAAAGAAACAAAGAAGTAACAGACTCAAATAGTGCAACATGGGAGACCCTGAAGACCCGACCATATTTAAAAGGAACAAGCAAATACAATTGAGAAATAATGTCAAGACCAGAAAGAACACTCTTAGGTTTGGCCAGAATGCCAGCTTTAAAATGGAAACAATGGGGCCATGAGACACGCAGGAGGTCATTGACAGGAGAATATTGGGAGGTTGAAGGGCAAGTCTTCTGGTCAATTTTTTTTTTCTCTAGTTTTCTGGTAACAAAAGTTGCTCTTGAACACCCATAGGCAGTAGAGTGAACTTATCATCTATCTAACTAACCTTCACCAGGGCACAGACATGATTTCAAGATGACCACAGCCTGGGACTCCATTCCTGATGTGAATCTATTTTTTTTTTTTAATTTCACCTCTGTTTCTCTTTAAATGTGGTCTTCTGTTATAGCTTTTCACTTAGACTTCTTCTACAGTGGCACCCCATGGCTTTGGACATCTGGGAAATGTCCAGAGGTAAATTTCTACAATAGTTCAGGGGAATAAGAAATCAAGGAAAGGGTGAATGGGAGGATTTGGGGTGGGGGGGGGAGGGAAATAATCCCAGAGTCTTTAGAAAAGAAATCAATAGCATCCACTGCTAGGAAAGATGGGTGCACAGGAAGTTTGGGAATATATTCATGTGTGTGTGTGTGTGTGTGTGTGTGTGTGTGTGTGTGTGTGTGTTATTGTAACAAGTGACTACAAACTAGAAGTTTTTAAAAGATACATAGTTTTAATCTCCTATTTTTGGAGGACACAAATTTAATGTCACAGTGTTTTCAAGGAAGTTTTACTCCCAAAGGCCAAGATGAGGATCCTTCCTTACCTCTTCCGGTTTCTAGTGCCGTTGACAACTCTCAGTTGTGTCCTCCATATCCCACACCCTGTCTTGTCTTCACACACCCTCCCCTACGTGCCTCTCACATTTTCCTTCCTCTCACTCATCATTGGATTTGGAGGTCCACCGGAGGGAGAGTCCAGGACGATTGTATCTGAAAACGCATACTTTAATTGTACTTATTTCCACAATGAGTTAACATTAGGAGATACTATGGATTAGAGCTGAGACATACATCTTCTTCAAGCACCTATAGCCCACCACCTATAAAAGGTAAAGAAAAAGGTGCAGATCGATGGAGAAAGGCAACCTTAGAGCATGAGATAGAAGGTGAAGAAGAATCCCTGAAAAGAGACAATGGCCGAGTGGAAGTGTTCCCTAGACCCAAACTGCGTGATTCTCCAAAAGCTTTTGATAGCCTGGAGGCCAGAGAGAGGAACCAGACCGTAGGGGTAACTCAGCAGAGGTTGCTTGTAGGTGGACTTGACAGGGGGAACTGGAGATGAAAGATTTACCCTTTTCCATTTTCAGCTATGGAGCATGAAAAGTTTAAGTATAATAATACATGGTAAGTATTTTGTAAGTTGTAAAGCGTTTAATGAGATAGAGTTTGTATTCATTCCCGTAACATCTCCCTGTCTATTCATCACATAGTCCAGCCACATGCTCACTACTCAACTGTGCGTTCTTTCCCATCCTTTCCCAAGAGCCTCATAAATAAAACAGGCAAAATCTCCATTCCAGTAAATACATTTTTTCCTTTTTTTTTTTTTTAATGACAGATGCCTGCTGTGACCATAGGTCTAAAATAAAATGTTTAGAGATAAACACTCCAAACTTTCCCTGGCTCCTGAATACCCTGGTGGCAGAGGATTTGTCTATAACAGGAGACTCAAAAAAAAAAAAAAACTGTAAAGAATTTTTATTTATTGGTGGGACCTGGGATAGCTCAAAAATCAAGTCTCCAGGTCATATTTCCAAGGCAACATTCACCAGCTCTGACTCACTCCAGAGGGCTTGCTGCAGGAGTAAGACAACACAGGTTAACTCAAGTCACTGGAGCTGGGGTTTTTAACGTGCTCAGGCTCCCAGCTTTATCTCTCCTCATTTTTCTTTTGGAAGCCACAGACTTCTTTCTTTAAACAAAAACGTTTATTAAGCAGACAGATGTGAAGCCATCATGGTCGAGGTAGAGGAGAGGCATGCCCTCAGCCACCTCGCCCGCCCCCACTTTCTTCTCTCCTAGTGGTGGTTCCTGGCCACCTCTATCTAGAACAGCTGAGAAATGGCTGCTCTGAGCAAGCCCGGAGATGGCTTGGGCAGGCAGAGAACAGGAATAGCCCTAGGGAAGTGTAATGTCTCCTCCATGGGGAGTCTGACTCAGAGCAGGCTCCATAAATTAACTTTACTACTGAAATAAAAGAATCACTAAATATTTACATTATGAATGACTTGTAATAATATCTAGGCCAACCCTATTCCTTTTGGGTAATTCTGGGAATATTCGGCAGCGACAAACGGAAACAGGATTGTCCCATCCAACTGGAACATAGAAGTTCTTTTTACTCTCTGTGAACCGTGGCAAGAGGAGCATTGAAAAAGTATCTGATGTAGAAGTTTCCAGAATAAATTGTTCTATTTTCATGAGTGTTGACATCTTACCATTTTTGAGAATGCTCACAGGCCCAATTAAAGCCTCGGAAGAAAGGGTAAGTGTCAGCCTGGGCTCCATGTTATACTAATGGCCTCATCCAGATCAAGCTACTTTGTAAAGAACATCTGCCTCCTGCCCCCTCCCCTCCCCTTCAAGATTTTTTCCGTCCATTGCCAAGCTTCTTTGCTCTTAGCCAAGGATATGTTCCCCCCCCCCGCCCCTTAAGCCTATTTATTTCTTAGCCATCTGACATGCCCAAGATAGCACAACCCCCACAAGTTCAGTTTTCCTTCACTACAATCGACAGTTTCCCCTGCTCGAATAAGCTTGCTCCCATTAAAAGTTTTAAAGAGTGGATTGCGGATTGCAAATAGGTGTTAGCAGAGCAGGCTTCTACAATGCAGCAAACGCAAGGCTCCATGTCTGGCTGAGGTAAAAACCGTGCGCCACCTTGAAATTGCAGGCAAAGATTCACTGCAGTTAGATGCAAATGCTTGTATTTGAAAAAGTCACTTAGTGGAGTCTCTTAGACATCAACAAGTACATAGTACCTTCTATGTGAAATAAATTTATCCCAGGCACAGTAGTGTGTGCCTGATAGGAACTGAAATATGAAGCCATTTAAGGAATTTCTTTTCTTAAGGAAATGGCCACATGATGGGAAGGATTAGTCAAATGAATTATAAATACAACACAAAGAAATCATTTACCATAGATTTTTTTTTCTCAATTTTAATTTTTAATAGTTTATAACTTTTGTTATAAACTGTTCAAACATGCCAGGCAATGGTGGCATACACCTTTGATCCTAGTACTCCGGAGGCAGAGGCAGGTGGATCTCTGTGAGTTTGAGGCTGCCTGGCCTACAGAGTGAGTTCCAGGACAACCAGTGCTACACAGAGAAACCCTGTCTCAAACAAAAACAAAACAAAACAAAATGAGAACAAAAACAAAATGTTCAAACACAGAAAAAAAAAAAAGAGAGAATAGTAACATGAAGTCTTTACAACCATCATCTAGTTTTAAAACATTGACATTTTGTCATATATTTAAAATCTAAGTTGGCTTTTCTGTTGCTCTTTTTCCAAGATTTAGATTGTGTGACTTGGGTTTTTTTGTTTGCTTTTGAGATTGTAATTTCAATTACAACACTTCTCCCTTCCCTCTCCTCCCTCCAACCCTCTTAAACACTCCTCCACACTCTCCCTCAAGTTCATGGCCACCTTTTTTTCAATCAATTGTTATTACATCCATATATGTATTTGTATATACATATATATTCCCAAATATAACCTGTTGGGACCATATAACGTTACTTGTATGCATGTTTTCAGGGCTGACCACTTGGCACCGGACATCCAATTAGCGTGCTCTTCCCTGGGGAGGGTCACCTCCTCTCCTGCTCCCAGTTTTGTTCAGTTGCCTCTACTTGTTCTTGTGGGGTTGAGGCCTCATGAGCTTTTCTCCATGCAGTTGGTCGTGTTTGTGGGTGTCCTCTTGGTTCAGCTCATATTTGGGGGGGCCACGTTGATGAAACTTTATGGGTGTAGCCAGCAGACACAACCTCACACCTGGTTCTCTCCTCTGTCTCCTGCAATCTTTATGCCCTCCCCTTCTGTAATGTTACCTGAGCCTTAAGTGTGGGAGAGTTTTGTAGATGTATCGGGCCCCAGAGCCCCTGAGCTAGAACTGACCTAAATGCTCCCTCCCTGAAGACTAGCTTTCATGGTACGGGAAGGCACCATGCAAACTCCCACAAGGAAGAGGCAACCAACAGTCCCACCCAGCTGTGATGTCTGTGAACCACATCAGCGACCAGCATGCCACAATAACAGTACAGATGCAGTAGCCGCACAGGTATCTTGGTAATCAGTAGCTCTCTGACTGAACTTAAGACCGTGCCTGGTAATGGAAACTTCAAGAACTAATCAGTGCTAGTGAAATCATGGCTACTGAAGGAGAATCTGCAGTCACTAATTTACTAAACCAGCCTAACATCTAACAACAGTCTATAAACATTTGTCCTTATACCCATAGATAAGTGTAGTCTTCATCCCTCTTGAAGGAAACTTTTCTTTGAAACATTGAGACCATTACAGAAAAAAACAACCAATCAAAATTCAGAACTATGGAGCCCAGTCCCAATGGATCCATCTACAAAACATTTGCATACCTAAGATAGATTTTTGAAGAGCGAAAATAACACATGTAAGAGGAATGTGGTGGCCGTCAGTGAGAAAGGAAGGAGGAGAAGACATTCAAGACATGTTGCAGGGCAGTGGAAAAGACAAGACAGAGGCCACGCCATGAGTTCAAGCCTGTGCTGTTAGAAAATGAAGTTCACGATCGGAAAATCAAGGTGACAGTGGATGGCAGTAATGAAACATGGGTGGGGTGAGCGTGGGGAGATCCATGTAGGCAGAGATTCTGACAGTCAAAAAGAAACGGAAGAATCGGATCTTAATTCATCCTGAAAATATATCTTCATGTACTAACTAGTGTGGAGATGGAAGAGATCCTCAAAGGAAAATAAATAAGAAGAAAGAGGGAGAAACAAAGGGTTAAGAGAGAAGCCGAGGATTGAGGGAGGGGCGCTCCAAAGGAAAACACAAAAAACATCCACTTCTGCAAAGATGAGGATGACAAGGACAGATCTTATTGGAGGCCACTGGGAATGAGGGTCATTTCAAAGTGTGGTTGTGGAGGGTGTGCCTTACCATACTGCTTCTATTCATCCGCCCCCCCCCCCCAACTAGCCCACAATTCCAGCTTCTAGTGGTTCTGACTTGACATTACACCTTGTCTCTATGCACAATTACAGTTCCATCTGATAAGGACTTTCCAAAAATCCCCAAGAAAAATTCAGTAGCTATAGAGATGTTCAACTTGGCTTGATTCAGGCCTTTCAAGTTGCTGGCTAACCCATGGATTAATTAATGACTTGGAGTCAGGGCCTCCTCTGAGCTAATCAGTACCCTGAGCTGTGGCGCCTATCACTTACGTAAGATTGTCCTTTTAGCAGAAGTTAGGGTGAGGCTAGCACCAAAACAGACATACATAATGCAATATGTCCACAGTAATACCCTGGGCTGTCAAAGTATAAGAATCCCAAGTCTAAAGGGCTCCCGGAATTTTAAACAGTGGCTACCAGAGGAGAAGAAATCCTTTACCCCACTATTGAATTAGTTGACAGGTCAATATTAATAGCATCATGCATCTGCATAGCACTTTAAACTTTTCCAAGTGCCTTTGCAAAATGTTAATCTAAGGCACCTCCAGGGACAGAAGCATATATGTGAACCCACTCTACAATTGTAAAACCTTATAAGCATTATTTTATGCAAATCCACTAGTGAAAATAATTATATGATAACTGTGTCTAAACGGTAGCCTGCAATAAATAGTTGCAGTCTTGGGTGCTTAACAAACAATAAAATCGATCAAACATTCTAGTTCTGTATTACAGTGATTCTTCTAGCACTTTGGCAGTCGAGCTATGGCTATTATTACTTTGGAGACCAAGGATTTGCCACCCAAGTGCCATCATTACCACCAACATTGATATTAAGCCATAAGGATGATGTCCCTTCCTCTGGATTTGGTACTCAAGATGTGGTACTGAAAGTGAGAAGAAATCTCATGTATGACACACAGATATAATTTAAAGCATGGTTTGTCTGTTGGAGTCTAAAGCAGCAGTGAGAAAACTAAATGATGGTGAATTAGTTGAGATTCATGGGCCAAAGGGAAACACGTATGTATCTTTCAGGGAGTTCTGTATGCCCCATCACTGCATAAGCAATGCGACATTAAAAGACAGAGCAAGCAGAATGGAAGGGAAGTGATATTGTAAACTTCTGATCTGTCTTAGTCTTCATTTCATTAAAAGTCCTTACTTTCCACCCAATTATTGAAAATGGAAGCATTTCCTGCTTTCTCCTGGTGATGGTTTGTATGAAAATGGCCTCCATAGGCTCGTATATTTGAATGACTAGTCCACAGGGGGTGAAACTCTTTGGGAAGGACTAGGAGGTGTGGCCTAGTTGGAGGAGGTATGTCACTGAGGGGTGGGCTTTGAAAGTTCAAATGTCCACACTGTTCCAGTTAGCTCTCTTTCTCTCTCTCTCTCTGCCTGGTGTTCATGGATGTGATATGAGCTCTCAGCTACTGCTTCAGCGCCATGCCTACCTGTTGGCTGCCATGGTCCCCACCATGACAGTTATAGCCTCATCCTCTGGAACCGAAAGGTCCCAGTTAAATGCTGTCTTTATAAGTTGGCCTGGTGCTGGTGTCTCTTCTCAGCAACAGGAAAGCAACTAAGACACTCCTCCTGAACTTGACCTATCTAACAAAAGCTTCACCTTTGGCTTCTGACTCAAGGGGAGCCCACTTGAGGACTTTCTTAACAGATAGGTCAAACATGAGATGAAAATCTTATCTCATCTTACAACCTATACCAAGTTCTTCACTGGCTCCTAATTTTATTTAAGACAAAAATCTAGCGCCGTAGCCAGCTGTACACGGTTGTGGCAATGCTTTGCCTCTCTATTGACAGCCTCAGGCTGCCTGACAACTCCTGAGAGGTGCCAACCTCATTCTGCCTGGAGACCAGCATGCTGGCTCTCCCATCTGTCTGGAATGTGCTCACCAGTTTCTTGCCTGCCTTGTTCATTCCCACCCTCCAGATCTCATCCTGGTGGGATGCTGTCCAAGAGAAGTCCACCCAATTAGGTACCCGATTTCCTCCTCTAATTTTCCTCAGCTATGCCATTGTTCTCTTTTTGAGCTCCTAAAAAAATAAATAAATAAAAAATCTGTGTTTAAATGTGTATCCGTATTTACTGTTTTTCTGCATTGCAATATAACCCCCGTGAGAGAAAAAGTGAGAATCTCGTTTGTATTATTTATCACTGTAGCCTGAGGGCCAAGCCCAGAACCTGGCATGGAGCTCATCTCGTGAGTTCTGCTGCCAGCATACTTTGTTTGGCTTTTTTGGTTATTTTTTTTTTCAAGACAGGGTTTCTCTATGCAACCCTGGGAGTCCTGGAACTCACTCTCTAGACCAGGCTGGCCTCGAACTCAGAGATCCACCTGCCTCTGCCTCCCGAGTGCTGGGATTAAAAGCGTGCGCCACCACTGCCTGGCTTGCCAGGATACCTCTTAAATACATGCTCTCTTTGCTGTCTCATTATTACTCTTTTAGCCTAAGTGGTTGCTCTCTCTTCTTAGGACTAATGTAGAAGCCTTCCTGTTGGCTGTCCAACATTGACTCCAGCCCAGCACTCAATAAACATCCATCAGTGGAATAAATAAGCATTTCACTGTGGGAATAATCATAGATAGTGTCTAAAGGCTAGAGATCCAGTACATACTAGCTAAACCAGACAAAACCCCAGCATGGGGGATGGGTTGCATGAAATTTTATCATTAGCTGAGAAATTATTGGCACTTGATAGCTGCTGGGAGAGGCGGAGTCGGTTTTCTTCAATGAATGACCCCTGGTAAGGTCACTGCAGTCCAGGGCTGGTCCCATTCCCAGGTTGGGCAACACAAACTCAACTCAATGGCAGGGGTAAGGGGAAGAAAGAAACCCCAACGTTGGTCGGGAGTTGAGGGTACAGAGGGTAGATACAAGAAGTTTTGGGGGAGATATGATCAAAATACATTGTATGAAATTATCAAAGAATTAATAGAAAATATTAAAGAACAAAACCTAAAAAAAAAAAAAAAGCAAAAGCAAAATTGAGACCTTGTAGGAAAATCGCCTTGCTTTTTCCCAAATGCTAAAAGAACATCAAGTAACTCTCAGCAATGCAGGGGTGGAATGTGAGGCATTTTATTCAGGCTCAGGCACAGTAAAGGTGCAATGCAGCCTGGAGGACAATCAGCTCTCAATGTTTCCATTCCTGAGCTACTATGCTACTCACATCCATAGAGCTGCTGGGCACCAGAGGAGGAGGCATATAAAAAGCGCCCCGTGTCTTAACCACAAACACTTATAAAAGATACCAACTTTAAAAGCCTCCAGAATGCTGGTGCTCTTTCCACCTCAGAATAAACCAGTCTGGACACTTTCCTTTAATGTATGTCAATGTCTGCTGTGAGGTTAGGCGTGTGGTAGAACCCGGACAGAAAGCCAGAGCACTGTTAGAGACAGCTCAACCGCTCCTTTGAACTAAGAATAAGGTTATGGTATCTCCTCATCCTATTTTTCCATCGTCAGACCTAGAAATGGCATCTCAGCTGAGACGGGAGAGAGGAGTGGAGGGCGTGTGTTCATCCGTGACAGAATGCTGTTTTAATTATGCCAGGCCTATTCCACAGTCTTCACTTGAATCCCGCTGATTGCAAGGCACCCTGGGCATTATCCATCGCATGCTCTCACTCTGGGTGAAAATGCATATGGACCACAGCAGCTGGTTGTGTTGGAGGCTGTGGATGCTCGAAGCCGATGCATCTGAGTCGAGAGGCACCTGCTTCTTGACTCGTGTGAAGTGACTTGGAGGGGGGAAAAAAATCATCCTGAGGTGACAGAAATAATTATGAAAGTTTGTCTGGAACTGACAAAAAATGCACTCGACGGGCATAAAACAAATACGCTGTTCTCCTCCGAGTTGGCACCAGGCAAGCGCCCCAGGTGAAAAACCCAACCGGTACGGTAGTAGATGTCAGCTTTATCCCTGACAGCACATTCATTCCCCCGCTCCGCTCCTCTCCACCTCCCAAGTGAATTCAACACACTTCTGTGACACAGCCTCGGGAGTCTTGTGGGAATATTCCAGAAATCACCAGTGAATTTCGTCGTGGGTCTCCCCTCACCCCTACTCAGATTTGTAGGCCGGTGTTGACCTGAAATCCATCCCAGTACGGAAGAAACCTCGGAGCTTAATCCACTAAAGTCGGCCTGGCTTTGAGCCCCAGAGAAAATGGGATTTCTATAAAATGTTCACTTTAGAGAGAGATTTGCTCCCTCCACAGCTCCCTTTCTGCGTCACACACCATTAACTCACAAAACCCTGCCTCTGGACGGAGGCCGCGACTCCAGCTGGTTCTGCATACGGGGCAAACTCCCGCACTTGCAATGTATGTCTCTTAACGAGCTCCATTGGGCTCATTGTGGGTCTGTCTTGGTACTGAATCAGCCCCACAAAACCCCTCAGTTCCCTCGCTCCCCTGCCGCCTCCGAGCGTCATAATTTGATACATTGACAAAAACGTGGAGACTCCGTTATATATAGCTTTGACTCCCCACTATTTCTCCACATCAGAAGCTCCAGGAAGAGGGCGCTGCCCACAGCTCTGTGTAAAGGTACACACCAAACTAGAAACAATGCTTCCATCACTAGGGATCTACACCACGTGCATAAATCCCCCAAAGAGCTTCAGGAAACACCGCTGGTTAATCCTAGACTCTCTTCCCCAATATTCTTCATCTTCCCTGCCCAGTGCACTGACCCTCTTGTGGACTGTACTACCTGGGCCATCTTGCTAAGGGGGTTCTGCTAGGGGGTTCTGAAGTCCAGACAGAAGGTCGGTATGAGAACAGAGAGCTTGTTTGACTTTTGGCCACACCCCCCCCCTACCCCCCCCCCCCCGGAATAACTATGGCCTTCTGTGTCTAAGCACAGACCAGGACATCCTCCTCCGCTTTTCTGCTTACTTGGTTGATGCTCCGCTGTGCCTTTCCTTTCTCCTTTAGCCCTAGGCACGCCTCATTTCTACCCATTATCACTGAAGCCGTCTGCATGCATTATTTTCTGTTATTGCAAGGAGGACCATCTGTCTGCCAAGGGGCCCATCTTTGACTCAGGAAGTCCGGTTTTAATACCTAGCAAACAATCTGTATCGTATCACTTTTGCTTCTCGTGTGGCTTACCCTTCTACCTGGGCTCTAATAAACTGTTTCTGTATTCTCAGGGTCATGTTATGGCCCCATTGAGCATCATAAGATGCTAACCCAGTATGCATCTTGTGATCTTAGGCATGGGCAGTCTGACTAGGATCCCAGAATCCTCCCTTTCTTTTGATAATTTCCCCTGACCCAAACTTTAGCATCAAAAGGCTGCCCAGTGGTCTTGTGCCTGCTCAGACTTCCTCATTTGCTCATCTAGTTAGATGTATAAACAGTACCCACTTTTTGTTCATGCTATTTTCTGTCAATATTGATTGTACATCATGCAAATGATAATTTTCTGGGACAACCAGGACAAGCCTGTTCTGGTTTTATCATCTCCTTTTTTTTTTTTCTGACGTTAGTTTCAATAGATTTTTATAGTCTTTGACCCACTTCCTAGCATCAGGCATCTCCCCACGTGTGTTGTCTTTCTAGTTAGTGTGCTGCTACGTGGCAACTGTTTCCCATGATACCTACTTGTTTTGTTTTTTGTTTTCCAGACACCACATCTTGTCTGCTGTTTGGCCAGTCAATGGTGAATCACCACGATGATCTAATTGATTCATAGCCACTGACTTCACTGAAGTATGCTTCGTGGTAAGCCATCAGAGGAGATGGTCCCCTACTTGTGAGGGTCAACTGATCCGTCCTTGAGTCACTCCAGTGGCAATTTCCCTCCAATCCATAGGACTGGCCACCTTCCAAGACATACTTTTATGTTTGAAGCCAACCAGTTGCTACCTCCGTAACCGACATAATCCCAAAGCAGCAATGGCTGACCCTAATTTCTACCTACGATCAGCAGAAAGCTTTGCTCAGAGAGCCTGTGGCTACCCGGTCTACTTTTCCTTCCCCGGGTAAGGGAGTCAACTTTTTGTTTCAATTATTGAATGCTGATAACTTCCTTCAACTATATAAAATAAAACCTTTTAAGCAATCTAGGAATAGAAGCAATAGGAGTAATCCTTTTTAGATCCATAGCAAGTATCCTATTTAATAGTGACACAGTGGAAGCATCTCCCTGGAAGGCAGAATCAAGGTGACCCTCCACCACTGCTGCCGTTTCACACTGTGAGAGATCACATCAGGAAAGCAAGACAAAGAAATAATAAGTAAATATTGGAATTCTCACACTGTTTTCTAAAAAATCGTTGCCCAGAAAGTTCGAGCCAGCTTCCAAACTCTTACAGCCAAAACCAACATTTAGTAAGGTGGTTGGATCCAAGCGGAACAAAATACAGGATCAGTTGTCAACGTCAACCTTTATTGACAGCTTACCACGTGCCAACCACATTCTTGCATGTGTTCCGGGTTTAACCTCATTATTACTTGCAATATCCCATCCTGTTTAGAAGGGGAGCACACAGAGAGAAACCAAGATCAAGTGTGTTGCCGAAAACATCTAGCCTGCACACGATAAGGCTGAGCTTTGACCAACAAGCAAACCAAGCAGGCTGTTTAGATTTCTGTCAGCTTGACACAAGACAGAGTCAAATGGGAAGAGAGACCCCAGGTGAGAAAAGGCCTCCATTAGATTGGCTGTTGTAAAGTCTGTGGGGCATTTTCTTGATTGACAGTTGATAAAGGAGGGTCTGTCCCACCCTCCTGTGCCATCATTGGGAGGTTGACCTGAGTAGTGTAATAAAGCAGGTTGGACAAGCCATGGGGAGCAAGCCAGTAAACAGTGCTCTTCTGAGGCCTCTGCATCAGCTTCTGCCTCCAGGTTTCTGCCTTGAGTTTCTTCTGCCCTGACTTTCCTTCAGGTTAGGGTTAGGGTTAGGGGTTAGGGTTAGCTGATATAAAGCCTTTCCTTCCCACAGTGCTTTTGGTCATGGCTTAATACAGCAATAGAAAGGTAAACGTGACAGCCGTCAGAAACCAACACTCTTACTCATTACTACAGCAGCCCCCAAAACTCTTTATCCAAGATCTCCTGAGTAAAGAGATCGAGAATTCAATTCCACGTACATATTTTTATTTTCCAATTATATACACATCACAAAACAAAAGAAAGATTTAAAGGATCAGATAAAGATGAACTAGACAACATTTTCAATATATACTTCATGAATTTATAATTGAATGAAATAAATGCTATCTTCTGAAGCCAACCCGAGCCTAGGTAGTTAACAAACAGCCCTAAGTTGCCTTACCTCCCATGATACTGGAGGCAACATTACCTGGCTCTCAAATGGCCTTGGCTCTTGGCAGGTTTCTGTGCCATCCCCAAGGCTAACTTCTTCCTGTCCCCAGGGTAAAGGTTGGCAGATAACTATCAACACTGTTGGGCTGGGTCTTATGTGTGGGGAAGGATCCAGTCACATGCATATGTGTCCTTGTATGTATTCCACAACTAACCGCTGTCTGATTTCACTTTGTCCTGAAAACGGAGGCCAAGGCAAGCAGCTTGTTTCGGGGGTGGTCACAGAGGCAGGGGAAAGGGAATGGGCTTGGAAGACAGGAAAGGAAACATGATAGTGATGGGAATAGCAATGAACAAGTAGCTATGGTTTGTAATAGTAACCTGGCTACTTGGACGAAAACTTGAGGAGAAAAGCTCTCCTCCCAGAATAATCACACTTTCAGAATCACACTTGCGGACACTAGATGAAGACACCCTTTGTCTGCACTGATATGATCACTGCTTTGTGCAAATTGACAGTTTAAGCCTGCGATGTTAATAAGCATGGCTGCCTGGCCAAGATGAGTGGATTTGAGTTCGCTCACGAGCCTCTTGACTTCTGTCTCCTCCTGGATCACAAGACTGACAAGTTACAAGTGTCCCAGTGAATAAGGTCAAGAGCAACGAAGAGGGGTTATTTCCTGCCCCAACCTCATATCCTTCGTGTATGATTGCCTGCCAGGGCATGGCAGCTACCGCCCAAGTGGGTACGGCACAGAGCTGCGCTTTAAAAGTGGTCTGCCCTGTGATATGGCGACGCAGCCCAGAGCCCACAGCTGTGGCGTCTGTAGTCCTTGATCCCCCTTGATCTTTCACTGGCTGATTGCAGAGGCAGAAGAGTGACTTGACTCTCAGAACCGTGGAGATGTGCTGATGACACGTGGGTCCCTCCTCTTCAGTCTGTGCCTGGCCACCACAACCCTCCCTCCTGGTCTCACGCCCTCCCTCCTCCAAACCTCTGCCACCAGGAATGCCTCAGAAAGCAGGTCTGACCTCTTGTGTTTACACACGCTTTCTGAGATCAAATCCAATCTCTTTCCCTCTCTTTTCCTCTCTCTATCCCCCCCCACCCCCTCCCTTCATTTGACAGGTACTGAAAGCAGCCTCCCGTCCCGCAGGTGATTAATGTACTTTGGTCCTCGGCAAGCACAAAGTGCTGTTCCTTCAGGCCACAGATTTTATAAAGAAATGAGTCCGTCTTTGAGATTATTAATTCCCTGGGCTGAGATTTTGTTTAATAACTCTTCTGTCAGTGATAGATCTGCAGAGATGTGTATGTGTGTGAGAGAGAGACAGAGACAGACAAACACACAGACAGACACATAGACAGATAGACACGCAAGCGCGCGCACACACACACACACACACACACACACACACACACACACACACACGCACACACACACACACACACACACACAGCAGGGGACAGAGGCAAAGACAGAAACAGAGTTTGATTCTGGCCCAAAGATGTGGCTGGCAGTCAGGCTGGCATTGCAAATCACCTCTTTATCCACAGTCGGAGAACAGTGACAAATCACTCTTGTCTCCACCCCACTTCCATCTTTCCACCCGGCTGTCTGTAGTATCTGATTAAGGCCCCACTAGCCAATCACAGCACATGATTTGAGAAATATTTCCTTCCTGGCATTCTGGAGAACAATCCCTTGCTGGGGGGGGGGGGGAGAAATACATTATAAAATAAATGGAAAAGCATCAATCAGGAGGGAAACTGTGTTTTACTTGTTGGAGGCAAGTGAATGTTTTTATTTAAATGGGACCGAAGGCAGGGCGCTTTGCTTCCTAAGACACCTCAATGGAGCAGGGAAGTATTCACACTCAGGCTGTTACCTCTTCCCCTCAGGTGGAGCTTTTAGGAAACCAGGCATGTTACTGGATCATTGCCAGGGAGGCAGGGTGGTCAGTAAATACCTTGTCCAATCTTGGCGTGATTTGGATCCAAGTACAAAAGTGATTTATTGTTCACCGACAGTCTCTGCCCTCCCCTCTCAGGTCCCTCCAACAGAAGAACGAGCAGGCAAGGACGTCTTTTCCCAAATTGGAGTGTATTTATCCTTGTGCCTGCAGGCCTCACCTAGGCTTTGTAACAACTGGCAAGTGTTTATACCAGAGAGAAAGCATGCCTACCTCCTCAGCCCTCCTGTGTGGAAGGGACTCCACTGAGAAGAAGCAATCAGTCCTACCAGAAATCAGATCTGCTCACGAGGCCTTGAAATATTTATCAGTCTACCCCCACTTTACACGTGGCACAGCCTTGTACACACACACACACACACACACACACACACACACACACACACACACCCTTCACCAACCCTCAAAGATAAAGAGATAGACATGTTTGGGTGACTCATAGGTCCTCACACTCAATCTGGACGTAAATAACTCGCTGGATGAATGAGATATGTCATTTCCAGGCTGTAAAAGTAATTCACAGCCTCACCTTTTCCTAATGGGGCCATGTGGCCTGGTGCTGCATGTCAGCCAGCCACAGCTGCAGCCTGACAACACATGCAAAAGCCATCACACCCTGGGCCTGGAAGGCTCCACCCCACCCCCATCCCAACCCGGCGGGCGGGAGGGTGAAGAACCCTAGGAGCTCTAGGTGACATTGTTATCTACTGGATTTGGCAAAAATATCTATTATTCTCCATCTGTGGTGCCTCAACATGTCTACATGGGAATTTTTTTTCTCATTAATAACAAAATGCAACTATGTTACAATTCTGGTGTTTTTTTTCCCCATCTTCGTTAAGGATTGGAATTTCCATGTGAATTGTGTGCTACATATTAACCCGATTTTTTCAGATTAAAAGAGATGCTTTGCTATTCATTTATTTATTTCCATCTACTTCGTCTTCTTACAGAGGCTCTCAGCATCAATATGGGCAAGCCCTGTGTCTGCAGTTACACCTGTACACACACACACTCCATCCAAAAATATTTTCTCAGGTGGAGCCAGTGCTGGGAAAATTTTTTCGACAAATCATGAAAGGATTTCTAGTGACTTCTAAGAGAGACCCTGGAAGACCAAATTTGGAAGTAGAAAAAAAATCTGAAGCCCCGCCCCCCCTCTCTCTCTCTCACACACACACACACACACACACACACACACACACACACACACACACACATTCTGCCCCCGTCTCTATAAAAAGACATTATTAGCATCTGCAATTCTACTTATCATTTTGATGCCAGGTGTTATTACATATGATGGAGTGTATGGGACACTTGCACAGGGATTGTTGATACATAGTCATCCCTCCAGAAAAATAGGCTTCACAAAAATCATACCACAATGGCTCCACTGTACGCCAGTGTCTGCCCTGCTACCAGCTCAGGGTTTAGTCTAAGTTTACCAGGGTGTGCTATCTCTGGGCTTCTGCCGCTGACCATGCCTATCCCTCTCCTCATATTCTATTTTCAGCATATCTGACCATGTTCTCCAGTTCCCCAAGGCTTCCTTAATCTTGCCTTTGAAAAGCGGTCACGGGGCACACAGTCCCTTCCTGCCAACACACATAGGAAAAATTAAATATTTGAAAAGCCTTCATTCATGACATCAGTCCAAAGGGTATCAATAAGCTGTCAAGGGCCACCCCTCCATAAATGCGGCTGCTCTAGAGGCACCTATGCCTGGTAACCATCTCCTTGGCAACGGAGCTCCTGATGGCCAATGGGCATTGCATCTGAAGCACCGAGTTTTTGTTTCTAAAGCGTGTCTGCTGCTTCTACTTTGATTAATCAACATCACCTCTTTTGGTGTGTGTTTAAGTGAAATAATAGATGACTGCTTGGTTACAGCTGAATGGCAAAGGCCTTTTATCTCGAGAAGAAAAGGTAAAATAAAATCATAAAAATCACAATGGATTCTGTTGAAGGGGGTTGAAAATCTCTCACTCCTTGCTGTTCACATTCCTGTGAGCTACCATGTTTAGGAAAATGATCTTTGGATAAATTGTTCTCTTCTCTCTCTCTCTCTCTCTCTCTCTCTCTCTCTCTCTCTCTCTCTCTCTCTCCCACCCCCACCCCAACCCCCTAATAATGTAGTATTCTATTGATACATCCATGCTTGGTTCTAACAAGCAACTTTACACACTACTCACAGTTATCTCCCACAGATTCTGAGAATTCAGTTTTTGAGATTTTGCGGTCTGAAAACTATTTTGAACTTGCCTTTTTGTTCTGGCTGTGAAGGGTAAAATGCTTGGGACGATGCACTTCTCAAGTATAGGTTTTCCTTTCACCACCTGCTCCCCACAGCCCTTCTGTCTGCTTTAGACATTTCTTAAGATTGTGGCAGTCTGAAGCTGTCTGTGTTCTCTTTACCTCATGTTGGGACTAGAACCTTGGTGTTTATTTAATAGTCCAGGTCCTCTTCTACTCTTGGGGAAGACTCCTCAGACAGGTAAAACTAAAATGTGTTGATGACTAGTTTCAGGGAGACTCTCTCCCCCAAGTTTCTAAACACTTTTGGTAAAGTAAAAATAACAGAGTAGAACCTACTTCTACCTTGAATTCATTTCTAAATAGTTTAACGGTAAATTTTTGACTTTTGTATCTAAACAACCATTCATTGCCTGGCAGGGAAAAATATAAACGACCCATATGCTTGGCTTGATGTGTTATTAACATGAACAAAAGGCATATGTTCTTGCGTTCTATACATGTTCATTTAAATGACCTTTGGTAGAATGATCGACGTTGAATTTTCCGTTAGGCTCAAGGACGAATTTTTAATTGAGGAGCATCTACTAACAGGCAGATCTTTCACAGATCACTGGAAGTCACCATTAGGTGGCAGAGTAGCACAATACGAAAAAAAAAAACTATATCCCAGGGGGCCAACCCCAGGCCTCTGTTAATAGCTTGATTTTCCACTTGCAAGCAAGAAAATGCCATGGAAACTTTTGTTTTCCTCTTTGAAAGAACAAGGAGGGGGAAGAGATGGGGGAGGCACCAAGTCCCCTTCCACTGCGTGTTGTCCGCTGCCCCAGAGCCACATCTGGACGTTATAAATCACGCATTATTGGAGTCTAGCATTTTCTGATCTTAGCAACGGCCCACTCTAAGCAAAAGGGAGCCCAGCATGTTCTGTGTAACTTAAAAATGACTAAAATTGCAAGTGAAGGAAGGAAAGGAAATTATTGTAGCAGCAGGGAGAGGATGGTGGAGTTTTGTTGCGCTGCTGGTACTGGGCAAGCAACCTTGGAATGCACTCAGATGCTGCTTCCAGCTTCCAGGCAGTTCTTGCCCTATGACCTCTTCTGTTTGCACTCCAAAGACACCAGAGCATATCAGAATCTCACCAGAAAACACCCCCTCTGATGGCTAATATCCCTACCCCCAGAGTCATCACCTTCTGTGGTTGTCACTTTTTAATCTGGTGCACTGTCTGATGTTCCCAGGACCCTGCCCAGAAATGATGACTCACTGCTGTCTTTCAAAAGGTCTTACCTGTGGGTACCAGAGCTCCTGTGCCCTAGCTCAAGGGAGTCTGATGCCCCAGTCTGTCCACATCCCGCATTCCCAAACTCATGGACTGCCATACAAAGTACCTTCGGACCATTTGCACAAGGACCTGTCTAATCTCATTAGATTTCTCATTTTCAGCATAATACTGTCATGGTGCTGTGCACCAGTGCCCCAGATTAGTGGCTTGTCAGAATGGTGCCCCACTAATGAGCTAATCCAAATAACGCTCAAATCCCAAATCAGATTTAAGACGATCCAGCCTGCATGGAATTGTGCAGGGATAAATGCTGGCCCAAAGAACAAGCTTTCATTTTCTTTGTGTTGCTTTAAAATAAAAGTGAAGGAGTGCTGTCAGACTCTTGATTTTTCTCTCTCCTTTGCACGACATTAACCTCCATTGCCCAATGGGGAATCATAAACAGAAAAGAGTACATCTGTATGGATTGGTATAAATTTACCTTAGAGCATTAGAAAAACACACACACACATATGCAAAGCTTAATATATTCAGCAGATCTGTGTCCTTCACAGCTTCTAGTTTTCCTGATTTTCCCATGAGCTTGGCCTTAAGACCTTGCAGATTTTCAATATGATGTGTTTCAGTGGTGACCTTGGGATGCAAGGTTAGGTCAGAAAACAGATTTTTAAGCTTATTTGTTTCCTTGTTTTCCCTCTGGGTAAAGCTGGGCTCCAGAAATCCCAAAATGCATAATAGCAAAGTTAAGGTCAAGACTTTAAACAAAGGAAGTAGGGAAACAGAATGCTAGCACAATCATTTTGGTTTCAGGTGTTCAGGACAATGAAGCTCTGGGTTCAGATGGATGCTTGGAATGGTTTCTTGGTTCAGCACTCTTTTTTTGGAATGATAGAAGAAAACACAGCTTGAATGATGGCCTATCGCGAGCCAGTGCAGGAGAACAGACCACAGCCCCTTGGCCTCTCCATGGCACATCCCTCATATTCTACAGAGGCATTCCTTCTTTCTGAGTCCCACACCTTGCTCTCACATGAAGCCCAAAGAACATGGCACACATATTAGAGTCAAGTTCAGCCAAGCAGGCAGCAGCAGACCATGATATTTATGTGTACGTATATGTGCAATGTATATGTTTATGTGTTTATAGATTGTGTGTGTGTGTGTGTGTGTGTGTGTGTGTACACACACAGATGTCAGAGAACAATGTCTAATGCTCCTCAAGTGTTACCCACCTTTTTGGACAGAGGAAGGGGTCGGGGGTCTCTTGCTGGCCTGCAATTTGCCAAGTAGGCCATGCTGGCTGGTCAGTGAGTCCCAGAGATCCTCCCTCCTAGCTGCCTCTTCTGCACTGGGGGATTACAAGTGCAGGCCACTCACTCACCATGGCAGGCTTTATTTAAAAACAAAGCAAAACATGGGTTTTCAGGGATTGAATTCAGGCCCTCAAAGGCACCTATTTTGTCAAAACCCATTGATTATACACTTCAGACGAGTGAATTTCATCGCATATAGATTACTCTTCGGGTCCAAAGTGTCGACATTCTTTTTTTTGGGTGGGTGAGCTTTTGTGTTTGTCAGAACGGCCATGAAAGAGAAGTACTGCAGCTAGAAAGAGCTGTTTTGCCTAAATCGCTGCGGTTGAACTTGAAGAAAATCAGAATGTCAAACTGGAAAGCTAAGGACAGTTGTGCTAGATAATAATACTGCCCTGCGAGCACTTGACTGACTGAACAGTCTTCCTGGACCACCATTATATTTTGACATACAAGCTGGGCCAATTTGTTGTGTGGCCCTTATTGACCTTATTGACTTTTTGAATGACACACTGGAAAGCCCAAGCTCGGTGTTCTAGAAAATAATACTGCCATATATATTTTTTTTCACACCTCCCCAGCCTTCCTGGTTTCCGTGCCCAATGCACTGGGAACATGAATGCGCCCAGATCAACCTAACAGATGCCAGGTTGTCTGCTCACTTGCTTTTAGCTACACCCAAGGCAACTGAGCTCACTAGCCTCCTCACCTTACCCTAACCAGATCTCAGTCACCACGGTCCCTCAGTCTGCCTCCTCAGCTTCACTCAGAAATGAGGTGCAAATGGATGATCATTTTCCTTGATGAATGATGACATGGGCCCATGGCCTCACCCGTAGAAGAAAGTCTCCCCTGCCAATCCTTTAAAGCCACCAGGAGAGAAAAGAGAGGCCTGCCATTGCCTCTCAGCCTCCCTGCTGACTCTAATTACCCAGCCGGGAATTTTACAATCCGTCTTTCCTGCCCGCCCCCACCCCCGTTCTAACAACTACCAACAGTCGGCCTGCAGACTTTGGCTGGTTCTTTCTTTTGTGTGCCCACTGCTGCCGAGCGGATTGGTCTCCTAATGAGTTCTGACACTAATGGAACTGTGAGACAGCGTGATTATGGAGGTCCTCCCCCGACGCAGCTCAGACCTGGCAGGAAATGACCCGAGATTCTGCACCCTTCCACCCCGGCCAAGAATTCTGTGGAAGCCATCTTCAGCGGCCAGCTGGATCGCCCCTGACCCCTACACCCCTTTCTCCATTCAGTTTTCCCTTCCCTCCGTCATCCCGCAGGTGGCTGAAAATAAGATTTTTATGGCCTGATGCATGGCGGGTTGGTTGACAACGCTTTAATTCGGGGTGGGGAGGGGTGGGGAGGTCTGTGGAGCATGGAGGTGAGATTGGAAATGGGAACTGGGGCCCATAAAAAGCAAAGACTTTCCCAACTCGCTTTTAAAAAGCGACCCAAGGAGGGGAGGGACTGGGGAAGGGACGGTGTTTTCTATTAGATGCTTAACAACGTGTGTAAGTGGAGGTGATTTAAGAAAAAAAACAACAACATGTGCTTCTGTAATCTCCGTGTGGTGTGCGGTCCAGGTGTAAGAGGCTGGAGCTGACTATTGAGCTGTGAGCTAATTAAAGCAAGAAACAGCTGTTGTCCTCTAATGAGGACGAGGCAGCCACAAGATGCTCCTCTGCCGGGAAGCCTGGTCGAGAGCTTGCTTGAGCGCGCTTATCCGGTCCAGAATGTTCCCCGGCACACACTCGGTCACTGGCCTGTTCGCACATCCACTCCAGCAGGTGATAGGTAATTTTCACCTCCCGATGTCTGGAGAGAGGACTAGGTCCCCATCTTATTAACCTCTATGCTCCTTTTATGTTTAGTCCCCAACAGCATAGAATGCCTGACCACCCCCCCAACTGTGTATTACCGAGAGGGTACCCCCTCTGATTTCTTTCAGGTCACTCCCCATTTTTCCATGTTTCCGGAATAATCAGATATTCCCAAAGCTGTCAACTATTTATCATGTGATGTAGAAGCGGACCAAACCGCATTTTCTATTTCTTTCTATCTCTCCAGCCCTTCAGTCTCGTGGAATGCAGAGCTTAGTGGGAGTGTTTGTGGGTGAGTAGAAATTCGATATTTAGACTCCAATACAAACAAATAGGGAAGGGTTTGTTTAAAGCGTGTTTTTTTTTAATGTTAATAAATCTGATTTTCATGGTGATACAAGTATTTACAACTCACTAAGCTTCAATACCTCACCAGGTGGGGAAATAGTTGAAATCTAAATAGGCCGAGGACGCAGGTGCTCCGCTCCATCCCTCAAAGCACAAATGCCTCTTTTTGACCAAATGAAGGGTAGGCAATTTATAGTGACCATTTGTTTCCCACTGTGTATAAAGTATTATTTACTGTGCAATTGAATTAAAAACAAGGGCTCGCTATAGCAACCACCCTAACAAGAGGCTCTATTCACAGGCTGCCTTGGAAGCCCGGGGTCCGGGGACCCATTAAGCACCTTTTTGAAAGTACTTGTCGGCAAACTGGTGGCATATGTGTCTTTCATAGCGTGTACAAGGCGGGGCTTGTACAATGAAAGGTTTCTCTACAGACCGTGTTGTTTTCAGAAGGGAAGGGGTGTGCCAGCAGCTATGTGTTTCTGTAGTTTGGGATTAGTAGAAATTTAATTGAAAATAAAACACAGGGCAACTGTATTGGCTACTGAGAGGAAGAACAAAGGGTTCTTCATGGAGCCAGGCCTACCACATGGCAGCCTCGGCAGGCTGCTGCCCACCTCATCTGCTCACTCCCACCCAGCACCCAGAGCCTGGGAACAAGCCACTTGGTTATTACCCATCCTGGATCACTGTTAGCAGCCCAAGAACTTCTGAAAGAGTCAGGGAGACCAAGATCACGGATGAGGAAGAGAGATTAGTTTTGTGCATGTCTCCATGTAAAAGCCGACACCTTATTTCCTCTCACCCCAGTAAACTTCTCTGATGTTTTCCTCCACACTTCTAATTCTCCTTACGTGGAGCTGCTTTACTCTCCCTAGAAGCCCTACTCTCCGCCTTTTTGATATAAATACAATGTTTTAATTTATTATTTGAGGATTGCATTCATACAATATGTTTCCATCATAAGTCACCTCCCAGTATTTGCCCCCAATTCCTCCAGAACCACCCTTCCTGTACCCCCTCTCAACATCATGTCCTTCTTTCTTTCTTTCTTTCTTTCTTTCTTTCTTTCTTTCTTTCTTTCTTTCTTTCTTTCTTTCTTTCTTTCTTTCTTGATTTCTTTCTTTCTTGATTTCTTTCTTTCTTGATTTCTTTCTTTCTTGATTTCTTTCTTTCTTGATTTCTTTCTTTCTTTCTTTCTTTCTTTCTTTCTTTCTTTCTTTCTTTCTTTAACACAGAGAGCCTAATTAGTGCTACTAATATGTACTTGGGGCGGGGGGCTCCACTGGAGCCTGATGATGGTGAACTTTTCAGGGGCCACACCCCTGAAGAAAGCTGGTTTTCCCTCCCCCCAGCAGTCAGTATTCCTTTCCTCCTCTGCCTCCCCCTTCAGCACCCACCTCTTCTTCCTTTCCTCCAGTTCTGAAGATAGAGATATTAATTCCAATGGATTTCTCACTATAGGTGAGACTTAGGTAAGAGGAGGCGCTGAGAGGATTTTATCCTCCGGAAGACAGTAAAACCAGTCTCTGACTAATGTGACTGACCCTCTAAGGCTTCCCAGGTAACAGAGTTGGATGACTTTTCCTGCTGCTTTTATTCCCTTCTCTTCTCTAAATAACAGCTTCCGGTGTGTTGAGCCATAAGCTCCTCCAGAGTTGAGCCTCCACATGAAGGTGACATTTGATTCCTCTCCTTTTCTCGTTTGCTTTTCTCTCTAGACTGGCGAAGGTTACTCCTCTGTAATGACACAGCTTCCTGGCTGTGACCAGGATGTCAGAGCATCTTCTGATGTCTGGGGAGCTTGTGCCATGCAGGCCAGGTCCCTTGTGTCAATTCCGATGGCTGTCTTGATTTGAAGTGACTGTGCGTTTACATGTTCATGAATGTTCTGCTTGGTGCTTTCTGCTGCCTCTCCTCACTGGTATTTCCACGCCATTCAGAGATTATGGAGGAGCTTATCACAGCCTAGATCAAGCTAAGCATTTTATATGAATGAATGAAGGAATGAACAAGTGAATGGATGAGTAGAAGGGTGTCTGCTCTGGGAGAGATAGCAGTTTGCTTTAACCCATTTGCACATGAAAGAAGGCAGCTTAAAACATAACTCTCAAAGTACCAACCAAATCCTTTGAGAGACTTAGATGTAGAAAAGTCTTTGATTCAAATTGTATTTTAAGATATTTCAGAAAGAAGAAAAGTCAAAATAGCTCAGGGAAGCAATCCTAATTTTGGCAGTCCTGTTTTCAGAAGGGAAGACATATTCTATATAGAATGCAAGCCCACAGTTCTTACCCATAATTCCCAAATCCCCATTTCTGATGAAGGACAGTTTTTCTTAACCCCTTTGGCACCAGCGGTAGGCTATTTAGAACCTTTGTTTATATTTAATCCTCCCAAAGGCAGCTTCACCGGCACCTCTACACACATATGACTGCTTGATGACAGGGAATTCCTGGTGTGACAGTCAGGGGACGGAGGGTACAGACTTCAGAGTCGTTACATTTTTAAAATCTGAAGCATCCTGGATTTCAACTCTTCAGGGGTTCAGAGTGGACTCAGAGACCTACAATACAAGATGCTGTTTACCCCGTGTCGTGGTCAGACTGCAGTTAGACACAATAGCCAGAGGTCTTACATATCATGAGTAAGCGGTCCTGATGCTGGCGGTTTTACAGTATTATAGTCTTGAAATGTGGATTCCTGTCTAGCAAACACACCATGAACACACTCTAGGCAGGTGGAATTATTGCAAGGTAAGTACCAGAGGGCACTGTGCCATGATGCTCATTCTCAAGAAATTTACAGCCATTTGATTTTTTTTTTTAATTGTTGAAAAATTTCATACATGCATGTAATGTGTTTTCATAAAAATCCACCACTCAGCCGGGCGGTGGTGGTGCACACCTTTAATCCCAGCACTCCGGAGGCAGAGCCAGGTGGATCTTTATGAGTTCGAAGCCAGCCTGGTCTACAGATTGAGATCCAGGAAAGGCGCAAAGCTGCACAGAGAAACCCTGTCTCGAAAAACCAAAAAAAAAGAAAAAAAAAATCCACCACTCATCCTCGCCCCTCCAGTTCTTTCCCTACCCTTCTATTACCTTTTCTCCCCTGGGGTCTTTTCCCCGCTACTGAGTTCACTTAGTGCTGCCCATATATGCACGGGTATGGAGCCATCTGCAGGAGCTTCTCAGTGGCCACATCCCTCCAGAGAACTGGCTATCCCATGACAGCCATTGTTTGCAGATAGCTTCTCAGCTAGAGATAGGACTCTTCAAGTCTCTCCCCATCCATGCTGGAGATTTAGCTGTCTTGATCTTTTGCAGGCCTTGTGGACACAGTCACAATCCCTGTGAACCTGTGTATGTAATGTTTTGGGCTATCTGAATATTTTTCTAAGTTGCCAAAACTGTTCACTGGAGAGCTTTAAACATGTTTTAGTTTTAGATATATAGAAAGTTCCTTCTTCCAGTTCTTCACTATCAAGACTTGGGGAAATTAAACTTGATTTCCTAAGTACAGCCTTTAAACAGACACAAACCTTCCTAGCGAGCATGGGGCCTTTCCTGTAACAATAGGCAACCTCCCTGGGAACTCTTCAGTTGCAGTGTCTTTATGGATAAACAGCCCCCTGATCACTGGGGAAGGTTTAGGATTAAAGAAACTTGGAAGTCACAGCTCAAGCCCAAATGCCAGTTCCAGCAGGATGCATCCAGGCTCTTAAAAGCCACAGCAACTCTTGGTTATTAAATGGCTTTGAAAAATCCAGCCACTGTGGCTTCCCAGTCACTCTTTCCAATTGGAGCGAAAACAAATATTGGTTCAGGCCTGCCAGGGGTGGGCTATGGGAACTCAGATCACTCAACACCTCTGGGACGAGAGCCTGGTTTCATTTGCTCAGGCCCTCAGAGCACACCTTATTAAAGTGCCCACTAACATGAAAGCTACAGATCTCACTCTATCAATAAAAGCTAATGTTCAATAAATTATGTGTCTGGCAGATGAATACTGAAAACCATAGCCTAGGTGCCATCAGTGAGGAAGCATGTGGCACCACAGAGCCGATGTACATGCATGCGGCCTTGTTAAGGGGTGACTTCTGGGTCTCCGTTACACCTAAATTGTAGATGAGTTTCCCATGTACTTTTCTATGTTGTCTCATAGTGATGTCATGATCTAAGAAAGTGCTTCTGCTGGTGTTTGCTGTATACTTTCTCTGCAGCAGTAAACAGGCCCACACAGCTTGCTCAGCAGCATGAAAGGGACCAAGGCCCCCCTCACCCCTGGCTTAGGGGACCCATCAACTCTCACCATCGTGTCCCACAGAGTCTTTGTTAATGGGAATTTTGTTCCAGTCATAGGACCCTTCCAGGCTGCTAGCACGCTTATCTCCGGGGAGACAAATTCTACTTCAAGAAAAATGGCATGCCTTCTCCTCCAATGTGTTTGCTGGCACAGGAAGCATTGGGAAGGTGTAGCTCACAGCTCTGGGTGACAAGGTGGCTCACAGAGTCAGCCCTGCGGAGTGTTGTGGAGTGTGACTGGCCTGCAGTCGTTAGGGTGATGGCTTTCCTGGGAAATGACCTGAGGAAGCTCGGTAATGAAATTCCACGCAGGAGTCCTGAGAGACCCGCTAGTATCCATCCATTCCAGAGTCAACTCGGAGCAGACTCGGCCAAGCGTGGAGCGGAGCTTTCTGGAAGCTTGCTCTGACATGGCTTTAAACAAAGGAGAGCAAGCCTCCGACTTTGACTCTTCCTCACGATCTCTCAGGCCAGCGTGCTCACTTCCATCACCCGTGGGATTTCTGACCCCACAGAGGTCAACCAGTGACTTTGCAGGTGGTGACCAGCACCGTTTTAGATGGAGTGAGAATATAAAGTTTGCACTGCGGTTGTTTTTGTTTTACTTTATTTTCCAGGAAAATAAAAGCCTGACAAGCCAGAATTCTGTTATAAAGCAAACGTTATGGCCCAAACTGACCACAGTAAAATAGCAACCTTTCCCTCTGGTCTTCTGGACCCTTCTTAATTGTATGGGTAAGAGAGCCAGTTTCCACATGGAACGGGTGGGTTGGCCCAGGCTGTCTAAATCTCATATCACAATCCTTGGCAGAGATACACACTGCCGTTATGCCTTCGAAATGTCAGCTGAGGTAGACGCCGGCTGCAGAGCTGAGGTGCCAGACACCTGCTCTCTGGGCTCCAAGGTGTGCTTTAATGGCTCTGTGCCCCGCCCACAGCCCTCTCCCAGCACATGTCCGTCCTCCGGCACAGCTTCAGGCACTGTGCGGGTAGATTCCCCTCCACTCTGAGCACCACCTCCTTTCCTGGCCCCTCCAGGCTTCCCTAACAGCCTGAGTGTGTGTGTGTGTGTGTGTGTGTGTGTGTGTGTGTGTGTGTGTGTGTGGTGGTGGTGGTGGTGGTGTTTTCTTTTATCTGGTACTCAAGTGCTCATGATGGTGCCTATGTCACCCTGTCCTTTCTTCTAAAAGCTCTGGCATTTCGGAGATGAGATGCCTTATGGAGGCGGCAATAACTTTGAACACCACCTCCCATACAGAAAAGGGTTTTTACCAAGAACAAAAACTAACCTGGAGGTGCTGTGAGTTAGCATGGGGGGGGGGTGTGTGGCTTCATTGACAGGGGATCATCTTGTAAGCTATTTCTATCTCTTTTCATCCACAAAGAAATTCTTTTTTTTTTTTTTTTTTTTTTGGTTTTTCGAGACAGGGTTTCTCTGTGTAGCTTTGCGCCTTTCCTGGAGCTCACTTGGTAGCCCAGGCTGGCCTCGAACTCACAGAGATCCGCCTGGCTCTGCCTCCCAAGTGCTGGGATTAAAGGCGTGTGCCACCAACGCCCGGCCACAAAGAAATTCTTATAAATGTTTTTTGTTTACCTTATCTAAGAAAGTATTTGGGGGACTGAGAGATGCATCAGAGGTTTGGAGCACTTGTTATTGCAATTGCCCAAGCACCCACATAGAACCATCTGTAACTCCAGTTCTAGGGGATCTGATGCCCTCCTCTGACCTCCATACATACCAGGTGCACACATGGGGTACACATACATGCATGCAGGCAAAGCATTCACACATGTAAAATAGATGAATCTAAAGAGAAATAAAACAAAGAATTGTTTACGATCAAAGAAATCAAACAGACTGAGCCAGGGTGATGGTGGTGCACACCTTTAACTCCAGCACTGGGGAGGCAGAGGCAGGAGGAACTCAGTGAGTTCATGGCAAGTCTAGTCTACAAAGTGAGTTCCCGGACGGTTGGGGCTACACAGACCTTCTCTCAAAAACAAAACAAAACAAACAAAACAAAAAATCAAATAGACTGGAAAAATTCCACAGAGTTGGCACCTAAGCTTTCCAATATTTTCAGTTTAGAACCTAATACAGTAAACAAAAGCTAACATTTATTGGGCATTTCCAATGTGCTAGAAAGGAATAGCTCAAGATGATCCCACTCACACTTAGCCTGGCCCTATTGGGTAGGCAGAGTTGTTTTGCAAGGAGATCGGGGAGGCTACCTTTTCTCTTCGGAGACGGTCCCTGAGCTGTAGAGCAGTGATGTGACATAGAGTCCCATCTGTGGTCCAGCACTCAGCTGACACTTCTCTGCATTTTGACAAGTTCCATGCTCTTGATCAGATGCTGTCACCTCTCCTGTGTCCTGTGTTGCAGTCACTTTAGTCTCTATAAGGAATGCTTTGCAGTGTTGGTTGTCAGGTTTAGATGATGTAATCTAGCTGCAGTGTTTAGCATAGTACCCAGCAGACATGAAAATGTTACAGCAAATGTTACTATCATTTGTTCATTATAACAACATTCAGGTTACATTGCTATCTTATAATGTATCTGAAGAATTCAACACAGTATCTAGTATACAAAAATCACAAACTATTATTATCATTAATAGTTATGACAAATCTCAGACCATATGACTGTTTCCCCCAGTGAAAACTAGAATAAGAAAACATTTTGATCTTCCTCGAAGGAATTGAATAAAAGGACCCAACCGTAGATAATTAATAAAATTGTTCTTGATGATGGGCAGCGTGATAAGCTCTTTCAATGACACTCATTCTGTGATTCTGGAGCCCTGCAGACATCTATTTCCTCTGTGATGTTCGTTCACAGCAGATCTTGGAACTAAAAAGTCAAATGAAAAAGAATAAAGTCTTCGTAGATTTAAAGTGAGAAAGAAAAACCATAACCTCTTCATTGTTAACAATGGGGGTAATCCTACCTTGTCTGAACCTTAGAGGGCCCAAGGGTCAAATGGAATAGCAAACTTAGAGGCCCTCTGACAGATGTGTACCCTAACCACAGTGATAGTGTTTGGACAAGACAACAGCTGGGAGGAATACCAAGTTTACATAAGCCACAGACATTGTGGGCCTGGCAAGCCATGCTGGGAACCTGGGTCACAAACGGCTACAGAACAGGAGCCAGTTTGGAGGGGTGAAGAAGAGCTGTGCCTTTTGGAACTGAGAAGGGAAAGTCCACAGAACAACAATAGTAGGAAGAGGAGCTGCGTCAGGAGCAGGTATGGAGCATCAGACTCTTCAGGTCACCACTTCCTCCGGCACAGCTGCAGATGGTCCTGCCCTTAGATGACCCTGCCTGAGGGTCAGCCTTCCCCTTGGAAGGGGGAGCGCAATGCCATGGTGCTGGTTGCTATAGCAAGCCAGTGACAAGTCTCCTGAGGAGCCAGGGTCAGCAGGCAACTCACTGCAGCCAACTCTACCCTGCCACCTCCAAGCAAACTGTGGAATGTGTGACTTCAAGGGAAGGATTAATGTGTTTAAAGTCCCAGTCAAAGCCACTGCCAAAACACTCACAAAAGAGCCCAGGAACACAGAAGGAGCCCTCAGCAATGGGCCATTTTCTGTTAGCTTTTCACCACTTATATGAACAATTATAGACCAGGGGACATACACATTCAGTGCTTAGTAGAGTTTCAAAAAAGGTAAAGAGCTATTAAGTGTCCATGTGACTCTCTTGCCAGCCAGTCAATTAAGAGTGAAGAAGGATCTTTTGAATGGGGTGATTCAAAAATCTCAGTAGCATCGCCAACCAAAATATCATCCCAGGGCAAGCTCCCTAGCCGGTGCCTAGAGCCAAGTCATGTAGATTCCTTTCATCTGCCAAACCTATGTGTGTTAGAAGACTTGCAAATAGGCTCATTTGTTAGAATGGAAAATTGTGATTTAGTATCCTTGGACTGAGCCAGATTAGCAGATGAGAATGCTCTCTAATGATAAATTATGCTAATTTGGGTTTTGTTGGTCAAGTGAGATGTTACTTTGTATTTTACAACCAAACCCGACCATAGGAGTTACCAAAGACCTTCCAATCAGATTTTTTGGGAGTGTTTCTGCCAGAACTCCAAACAATTCAGCAATAACAGTTGTCTCAAATTCCCCTTTAATAAACAAAGTTATCTTGGCAGGTTATGCTGTGTTCCTTGTGGATTTTTGCAAATCAGCTCTAGCTTATTCAGATACACTGCTTTGTAGGAGCTCTTGAATACCAGCACTTGGTTGATGTAGAGAACACAGTGGAGCACTGTTGACTGTGTGTAAGTTCTGAATATTAATATTTTCATCCTTAAGGAGTAATGCATGTACATTGTAGAAGGTATAGAAAGTCATAAAAGTGACAGATTACTATTTGCATTTCTTTGGTTGTAAGCAATAAAACCCAATTCAAATCATCTTAAATGGCTCATATAATAAGGAAATCGAGCTGGATTAGACTGAGCTTCAGGTGTGGCTAGTTCCAGGAACTCCAGCAGTTGAGTGTCCCCTGGGTACTGCATGTGGGGGTGGAGGGCACATAAAACCACTGGACAGTTCACTACAAATAGCTTGAAACTCAGTGACTGCCCATATTCCTATCATTTGAAACAGTCATAGTGGTTTTTTTTTCATTGTTTTTGTTATATATTCTTATCTCTTTGTTTTAATGCAGTGTTGTAGAATATCATTTTCAGTTGTGTTATGTTTGTTTATGCTATGGAACATTTGTTTAAAAATGTAAAGATGTCTTGCATTCTTTTATGTTGCATTTGTTTAACTCTGAGAAGCTGTGTTACTGTGCCCGTCTAAAACACCTGATGGTCTAAAATAATGAGCTAGGCAGGAGAAAGGATAGGCAGGGCTGGCAGGCAGAGAGAATAAATAGAAGGAGGAATGTGGGAGAAGAAGAAAGAGCAAGAGAACAAGCAGAGGAGGATACCAGGGTCCAGCCACACAGCTGCACACACAGCCAGCCACTGAGTAAGAGTGGAAGTAATATTATAGAAGTAAGGAACGGAAAAATCCCAGAGGCAGAAGGTAGACAGGATAATTTAAGTTAAGAAAAGCTGGCTAGAAATAAACCAAGCTAAGGCCGAGCATTTATAATTAAGAATAAGCCTCTGTGTGTGGGAGCTGAGTAGTTGGCCCCCCAAAGAGCAAAGATTCATAAGATTAAAAAACAACAAAAAAACCCTTTACTAAGCACCAACATGGACTTGCTCTTATTCTCAAGCAAAATCTGAGCTCTAATGCCTTGGTGCATGGAAGCAATGCCTGCTGGGAGTGTTTGCCTTGCTCCCAAACAAGGTAGGGTACCCAGAAAAGTTACCGGACTATGGACAATGTTTTTTTATTGTTGTTTCTTGTTTTATCCTGAGGTGAATAAGTTGAAAGCTACCAGTTGTCCCAATTGTAGACCATGTCTATGACATCCCACAACTATAGAAATTGGCCAGTAATGGTGAAATCATTGTGATTCTGGTGTTTCCCCTGAGACAGAAATAAGAAGTGTAGTGTCAACAACTGCTTTCTCCTATCCTTTCCTTTGTGTGTGTGTGTGTTGGTGAAGATTTCAGACCTTTGATAAGAAAAATACTGGCCCTATTTGTTATTTATGATATTTATTTTACTAATGTGAGGTTGTAAATACCCAAAGTTCGGCAGCAGAAGAGGATGGTAGCCTTAAAGGAGTGTCAGACACAAGACCCCAATAGCAAATATATGATGCAATATGTTCATCTTGTGGATGCAGTAGCAGAACCACTTCAGAAAATCTGTGCTAATGTGAAATCTGCTACGCACCTTCTGTGCTAGATTTCAGGTTCTTGAGAGCCAGGGGCCCATCTGTCCAATGCCCAAGACAGCACACTTGTGAGTAGACAGAACAGAGACTTTCTGCAAGGCTGTCTGTCACTGAAGACTGCCCAGTTGCTGGAGACCAGTCCCCCATGTCTTCTCAGAAGAAAACAGATGAGGAAGACGTGCCCCCAAAGGATGCAGCTGAAGACTCCACCAGCCTGTGTGCCTTCCCTCCTAAAATCTTCGGTCCCAGAGTGTTCTCCCAAACTACAGAATTCACAAAGCCTTCTAATGGCCATTCTGCTTTTACCCCTAGAGAACTCTCCAGTTACTGTGTGTGTGAGCACTGTCTGGAGGCATCAGGTGCCTGCTGGCTACCTGTGCATAGTGTTAGCTACTCTAGTTGCTGGACATTTTGCATGTGTCTCTTCTGGGTGCAGCTCATGCTTGCCCTTTATGAGTATTCCTGCCAAGAGGAACAAAAGCACTCTCCCTCCACACAGCTGCGCCCCATTCTGCATGGCTGTGATGCAGGGAATAAGACCACCCACCTCCCAGAGCAGTGACTGGGCCAAACTGTGGCCCTTGGGCTACATCTGATCTGCTCATCTACTATAAGCCAAAGCCAGCCATTCCAGTTCATTTTCATATTGTGTATGGCTGTTTTATGCTACAAAGGCAAAGCCAGATAGCTGTGATAGAGACCATATGGTCTGCAAAGCTAACAGGTCCTTTATGCAAAGAAAGTACAGACCCTTGTGAGGACTGAACAGAACACACACTAAGTGCTCAGTTAATGTCAGCTGCCAATGTCATCCTTGTCAGTGTCCTCCTCCATTCGAAGGCTTTGTCCCTCTGTGGTTTCTCTGTTTCATCCTCTTTGAGACAGGTAAAAATCAACATTCTCATACTTAATGTACTCAGTATAATTCTAAAGACTCCATCCCTGCCTGCTCATCAAATTATATTTAATATTATACACACACACACACACACACACACACATATAATTATATAATATATATTGGCCAGGAGGGCATGACTTCTCCACCTACAGCAGACAATTCTCTAGTGAACATCACCTCAGTATCATACAATCTTATACTATTCGGATTCTACCTTGTGATACTGTCAGATTTAACAGATTAGGGCTCAATCCCTCAGGGTTGCACCACACTGTGAGCAAGTGACAAGCAGTCAGTTGGTAGCTGTATTTCTGCCTGGTCAACTACAGATCAGATTCCCAGGACCCCTACTTTGGGTTTGATTAATTGGCTAGAATGGCTCATAAAATTCAAGGAAACACTGACTTCCAATTACTGGCATACTATAATAAAGGATATAGTGAAGGCTCGAGGTGAATATCCACTTGTAAGAGATAAATGTATAGATTTCAGGCAGGTATGAACATTTTCCTTGTCCCCTCCAGGCACCTCAACATGTTCAGCAATCCAGAAGCCCTCTGAAGCCAGCGCTTTGGGAATGTTTCATGCAAGCATGCTTGATTATATCATTGGCCACTAGCAATCAACTTGACCTTCAGTTCCTTCTTCTCCCAGGGCATTTGAGAATAGAACTGAGCATTTCAACCCTCGAATGATATGATTGGTTCCCCTGACAACCAGTCCCTATCCTGAGGCTCTCTAGGAGCTTCTGGACATCAGTCATTTCAGCGGCATACAAAATGACACATCACTTAAGGAGTTCCAAGGGTTTTAAGGAGCTGTATGCCAAGAACCAGGGGCAGAGACCAAACAGCTATTCATTATAGCACATCTACATATCCTAGGTCCAAGCTGGTCTTTCTTGCTCTCCTCCAACTCAACCCCAAAGAACTTAGTGGACATTCTTCTTGCTATACCTTTCGGAGCTATCATTTCTTTTCGGACCAAAATGCGCCTCTCTCAATCTGAATTCTCTGACTGATGGAGTAGGCTTGCCTCTTTCAAGCACTTAAGATCTTTTCACCTCTGCTAGTGACATTTTTCTTATCCAGCCATCTGCTACTTTGGCATAATCTTATTGAGGATGCAAGCAGGGCCACAGTTACATAGGCTAGATAGAAGGTGTTTTGGAATCTTACCTTCGGTTGCTCAAGAGACACCCTAACACCCATTGTAGAGATGACAAGGATGGACTGATGGGATCCCAGCCACCTTCGCAGCCTATTTTTGCCCCTGTCAAGGACCACAGAAAATAACAACAAAACTCCTCAAGTTATCATATCCAATTGTGTTCAACGTTGCTGAGTTCTAACTCAAACTGTCGCTAACCCAGGTAGACTTGCAGAGAAGTTAGAATGTGTGACCAGTATTTAAGGAGTTGTTTTCAGTGGGAAAGTGGCTGTCTTCATCTAGAAGGAATAACTTTAATCATGGGAGGAGAAAAGTTACCATTCTAGCATGGTATGTCTACTGGCTGGTTTTTACGTGTCCACTAGACACAAGCTAGAGTCATTAAAGAGGAAGGAGCTCTTTATCAGTTGAGGAAATGACAGCAAGAGATCCAGCTCTAAGTCATTTTCTCAATTAGTGATCAATGGGGGAAGGTGTAACCCATGGTGGGTGGTGCCATCCCTGGGCAGGTGGTCCTGGGTTCTCTAAGAAAACAGGCTGAGCAAACCTTGGGAAGCAAGCCAGTAAGCAGCACTCCTCCGTGACCTCTGCATCAGCTCCTGCCTCCAGACTCCTGGCCTGTTTGAGTCCCTGTCCTGACTTCCTTTGGCGATGAATGGTGACGTGGAATTGTAAGCTGAAGAAATACTTTCTCCCCAACTAGCTTTTTGGTCATGGTATTTCGTTTCAGCAATAGAAACCCTAACTAAAACAGTATGCATTAGATAGTTTGCTCACAATGAGCACACAAATAGCCATGGTGTTAAAGGAATTTTCTCTAGAAGGACTGGCCCCTTTTAAGAAATTTTAAACCCTGATTCCCTGCAATAGAAATGCTGACCTATCCTGCTATTAGTCTTGGCTAATCCAAATCCAATTTAGGTCTAGCCATGTTGTGGCCAGTGTTTCCCTCCTCTTCAGTTCCTGAACAAGACAGGGCCTGAAGTTTAATGAAGAATGAATCTCCATCCTCTGGAGTCCTGTACCAGTTCCTACACACTGGATGCATCATCACTGGATGCATTTGCTTTTGTTCCAGCTGCGTTGTAGGTCCCTGAAATGAGGTACATTTCTGCATTTCTTTATTTTTCCCCTCTGCCTGAATATCTCTAAACTGCTGCATATATTTTTTGAGTGAAAAAAAAAAAACAAGTCTGAGTGTTTATTATTGGCTCAGTACTATGTGGAGTGGGTCATAGGTATTCCCAAGATGGTTCTTCATCATCACCATCAAAAATATGGAAACTGGGGTGTATAAGGGTCAAATAAATGGCCCCAAAGATAAATAAACGGTAAAAAAGCTTGAAGATGGAGGACTTGAACATATCGGCAGCCAGACCCCAGACCCCCAAACTTCCACGGGCTGACACACTGAGCTATACAATCTCCTGTAATTGCTCCTGCTCTCCCTGAGCTGACCAAACACTTCAGGCCTGGCATTCTCACTTCTGTCAGGAGAGCACTGCTCCCCAGGAATGTTTGAGAGGCACAGGCATGAGCTTTCATGGCGTGATAATGAGTATCCGCAGCCGCCCTGTGCAACCAGCAAATGCCCACCCGTATCCGTTTCACATGTTGTATCCCAAAGGGCTCTGTGGCATTTTTATGAGAGGTTTTTCCCTCCACAATCGCCTTCAGAGGTGAACAATGTGCAATCTTTGCTCTTTAGATATTAAAGAAGAGAAAGAGCAGGTCACTCGAGTCTAGAAGAAAGCCTGTGGGAAATATTTGCCTCTGCATCTCCTGGATTCTCAGTAGGCTCTGAATCCAACCCACAAAAAAGAAAGAAAAAATAAAGAGCGCCAAGCATGTAATGTAATGATGCAAACCTGGGTGTATGAGAACCCCCTGAGAAGGAATAAGACTAAATCATAGGAAAATCACTATTTGAAAAAAAAAATCACAAGTCAGTCAGTCATTAACATACTGACTTTAAAAAGGTTCAATGCATTTGTCTGGAATCATGTTTAATGTCCTTGGAATTCTGACCCCATGACAGCTCTTCACACTCATACTGTTCCTAATATGTATTTGATAACACATAGTTGTAAAAATCACTCCATTTTTCTTCAAAGGGACACTATATGAATCAGCTTCCCAGTGACTCTTTGCATGTACAGAGAGAGCCTTTGATAGACACCCATTGAGCCCAGTTAGACACTTACACAGTCTTTGCACATATTCGTTTACACCTCATGTAGATTTATTACCAAGACAGCCTAACTACCTCCTGATTTAGAAGGCCCATGCTGGAGTGTGTGATATGGAAATAGGCCTAGAAAAGGAATGATATATTTAGGATACTTGAAACTATACTAGGTATCAAACGTATTCCCCTGCTGCTGTTTGGGATAATTGATCTAGTTTGGGCAATGCCAGGCTTCTCGGAAATTATTCCAGTTACATTTCAGATTTTAATTTGAAAAAATACTTTAAAGGCTACAAAACAAACAGAGGTGGGTCCAAGTTTTCTCGGGAACAGCAGGAGGAGTGTGGCTAATGCAGATTCTAGGCACACAATGGGTTCAAGCATCATCCCCACTCCCTCACAGACTTTCACTGTTGCTGGCAGTAAGGGAGGAAGACAACCTGCTGAATTTCAAATGTCCTTCAGTAGCTGGAACGCTGCATTCTAATGCATTTTGATGAGTCAGATGAGTTATTTGTCACATATGTTGGTAATGCAAGGAAATGTATTCAGTCCAGAAAATTAATCCAGGCAGCCAGCCATGAGCAGATGAATGAAAGTGACCAAAAGCATCTTGGAACAGAAAGCTGAGAGGAATGCGCTTTAAAGGCTATTTAGTAGCCAAATCTTTTTTAATATTGAGTAATAGGTATGAGAGGTTGAATACTCCATCTTTTTGTGAAGACGGCAGGAATCCTTTCTTTGCCCCGGGGAATGAAGCAGATATTGGAATGAGAAGGCTTCATATAATTTCCTCACTCCTTGAGTGTCTACATCTTACTTCTAAGACACATATGGATGACACTAACCCATGGTGAGAAGGGAGGAAGAGGCACTGTTGCCAGCAGGCTGCTTATTAGAGACTTGGAAAGTATTTGGATTTCCTGACACAGCTGACTGGGGACCTTTTGTCTTGGGGGAAAAAAAAAACAGAAAAAATAGGAAAACAAAGAGTCTGGGCTAAATTTTGCTCTATCGTTGGTGATTTCCCCCAGAGCTGAAAAAGACATTGCCCTTCCCAGGCTGTTGAAATGAAATAATGTCACATCCCGAATGAGATCATTAGGTCATAATCTCATCCTGAATGTGATTTTCTTGGCATGTGTGAGCACACGGGGTGAAGGGGGATGAGGATGAGCATGGGTTGAACAAAACTATTCCTTTAATTAAGCTTCTAGCCTCGTCACCTTCTGTTCTGATCCTGTCAGATCTCAGTAGCTTAGCAAGGTCAAGCTGGGGTCAGCAAATTACTCTGCATCAGTAGCGTGTGCTATTGCATCAAAGGCCTCTAGCTCTAGACAGGTACACTATTTTGGGGGCTTTCCACAAAGGAACATTAATAAGGCGACTAACTGTTGGGATGTGCTTTGAGCTCTCCAAAGCTTGGTATGACATCATTGAAGGCAGTGTGGTTCACAGTCAATAAACTATACCACACCTAGAATATTCCTGAGGATAAAACACCTTTCACAAAGTCACACAGGACCTGGAGTTAACTGAACTCAGTTCTAGCCTTCTCAGACACTGGGAGAGTAGAAATCATAACCAAAAGTCAACATTTAGAGTATTGTCTCTAGTAAACCAGTCTTCAGTCACAGCTGGGGACTGAAGTCTTCACTCCTAAGACTTCTATAACTTGTTTTAGTCATTTAAACAGACCAGAATCTGGTGGAAACTGACTATGAAAGTCCTAGCAAATGATTACACTGTTGTGATAACACTTGGTTGTACTGAGTCTCCAGGGACACCTTCTCCTCAGAATGGGAGCCACTGCCATACCTGACTGCCGAGGCTTTGTACTAAACCTCATCAGGGAACCCCAACATCTGGAAGACCTCAGGTGGTTAGCTGTAGTGTGTGAGCACACTGTGTCCTGATATCTTCAGGTCATGTCCTTGAACCCTTTGGGAATAAATTCCATCAGCATCCACCTTTCTTGTATTTTTTCTCAGGATGAACTGCATTTTGGCTCAAAAATTATCCTGGCCTGTGACTTTCACTTGTCTTTGAGAAAGCAGTAAGGGAGGAAGAGAGTCCATGGAGAAGGAAACAAAAAATAAATTGTGACTTCAAACCCCATGTCCCTTGCCTTTATTCCAGAGTCGCTCCACAATGTACAGACCAGCAATAAGGTCTGTGAGAACACATCTATTCTTTCTATTCTTTCACTTCATTGCTCCTGATTCATTTTGATCGTGCTTTCTTTGGCCTGAGGCCTCTCTCTTGATCTAGTATTAGCCTGTCCATATAGTTACCAGATCCAAAAGGGGAGTCATATTAGAGAGACTGTCAGTGAGCAGCCAGACCTTAAGTGTGAGAACATAGAACCTTCCAACTGATAGGCATCATGTCCTCTCGTTCTGGAAATTATTTCTAGAAATCTGGGGAGGCAAAAGACAATGAAAACAGTCACATGGAACACCTTGCTTCCCTCTGACCCCCTCTGGTTTTTCTCTGGCCTCTTGTTACTGACTTTTACTGGCCAAACCCAAGTGGCAGCCTTGCCATAAGGCTCCGACTGGTGCCATCCCCACAGGTTAGCCTTGTTGACTTGGGGTGAGGAGGGGAGAAGTTTTCGGAGAGTCACTAGAGTCTATCTGTCCACTGTGGACTGTCATGCTGGATTGTTTGATTTCTGGGTCTGCTCAGAGATCCAAAGGGCTACTTTAAAAGGAAATGCAATCCAGAACAGGAGGACAAATTTTATTACTCCATGTAAGCCTATAGGTTTAACACACGCTCCATCCAAAGCCCAGTGGAGTTGAGTCAGCGAGAGAGGGGTGCACTCTATAAAGTAGCCTTTGTTCTTTGAAAGTATTTCTTTTGAACGCAAGTTTGCCTACAAAGCTACTTTTACATTCTAAAATGTCCCCAATGTATGACCACTAGCTCCAGATGTGTTAATAGCAGTAACACAGCTCACAACGGGCTACTTGAGTTATTGAACAAAAGAACTCAACAGGCAGCTAAGCCTTCCGACCACACACTTACACCTTTACATGCTCTGAATCAGCATTCAATGGGCATTAAATTCTCCCCTTGTTTTCTTTCTCGGCTGCAGTAGCTGGAGTGGGGACATTTGAATAGCGGGGCTACTAAGTACCCTTAAATATAGGTCTTTTAAGAAATCTCTGTGGATGTGAGTTTTATATAGAAGTAATGTCCCAGGGAGAGATTGAAACGTTGAAATGCTGAAATAAAAGGCAGGTGGCTGGGTTTTAATCCTAGTCTATTATTTCTGACAAGCCCCACGGGATAATCTTGGACAAATGTCTTTACTTTTCTAAGACTCGTGTTTGGCCACTCCACAGGCAAAGGAGAGCGCTGCTCTGGAAGAGGAAGTGTGGACAGGCACATCCGTAGTCTTGGACTTGGATGGGAGTTGGCAATCTTTCAGGGCTGGGGAGAGGCAGACTTGTCACAGTATTTGCCTCTAGTCAGTTGCTTGTAGGGGATTCTCTGATTCACAGTTCAAGGGAAAACCAAGCATGAAGAATAAAACGGATATTAAATTATGCCTATGTTTCTGGTGCCACAGCAACCCAGTAACCCGGGCGTCATGGCTCAGCAATGCTCACATCTGGACATTTCTACATGGCTCCATGTCGCATTGAGGTTTACAGCTCCTTTCCGAGTGGTTCGTGGTGAGGTATTTACTTGGTGTGACAGGAAAGGGTACCTAGTTACAAAGGTCACATCCTTGTCTTCTGCAGGTCCACATGACACACCAGAAGGAGCGAATGAAGGATGGCTCTGGGACTGCATCCCCAAAAGAGTGGAATTGGGTCCCCTTTGCTCTTCCTCAGAGCCTCTGGTGCTGAAGTCCCTTTTCCATCCTTCTCGGTATTTGACTGATACATGAATAGATCCATGTTTTTCACAAGATGCTCCTACACCACAAGCATTCAGGAACTTCCTAGATCATTAAAAATTTTTCCTAATTTAACATCTTCTACAAGGAAAACCACCCGGCTTTGCTTTAGAATCATTCGTATGACTTGTTTTTAATTTATAGGTTTGGTTTTTAACTAGGATTATGGGTTGTAGGTTATAATGATAGATACAGGATGCCACTCTACCAACTGCCAAACGACACAGAGGAAATGGGAAACATGGCTTCAGTCATGTTAAACAAATATAGAAATACTTGCCCCATAGAGAAATAATTACATAAGCAGTTATTCCATAAACCTGGCTCTTACCACCCTCATACCTCCACTCCAGATAAACAAGGCCTCCAGAACACTTATCTCCTCAAGTGTTATTCAGTTTCAGCATTTCTTCACTCAGGTTTACTTGGAAGAAGCCCCCTGTGCTGACTACAGAAGCCCCGAGTGAGTGAGCAGGAGAGCAGAAGCCCTTTAAGGAGTTCAGGTGGAAGTGTCAGAATGTGAAACTAAGAGCAATGAAAGAGAAAAAAGCATGCATTTATCAAGTATTGAAGCTTTGTAAAGAAATCCGTCCCCAAGTCATTTGCTTCTCTGACTTGGGAACACAAGGGTCTCCTTGCTTGTAGTTAGAATTTCTCAGGACCATCACCTCGGAGTAATGCAAATAGTGTTATGTGTTTCTCAGCAGAAAACAGGTTTTCAAAAACTTGAGCCATGTAGGTAACACCTCCGTGAAATGTTAATCACGGGTAGTCATGAGAACGTGCTTCTTACACACCTGATTTCGTTCACGGGTGATGCTCTCCAAATTGGCACAAATGCCTGTGGTATACAAGTTGAATTTAGGTACCATGCTACAGCAGTTTTCTTTTCCTGCATGTGCATGTATTTTAATGTGTGTGAGCTGACAGAGAGGCTGACCATGAGGGTTGCTGAGTGCTGAGGAGAAAGGACAGTGGCAAGTTTGCTTGGCATGCAGGAAGCAGGAGTTGGGGGCTGGCACTGTGAAACCAAAAGGATGGAAGCCAGTGTGTGGAAATGATTGAGATGACGATTGTTGTGACTGGACTTGATGGCTCTCAAAGGCAGCCAGCTAGACTCTAGAACTGACCCATGGTCTGAGACCTGGTCACCTGATCCTCCTTCCTTCCTTCCCTCCCTGTCTCCACTCAGGATCAGACCTGCTTCACTGACAGATGATTGTCACAGCCGCTCCTGGTGCCCTCCATTTTCTCTTGTAGGTATTGTAGGTATCACTGCACACACACACACACACACACACACACACACACACACACACACACACACATATATATATATATATATACTGGTTTTTCGAGACAGGGTTTCTCTGTGTAGTTTTGGTGCCTGTCCTGGATCTCGCTCTATAGACCAGGCTGGCCTTGAACTCACAGAGATCCGCCTGGCTCTGCCTCCCAAGTGCTGGGATTAAAGGTGTGCACCACCACTGCCCAGCTACTGCTAGCACATTTAATCTCATCTTTTCCTTTGCTTCTTCAACGGTTTGGATTGATGCAGATGGAAATACTACACTGTATTGTATGTATGTGCAGTTATATGTTTATCTAGATGCTGTGTACACACAAAGTGCATATTTAAAGTAAACGATAGTGTGTGATTGTGTACACCTGTGCTTTATCACTTTGGCTGCTGCTGGTCTAGCCACTGCTGAAGTACCCAGTGCCATGTAGGTCTCAGCATCTTGGTCTAGTTCCAGCTTGTATTCCTCCTCAGAAGACCTGTCAGAGCTGCTGCCTCCCTGGCTCATGTGACCCGAGCATTTAGCAGTGTGAGGCCATCGTAGGTTAGTGGGGGATGGGAGTCTGTAGATAAAAAACGTTGTCCCTTCTTTCTCTAGAAAGCTCTGGGATGCAGATCAAAGAACCCGCCGAAGGTCCTGGGGACCCAGCGGCAGTTGTGTGCACCAGGGACCAACTCGGTCACCTCAGTCACACGCTGTGTGCTTGTGTCCCATCCTTGCCCCTCTTTGCCCCCTCCCCCCCATTCCCCAGTTTGGCTTGGTTTCTCCTTTTTCACAGGTCCTGCTGTGTACCCCAAGCTGGCCTTGAGCTCTTGATTCTCCTACCTCAGCCTCCCAAGTGTTGAGGTTATAACGCTCACCACCATCCCTAGCTCTCCATTCACATGCCAGACCACCACCTCTGCTTCTCGGGATGCCAAGTAAACCGTCCTTTCTGGGCTTTTTCAAAGGAACCAATAGTTGAGTTCTTCCTAAGCTAAACCTTTGGTGAAATTGCACACAACAATAAACATACAAATATTTAAAAAAAAATGCAACATCTAAAGACAGCTCATATATTGCTTGATACTTGGCATCTCATTCTAGGGACTGTTTTAATAAGATATGCTGGAGTACTTTGGATTAGCCTCTACTCTCTGGATAGAATAAAATGAAATGTGCTATTCTACCATTGAGTGAAAATGAGCAATACAATCAGAAATAACTAACAGTTTTTGCTTTTGTCTTTTGTACCCACCCAATGATAGGCTTCTCTGTAATCCAGTGGTTCTCAACCTTCCTAACGCTACAACCTTTAATACAGTTCTTCACATTGTGGAGACCGCCAACCATAAAATGAATTTCCTTGCTACTTCATAACTGTAATTTTGCTACTGTTATGAATCATAATGTAAATATTTTTGGAGATAGAGGTTTGCCAAAGGGGTCACGACCTGCAGTTTGAGAACCACTGCTGAAAGCTTTTTTTTTTCTCCTCTACTTAGCTCAGTATAATTTTGAGTAAAGATGTTTTAAAGCTTATGGTTTATAATCATTCAGCTCCAGTTTTATTTCCTGGAAACATTCTCTCTGATGATAAAAATCATGGAGCATGAACTCAGGGTGTCAGTCCGAATTCTAAAGATGTCCCCCAAACTTAGTATTCCTTGGTTATGGAACCAAAGACTAACTTAAGAATTGTGAAGGGGACTTACATTTGCAGATGCGATTAATATTACTAACCAGCCAACACGAACACAGAGCAGCTGTTCTGAAATGATCAGAATGGGCCCAGTGTAATCCCATGAGCTCTTTAATGGAAGAGGAGACAGGGAAAGGGCAGATGGGAGATGGGGAAGAGCAGAAGGACACGTCTTAGAGCAACATGTGAGACAGAGTGAACCCCCTGCTGATGGGAGTGAGGTGGGGCCTGAGAACTTGGGGAGCTTTTAGAAGCTGAGAACAAATTCCTGGCCAAACCACAGCAAGGAAAGAGGGACCTCAGATGAACAGTCCTGTGGAACCGAGGCCTGTCAGATAAAAGGTCAAATCGGCCAACATCTTGAGATTTTTGTCCCAATGATAACTGGGCAATACCACATGTGTGTGTGATGTGTGTGCACACTCGGGAAGGCAGGTGTGTATGCACACGTGTCCAAATGCATTTGGAGGCTAGAGGTGTCTTCTTGATTCCTCTCCACCTTGTTTTATTTTGAGACTCATGTATTTTATGTGTATGGGTGTTTTTTCTGCATGTAAGTATGTATGTACACCACATGAGTGCTTGGTACCAGCAGAAATCAGAAGAGGGCATCGAATTCCCTGGAACTGGAGTTACTATGGAAATCACAGAATCAATTTTGTTCAACACAGCCACACACTTTTCATCAAGTTATAGTGAGCTGTCATCGTTTGTTTTTGTTTTGGTTTGGTTTGGTTTGGTTTGGTTTTGGTTTTTTGAGACAGGGTTTCTCTGTGTAGTTTTGGTGCCTGTCCTGGATCTCGCTCTGTAGACCAGGCTGGCCTCGAACTCAGAGATCTGCCTGCCTGTTTCTCAAGTGCTGCGATTAGAGGTGTGCGCCACTGCTGCTGGGCGTACCCTAATTATTTTGATCAAACATTTCTCTTTAAGGAAGCTTTTGGAGGGATATTACAGGGTTTATATATGTAGCAGGAGCCTAAAGCAGCAGGGTAGTGTTGAGGATGGAGCTACGTGAAAGGCCACAGAACTAGAAAGACACCTGTGCCTTTCAGCAGAAGTGGTTGGTGACTCCATACCCTTGCCTCCATCACCATCTGGAGATTCAGTTGGATCCTAATGGTCTTTCTTGTCTCACTAGCTGCATAATCCCAGCCTCAGCCTCAGGAGAGGGGAGACAAACTGTGAACTCTTCACTCCCAACGACCTTCAATTTAGGAAACAGTATGAGTAATTGTTCTTCTAATATGGCTACAGATAGTGAGAACTAAAGGAAAGAGTGTTTATTTAAAGGGGGTGGCGGTAAGTAAGGGAAGTCCCTACTGCAATCAGCCAATGATTGACATGTGTCCTCAGCAGAGTAGCTGTTCATTCTTTCACTGGAACCATTCCTAGGATGTTCAGGCATGGTGGCTGACTGTAAAAGCAGCGTCACTAGAGAACTCAGATCTGTAACACAGAGTTTTCATGTCTCACAAAGAAGCTACCAAAAGGCTTAATGCCGCTAATCCACGTGGATTTCCGACAAGGGATCACCTAATTTTACAAGGGAATTCCCCAAGCTCTATTCACGACGCACAACAAACTACAAAACCACTGCATCTTGGCTGCTTGTAGTGCACTTTTCGGGTATCTGTGGAATGTGTTTGACTTTCAAAGAAATGATAGATCATTTTTGAGTTGCTGACAACTCCGTCTCTTGTCTCAGGATCCACTTTCTTCAGAGGACGGTACCATGGTAGCAGGAAAGGAACTGTTTCGGGTGGGAAAATAAGTGGTCTTACCATCTAAGTGCATTCTTAGAAAGTTCTTTTCTCAATGAGACAAACCTCTAGAGTAAGGTTTGTCTTACTCTACAGCAGGTGCCTACCAGAAATAAAAGCAACTTTGCCTATGACAGGAGCTTAACCTATTGATGAGAATTCAGTCCCTTTGTAAATTTACTGGGAAGCAGCCAACTTAACGAAGAACACTGAGGTCTGCGACCCAAGGGCTGAAATCATCCAAATGAGAAGCCATGAGGTAGGTGAAGTACCTGAGAGTTGACACCTAACAAAAACAGCAAGTCCCTGGACAGTGTTTCTGCTTAGTAGAGGAAGAGCTTTCCTTTCAAGTTCATGTCTGAGTGTCGAAGTAGATAGAAATGTATACTTTTGACTTGTACTCTCGGGTTTATTGTGTCCGCTTTGCCAAGTTGAACATAGCCCTCAAGAACACCTTGTCCTTTTTACTTCAATTAATTACTATATGGTTGGTGCTTAATAAATGTTTGTTTAGAAACCACCACAAAAATCCCCAATCAGTCAAAACTCAGAGTTGTGGATCCCAATCCCAATGGATACATCTACAAAACACTCCACCTAAGGCTCAGGGAACATTGTCAAAGAGAGGGCAGGAAAATTGTACGAGCCAGAAAGATGAGGGAGTTTACTGTGAGATTACATCTACTAGTAATAGCAGAAGCTATTCCTGTAAATTCTCACCAACATGACCACCCAAACATGAGCTGAAAAATAAGGAGACCAGTGAAAAGTCAAACTGGGCAGGGAAATTGTATGAAAACTCAACCCTACACAAAGAACTACCAGCAACTGAGTAAATCTGGGAGAGGGAGAGGGGGTCTTCCCCAGGAAAGACAACGCCAATTGGTTGGTCAGTGCTGAACAATCAGCCCTGAAAGCGTACATACGAGTAACATTATATGGTCTCAACAGGTTATATTTAGGAATATATATGTATAGACAAATATATTTATGCATGCAGTAATAACTAATGAAAAAAGACGAAGCTTTTGAAGGAGAGTGGGAAAGAGCACATGGGAGGGTTTGGAGGAAAGAATGAAGAGGGAGACACATTGTAATTAAATTACGGTTTCAAAAAATAAATGAAAAATCTTCATCTTGAGAAAAAAAGAAGTGTTTGTTTAGCCAATGAAGGGAAAATGGGAACCACAGCAAAAGAGAATGCCTTGGCCAATCACTGCTCCCCCTTTTCCGTCATTTAATCCAACAAACTAGTAGCTGTCAAAAAAGTACCAGGCATCATGCCAAGGTCCAAAGGTCCAGAGGAAAAAGAACATTGCCCCTGTACTAATAGTGTTCACGCTCAGTGAGTGAAAAGAATCACTGACCAAATGATTGCCAGGTCAATTTAAAATGACAGCGTGGGTGTGCTCTTTTATAGGAAGGTGCTTCACAGTGACATAATACCCATATATGACATAGTCTGTGAGGACATTCTTGGAAAAAGTTCCTGAAGAAGTAACACGTGCATTGATGTCCAAATAACAGAAGAGAATTAGCTATACACAAAGAAGACAGGAATAGGAGTGGTCTTCCAAGAAGGAACTTCATTATGTGGTATCCTCAGGCACAAGGAAGCAGGGTGTGAGCCAGACACAAAAAGGAGGCTTGTGTAGCGGGCGTTCAGAAGAAAGAGCAGCATACAATGTGCTTGGAGACAGTCAGTTGCTGGTCCAGATGGTGTCTTCAAACTGAGTTCAGAATTTGGGTCTTACTCCCCCCCCCCATACTGGAAGGTTTTGCGCAGAGGAGGATAACCTTTAGGATCAGTCTTGGGTTCATCTGGCAAGTATGCGGAAACTCTGCTCAGGGTGGGTGATGCCAGAATGGACAGAAGGCGGACGTTAGACTCTTGAGCAGAGTGTCACAGAGTGGACCGCAGCTGTGAAGATGGAGAAAGACGATAACTATAGGGGATACGATATTAGAAACAGGAGAGAAAATAAGATTAGGGCGTTTGCAGCTGGATGAATTTTGATCTCTAAACAGTTAGCCTTGAAAGGGAAGAAGGTTTTGGAAGAGGTTACAGGTGGAAAACACGTGTTCATTTATGAAGATGCCAAATTTGAGTTTCCTTTGTGATCTCCTGAAGCCCGGAGATGCATCCCAGCCTGTAAAGGTACATCTATAAATTCTCTGCAGCTGATCTCTGCCGATGATTGAGAAGTGAGTGCTGGTTGTTGGGATAAAGTCTCCAGGAAGACAATGCAGAATGAGTGAGAGTTTAGGACCTAGCCTTGAACTCCTGCTCATGCTGACTAGGTCAAACATGATGAACATTCAAACAAAATGAAATAATGCAAACAGGTTTTAAGAAGAAAACATGCCCTAACGGAAGCCATTCCTGCCTACTACAAAGGATAAGTACAGAGATATTAGTTGAATGAGTGTCTCTAAAAAAAAAAACAACTGTGAATATATTGGGGCTCCACAGATAAGACACTGCTAAGTAGTTAACCCCAAATGTATCCCTGTGCTTCCTTTGCCAAATATTACTATGGAGAACAGTGAAATATAACTGACTCTTGTTTCAGCTTCATTTGTTTGAAGTGGTGCACGGCCCAGTGGGTTCAATGAAATATAAGCACAAACCAGTGGGAGACTTTGAGAACGCAATTTGTACTGGGGAAAGGGGGCAGCTACAACAATTGAGCAATGCCCTTTCTCCTCACCCTTCTTGTTTTCATGCAGACATGGTGGTTGGGGGCGCAGCAGTCATCTTGTTATTGTGAAACCATAAACATTAAGCCGGATGGCAGTGTGCTGAAGAAGGACAGACACTGTAGAGTAGTGGTTCTCAACCTCTGGGTCTCAACTCCTTCAACAGATGTCTATCTCCAAAAATATTTGTATTATTATTCATACCAGTAGTAACATTATGGTTATGAAGTGTAGCATGAATCTTAAAGGTACTTACTAATAAAATCAAACCTGGGGCCAGGTATTGGGGTGAATGCTGAATGATCAGAGAAGCAGAACAAGCCACAGCCACCTCCCCTTGCCAATTCCTCAGCTGATGCTGTTTCCTCAGACTGGAAGCCTCTGAGTCCTCATATCCGAATGGATCTCAGCTGAACTGTGGCTAGAAGCCTAAAATCTTAACCAGCCAAATGCTTCTAGTTTCTGGCCTTCACGCCTTATATACTTTTCTGCTTTCTGCCATCACTCCCTGGGATTAAAGGCTCGCTTTCTGGGATTAAAGGCATGAGTCACCATGCTTGGCTGTTTCCAATGTGGCCTTGAACTCACAGAGATCCAAGTAGATCTCTGCCTCTGAAATGCTAGGATTAAAGGCGTGTGCTATCACTGCCTAACCTCTATGTTTAATAGTGTGGCTGTTCTGTTCTGTGACCCCAGATAAGTTTATTAGAGTGCACAATATTTCGGGGACCACAATACCACCACAATGAAGTAGCAATGAAAAATAATTTTATGGTTGGAGGTGGGTGTCACTGCAGCATCAGAAAGGTGAAGAACCACTCACTACTTTAGAGTCTGTTTTAATAATATCCTGGGATCAATACCAAGCTTCATCACTTCTGTGATGGTTAGTTTTAATTGTGAACTTGACATAACCTAGAATCATGTAGGCATTGTCTCAGTGAGGCATTGTCTACATTGGTTAGCCCTGTGGTGGAAGTGTCTTCATTAAATTAATTGAGGTTGGAGGACCCAGGCCACTGTGGGCAGTGCCATTCCCTAGGCTGTGAATCCCGAACTGTACAGAAACAGAGGAATCAAGGTTAGCTCAACCAAGCAAGTAATGTATGCATTAATTTCTCTCTGCTCTTGACTGTGGGTGTGATGTGAGTAGCTATTTGAAGTTCCCGTCTTGACTTCCCCAGCATGATGGACTGTACTCTGGAATTTTAAGCTGAAATGAATCCTTTTCTCCACTAAACTGGTGTTGCCAGTGTATTTTATCATGAAAATAGAAATGAGCTGGCAGTGGTGTTATATACCTTCAATCCCAGCATTTGGGAGGCAGAGGCAGGTGGATTTCTGAGCTTGAGGCCAGCTTGGTCTACAGAGTGAGTTCCAGCTCAGCCAGGGATGCACAGAGAAACCTTGTCTCAAGAAAAAAAGAAGAAAGAAAAGAGAGAGAGAAAGTAAAGAAATGAAACAAGAACATGCCCCAAACAAAATTTTTATACAAGCAAAGCAAACCCCTATTTAATTCAGCAACTCTTAGTCAAGCTTTCTGCTACTTACACCAAACACATTCCCATCAATCACAATACTCTTCTTACTCTTCTCTGATACTCAACAAGATTCTATGACATCCTTATTGGTAAGATGCTTTAACGGTTGTTTTATTATATAAATAATTGCTTTGGGAATTCGAGATGGACAGGTCAATTTCCACTTTTTCTGACCACCAATGCAAAGGATAAGCTCAGCATCCCTGGCTAAGGAACGCTGGTGCCCAGACCAAAATGCTTAAGAGTCCATCAAACTATCGTGGCTTGACTGCTGGGATACTTCCCACCCACACTGCACCTTGCTTCCCACAGCTACACATATTGACAAATACGTTAAGTTCATTTATGAGAGTGGAAAATGGCTTCTCAAAATGGAGCAATGGATCACCTGTCAGATCTCTGAGAGCATCCGCTTACCCGTATTGAGACTGCTCGATTCATCCTCTCAGGAAAGACACGCTTAATAATTCACGACTGCAAGACTTTGCTTCTTGCCCTCATGCTGTCACACCTGTGTTGATTGCCTCCTGGGTAAGTGTGCACAGTTGGCAAGGAGTGTTCAGTCAGTGATGCCTTGCTATCACGGTGGGACAAAAGTGCTTCCTGTTTGCGACAGAAATCACCCCATATCATTGCTTGTCAGCTAGTTCCAAAGCAGCTGACAGACTCCAAATTCCTGTTGTAAAAGACAACCCTCTCCTGACTTGTCCAGCACTTTTCGTTTGCTGCCAAACTGCAAATGCCATCCCAGCGGTATTGGGTGGCTCCCTTTGTCTATGTTCGTGACAAGGAACAAGAAAATGAAAAGTTGTGTGAAGCTGAGAAAATTGCAGAAACCTGGCAGGGGATGACTGTCACCTGGGCAATTTGTCAGTTCCAGAGGGACATCTGAAGCGAGTTGTGAGAATAAGAGGCATCCGGTTCTCATTCTAACTGGTTTGCCTGGTAATAATTATTGCAATATGGGACAAGATCCGCAGCCTTGCATTGCACCCGTGCAGGCTCCGGAACTACAGCTGGCCCTCAGTATTCGTTAACACTGACGACGAAAGTCAAAATGCTCTTTAGTAAGACAATACATTATCTTTCTAACTGTAGACATTCTCTTCTTCTACAGCCAGCCTGCCAAGGCTAGGCTTGCACATACGCCCCTGTGGCCTCATGGGAAGGAGGAGGCTTGGTGGCTTCTGTACCTTCATTTGCAGGCTTCCTTTCTCGTGAGCGAGCTGACCTGGTAGCGACGTGAAGCAGTACCAACCACTCAGATGACAGGAATCTTCTACCAGTCAAATCATGTGGTAGACACATGGTTTTAACTTCTAAATGTTTAGTCCCTGGTCCCACAGGATCTGTGGGATTCTACTAGATTAAGATAATACAAGTGGAAGATTAACTTTCTTTCAAGTAGTAGATTTGGAAAGAATGGAGGGTCAGAACCTCTAGTTTCTAATCCTTTAGTTGCCCGTTTGTAGACCTCATTAAGCCCCTTAATTGTTGTGTCCTGCACATGGAAAAATAACTTGAGACTTTCCTTCCATTGACCAATGCTCTTAGGATTGACACATGATGGAAAAAATCCGTCTGCAAATGTGAAATGCTATATGAATACTACCAAGCTACATGAGCAGATCTCACAAAGATATCCTGAGTACCTTGAGCCTGTTGCCTCCCATGCAAACTCAGGAATGCACATGCACACACACACACACACACACACACACACACACACACACACACAGAGGCATGCATGCACATGCATGTACACATGCATAAGCACACATTCATACATAGGTATGCACATGACACACACACATACACACACAAAACATACACATACTTACACATAAAGACCCATACACATTCACATACACAAATACACACACTTACGTTCATACACACACAAACACACTTACACACATACATATGCACACACATGGATACACATACACACACCTACAGGCATATACACACACTTGGTACTGAAGAATTTTTTGTCATGTAGATTTATGTGTATTCAATGTGGGCTTACCTGATGGTTGCAATAAATACTGTTTGACCTCTTAAGGTCCTTTCTAGACCTATTAGCCTATAATTTTCTGTTGATGACACCAAAGCAATGAACACAGAATGAGGGTCATATCTAAATGCTCCCGTGGCAGTAAGGACAGGGTCTATCAATGTTACTGAGCTCTGGGCTTCATTTATAACGTGTGCTAGCATCAACCATTTTACAAATACTATCTCCCAGAACTGCTGTGCTATGCAAAATGAACAAAGGAACTCTGGGAGAATCGGTGGCTGTATAATGCACAACACAGTGCTGAGGGTAACAAAATGGTTGTGTAATTATTCCGGGCATGACATGTTGAGGCATAGAAACTTTAGCTTCTTTTAAACAGTGCCTGTCAATTTCCCTGTATCGTTGCAGGAATCACTGACATGCACAATTTTACCCATCAGTATGACGCCCAATTATTGAAAAGGGTGAAAACTTTATGCCTCTTCCCCACATGATGGACATAACCTTTAAATAGTGGCAATGGCTGAGATATTTCATGTTATAAATTTCCCAAACATATTTGTGAGTTTTCACTTGCCATCAACTTCACGTTCTGTCCAGATTAGAAAGTAGTAACACAGCTTTTGCATGTCTCTCTTAAGATTCAAATTTATGGCCACAAAGGATGCTTAGCTGTGCTGGAATGGCCGTGTAAATGCTAATAGAGATCGTGGACTCTGCTATGGGCATTATTTTATTTTATCCCGGGTACTTTATGTGTAGAATAATCTGAAGACACATTAGGGTTTTGCATAAACTCTTCTGATCCTGTCTAAGTTCATTATTTAACATATTATTCTTATTCAAACCTCACGCAGAAAAGACTAGTCACAGAAACAGATTAAATTGTTTAGTTCTATGTTGATTACAAAGAGTTAATAATCTTCACCAAATAAGCTACCAAATTCTTAAAATATAAATTTGTATAACAAAAATTATATCTGCCTATTTACATGTGGCATGCAATTTGAATATGCATTTATATATTCTGAGTACATGTGTGTCTGAGGATTTCCATTGCTCCATGAAACACCATGACCCAAAAGCAAGTTGGGGAGGAAAAGGTTTATTAGGATTACACTTCTGTATTGCCGTTCATCATCAAAAGAAGTCAGGACAGGAACTCGAACAAGAGGCAGGAGCTGATGCAGAGGCCATGACTTGCTCACTATGGCTTATTCAGCCTGTTTTCTTAAAGAAACCAGGACCATCAGCCCAGGGATAGCCTCACCCACAATGGGCTGGGCCCTCCCATATTAATCACTAAGAAAATGCCTACTAGCTGAATCGTATGGAGGCATTTTCTCAGTTGAGGTTCCCTCCTTTCAGATGACTCTATCTTGTGTGTCAAGTTGACATAAGACCAGCCAGCACAACATGCAAATGAAATTTGTAAAGCAAATCTGGATCATGGATGACTTCCCACCAATAATACCTAGTTGCTCACTTGCTCACTCTCTCTGTCTGTCTCCCTCTCTCCCTCCCTCTCTCTTTTTCCCCTCCCCTCATACTTGCTTTGTGTCATAGAAACATTGAGCACCTTTCCTTGAAAACAGTCTACCCTTCTGACCTGTCACTAGTATATGGCATCGTCTACAATACTATGATGAGCATTGACTGGATTTATTGGATCACCTAATAGTTTCCCTGTGGTGTTGTATTCCCCCAAATATTGTGCATGCTAATAAACTTATCTGGGGTCAGAGACAGAGCAGCCACAATATTAAACATAAAGGATAGGCAGTGGTAGCACACCCCTTTAATCCTAGCATTCCAGAGGCAGAAATCCATGTGTTCAAGGATACAGCTAAGCATGGTGACTCACGCCTTTAATCCCAGGGAGTGGTGGTAGAAAGCAGAAAGGTATATAAGGCATGAGGACCAGAAACTAAAGGCATTTGGGTGGTTAAGCATTTGGCTGGTTAAGCTTTCAAGCTTCTAGCAGCACATTTCAGCTGAGAGCCATTTGGATATGAGGACACAGAAGCTTCCAGTCTGAGGAAACAAGACCAGCTGAGAAGTTGGCCAGGTGAAGTTAGCTGTGGCCTGTTCTGTCTCTCTAACCATCCAGCATTTCACCCCAATAACTGGCCCTGGGTTTGATTTTATTAATAAGACTCTCTAAGATTCCTGCTACACTTCCCTCTCTTATTTGGAGATATGTTCTAGGGAGCTAGGGGTGGACATGTGACTTAAGCTCAGCTAGCCTATCCACAAGTTCTCTTAGAGTTAGGAGGAGACAAGGACATATGGGGCAGTGCATCTGCAACCCACATGTTCCAACGCAGTGCTTGGCATCATGAGGCAAGAAGGGCTGTCTTAGTTAGGGTTTTCTATTGCTGTGAAAAGACGCCAGGACCACAACAACTCTTATAAGGAAAACATTTAATTGAAGGGGCTCATTTATAGTTTCAGAGGATCATCATCACAGGATAATGGCAGGAGGGAGCATGGCAGCATGTAGGCAGATGTGGTGCTGGAGGAGTAGCTGAGAGTCCTATGTCTTGCAGGCAACAGGAAGTTGACTGGCACACTGGGCGGTATCCTGAAACTTCAAAGCCCGCCCCCACAGTGACACACTCCCTCCAACAAGGCCACACCCACTCCAACAAAGCCACATCTCCTAATAGTGCCACTCCCTATGAGCTTATAGGGGCCAATTTCACTCAAACTGCCACGGGGCACCCTGGGGAAACTGTTGGGGGATTTGTAATTGGATCTTTCTGTAACGTAACCAACTGTTCTTTCAGCTTCTTTGTCCACTCTCTAAGTATTCTGTTTTCTTTTTGATTCCTTGAACAACCAAGTGTACTTCCAAGGAAGTTCTTTTGAGTGTGAGTGAAGTGGGTTGTTTTCAAACAACATACAGTGCTAATGGTCCAGGTCATGAATTAAAATAAAGATCACCCCATCCTCACAGTTGAGGAAGCTGGTTGTCCTTGATCTGATGTTCATCTTTATCCTCCGTGTTTCCCATTCTGCAATTGTATTGACTTAGCACATTTTTTTTTCAGTCAGGTACTTCAATTTGAATCAACTTCCTTGTTTGTAAATCTTGCCAATTGATTGTTCTAATCCATGTTAATTACAGACTCTGATGTCTACTATGTTTATAGACACCAGAGGCTTGAAATTCCTCCATATGCCAATTCCCCAACCAAGACTTATCTGGTTACCCCAAATTCATGGAAACAAATTTGTCCTTGATCTTTTGGCCTTTGATAACATCAGTCTTATGTCAAATAGTAATAATTCCACAACGGAAGGAAAACAGTCACTTCTTTTGATATCCAGTCTCTCTTAGATTGGGAATGCCTGCAATTACAGACATTACATATAATTTGTTTTGTAACTGTATCATTTTCTAGCAGTGGTCTGGCTCTCTGGGAAACAGAATGAAGTAGACAATGCATAGGTCACCAAAGTGGATATTATAATTTTCAATTATACAAATTATCTCACTGCCTCACTTGAATACTAAATTACCTCAAATTATATTCTGTAATCTTAACCTTAGCAAATAAATAATACATTAAAAAGTTGAAAATTTAACAACTAAGAATATTGGTGTAAAGTAAATTTGCTATATTATCTAGTCTTACTTAACTGAATATTTCAGGTGTTTGACCAAGAGCCAGCATCTTTATGTAGAGGAAAAGATTTAATGCAAATAAAAATATTACAATGTCAATGTAAATAAAAAGCATTGTCCTAATGGCAGATATTTCTAGTATAAGCTTATTTCTAGCCAGAAAGACTCCCATATTCTTTGGTGTTCACAAGTATTGGGAAAAGGGTGAAATGAGGCTGGAGAGATGGCTCAGTGTAGATGTAACCAATCGTCTTTTTAAAATAAGAAACACAGAGCCAATGTAAAAGAGAAAGCCGAGAGGTCAGAGCTCAGAGATAAAATCTTACCTCCTGCAGTGCTCCTAGCTTCCCCGAGAGAGCTACTTCCTGTTTGTCTGTGTTTAAATAGTCTTTCTATTCTGCCTTCTCATTGGTTGTAAACCCAACCACATGACTGCCTCATCACTGCCTGTAAGTACCGCCCTCCAGGTCTTAAAGGCGTATGTCTCCAATACTGGCTGTATCCCTGAACACACAGAAATCTACCTAGCTCTTCTAACCACCACGCTCTTGCTATGGCTCTAATAGCTCTGACCCCAGGGCAACTTTATTTATTAACATAAAATTAAAATCACATTTCAGTACAAATAAAATATCACCATATTTCCCCTTTTCTATTTTAATAAAAGGAAAAAAGACAAAAGGTTATAACTAACAAAAGAAAAACTATATACAAAAGTACAATAA